>NC_079490.1:131551994-131861135 GCF_020520425.1 Spinacia oleracea | reverse complement strand
ATCGTTCTTTAATAAAATAATCGTCACAATTTGTAAAACTAATCCCTAGTATAAAAACATACCTTTTCCATCCTTAAAATCAATAAAAATCAACACTTTAGACCTTTTTATAAATCTGAAAATATAATTGATTATCATAATTAAATTAATCACCTAATTATGTTAATCAATTGGCCCATTAGGTCTAGGTTAAAACCCTAACTTGAATCTCTCAATAAAACCAATTTAACATCATAAAAATCAATTCTTTATTACATAAACAAATCTGAAAATTAATGCTTTACTAATTAAAATATGCCACATGAATCAAAACATATAAATCCTCAAAATACGGTGTTCACAACCGATTCCCAGCATTTTAATTATTCAAAACAATAATAATAATAATATAATTTAAAATACGAAATTGAAATAGAATATGTAAGGAAGAAGAGAATTATTCCAATCCGGCCTATAGCACGGAACAACCACGAATTAATTGTGATTGGGCGAAAGAATTGAATAACGAACAAGAACACACACACACACACACACACACACTTAGGTGCGTGTGCGCGCGCAGCAGGGGCGACGAGCAGGGGCAGCGCTGCGCTGCGGGACGAGGGTAAGAGGGGCTGGCTGGGCGCTGGGCGCGATCACGAGGCACGCAGCAGCAGCAAGCAGAGCAGCAGCACAGGGCACTCGAGTGCACGCTGCGGGCTGCGAGGGCGAGAGCGAGTGGGCGAGCAACGAGGGCACAAGGCACGACACGACGCACAGGGCACCGAGTGCTCGTGTGCGGGTGTGGGTGAGCCGGCATAAGAGAGGAGAGAGAGGAAGAGTATGGGGCAAGAAAAAGAGAGAGGCTTTAATGAAAAACAAGGGGATCATTTAATGAGGAGAGTCCTATTTATAGGGTCTCATATCCCTAGTGGGCTAGGCTTGGAAATTTGACATTGGGCTTAGCAATTAAATGATTGGGCTAGCCTAAAGCTTAGAATTAAATTCTTTTGATTGGCCTCGATTAATAAAACGAGTTGGACTTTTATTTAAAAACCTAAACCTTTAAAAGCGCGAAATTCTACCGCACTCTACCCCCCTTAAAAGAAACGAGTTACGACCCCGTAACTCAACTAACCTCGGGATAAAGCTCGAGATATTTCTTTCTCATTTCGTCCTCGGCTTCCCAAGTTTGCTTCCTCAGATTCTTGATTAGACCACCACACTTTGAAAATTTTCACATCCTTAGTACGTGTACTACGCACTTT
The DNA here is from genome assembly GCF_020520425.1 of Spinacia oleracea. Classification (NCBI taxonomy): domain Eukaryota; kingdom Viridiplantae; phylum Streptophyta; class Magnoliopsida; order Caryophyllales; family Amaranthaceae; genus Spinacia; species Spinacia oleracea. Next base: position 131,859,888 of record NC_079490.1, on the reverse strand, counting down.
ACTATCCTGGATTTTGACAGGTCTTTCCTCGAAAGTCAAACTTTGGTCTAATTCAATGGTTTCAGGTTGCAACACATGCGACTTATCCGGAACATACTTTCTCAACTGAGATATGTGGAACACATTATGCACTCTATGCAAGTCTTTAGGCAAGGCTAGTCTATAGGCTACCTTTCCAATTCGTTCTAAGATTGCGTATGGGCCTATGTACTTAGGGCTTAACTTCCCTTTCTTTCGAAATCTCATAACACCTTTCATTGGTGACACTTTGAGCAACACCTTGTCATCCATGTTGAATTCTTCATCCCTACGTTTCAAGTCTGCATAACTCTTTTGGCGATCCTGCGCCGCTTGAATTTTCGATTGGATGGTTCGGATTTGGTTCATGGTGTCCTCTATCATTTGAGGTCCCAACACTACAGTTTCACTAATGTCATTCCAACAAAGTGGACTTCTACACTTCCGTCCATACAGAGCCTCAAATGGTGCCATTCCTATGCTAGCATGATAGCTATTGTTGTATGAAAACTCAATCAAATTCAGGCTATCTTCCCAACATCCTTGGAAATCGATTATGTATGCTCGAAGCATGTCCTTAAGGGTTTGGATGGTTCTCTTAGTTTGTCCATTTGTGGCTGGGTGGAAGGCTGTACACATTTTCAATGTCGTACCAAAGCCCTTCTCCACACTTTTCCAGAAATTCGAAAGAAACCTTGAATCCCTATCTGATACGATATCCTTAGGAACTTCATGTAACCTCACAACATTCTTAATGTAAGCTTTAGCAAGTTGTTCCATTTTCTAGGTTTCCTTCATTGGTATAAACACTGCCGACTTGGTCAACCTATCTACCACGACCCAAATAGTATCATTTCCGGTTTTCGACTTGGGAAAACAAGTGACAAAGTCCATTGAAATACAGTCCCATTTCCAACTCGGAATCTCTAAAGGTTGGACCTTTTCTTGAGGTCTCCTATGTTCTATCTTGACTTTCTGACAAGTCAAGCATCTAGCAACAAATTCAGCCACTTCATTCTTGGCCACCAATAGATCTTTTTCAAATCCTTATACAACTTGTCACCACCTTGGTGCACAGAATATGGCGTATTGTGTCCTTCTCTTATCAATTTCTCCTTCAATTCACCACACTTTGGAGGCACGCACCACCTGCCTTTGTACCTCACACTTCCATAATCATGGATTTTGGAATCTACTTCCTTTCCTTGCGAAATCTTTTCCTTGATTCGCTCCAACTTTACATCATCAGCCTGATTCTCCTTAATTTCATCAAATATTGACGGCTGGATGGTTAAGGCATTCATCATTCCCTCAAGACATTCACCACTCACTATTTCAAGGTTCAATCGCTGCATATCCTTACACAACTCGTTACCAACTACTAACGCATTCACAACATGACTTGATTTCCTACTCAAGGCATCCGCAACTACATTGGTTTTTCCTTCATGGTAATGAATATCCAAATCATAATCCTGGATTAACTCCAACCACCTTTGTTGGCGCATATTCAAATCTTTCTGTGTGAAAATGTAATTCAAACTCTTATGATCCGTGAATATCCTACATTTCACACCATACAGACAGTGTCTCCATATCTTCAATGCAAACACTATGGCGGCTATCTCTAAATCATGGGTAGGGTAATTGGATTCATATGGCTTGAACTGCCTCGATGCATACGTAATAACCTTTCCGTTCTGCATCAATACACACCCTAAACCATTCTTAGAGGCATCACTATATACATCATAGGTACCACTCTCATCTGGCAAGGTTAACACCGGCGCGGTTGTCAATCGCGTCTTCAAGGCTTGAAACGCCTCGTCACACTGGTCGTTCCACTCAAACTTTGCTTCCTTCTTCATAAAGGTTGTCATTGGCTTGGCTATCCTAGAGAAGTCTTGCACAAAGCGTCTATAGTAACCAGCTAATCCCAGAAAAATTCAAATGTCAGTCACACTCTTGGGTGTAGGCCATTCACTAACAGCTTTGATCTTAGCGGGGTCTACTTCCACTCCTTCTTTAGACACAAAATGTCCCAAAAATGCAACATTTTCCAACCAAAATTCACACTTTGAGAATTTGGCATACAACTGGTTATCTCTCAGCGTACTTAACACAGATCTCAAGTGTTCAGCGTGGTCCTCTTCACTCTTCGAATACACCAGGATGTCATCAATGAAAACCACTACAAACTTGTCCAAATAGGCATGGAACACACGGTTCATTAAGTCCATAAATATTACAGGTGCATTCGTTAACCCAAAAGGCATAACGGTGAACTCATAATGTCCGTATCTAGTCCTGTATGCGGTCTTTGGTATATCGTGATCAGCGATTCTCAATTGATGATAACCTGAGCGCAAATCAATCTTTGAAAAGATTCCTTCTGCTTTCAGTTGGTCAAATAGGTCATCTATCCTAGGTAAAGGATACTTATTCTTGATCGTGACTTTATTGAGCTCCCTATAGTCGATACAGAGCCTCATACTTACATCCTTCTTTTTCACAAACAAGACTGGTGCTCCCCAAGGCGATGCACTTGGCCTAATGTAACCTTTCTCTAACAGATCCTCCAATTGGCCTTTCAACTCATTCATTTCTGTTGGAGCCATTCGATATGGTGCTTTTGAGATAGGCGCAGTTCCAGGCACTAAGTCTATGGTAAAGTCAATAGGTCGATTGGGAGGCATCCCCGGGATCTCTTCCGGAAACACATCAAGGAATTCATTCACTACTGCAATGTCCTCAGGTTGATCTTTGGTCACATGCTCTAGGTTTCTCACATTGCATAAGAAGATTGGGTTCCCTTTACTAACTAGCTTCATGAGTTCCATTGCCGTGATAATCCCTATGTTCTTAGGCTTACCAAAACGACGATACGACACTACTTTGCCTAAGCTGGACCTCAAGTGGACCTTCTGCTTCTCACAATCTATTTTTGCTTTGAACATGGCCAACCAATCCATCCCTAGAATCACATCTAGCTCTCCTAATTCAAAATCGATTAGGTTAGATAAGAATACGGTCTTGGCTATGGTCGAAGGCACATCTCTATGGATTTTGGTACACTTCACTATGCTACCAGTAGGTATGACTATAGGTACCTCAATTGCTTTAGGCTCTTTCAAACCTAATTTTCCCAAAATGTCTACTGAGATAAAAGAATATATTGCACCAGAATCAAATAGTACTTTAACTAAAACGGAGTTAATAGAAAAAGTACCAGCTATGACGTTAGAGGAAGTTTCTGCTTATTGCCTAGATATCACATTCAGTTTCCCTTGGGCAACTCCTTTTTTAAAGCCACCTCCATTGGTGTTTCCATTGTTGTTTCGGTTCCCATTCTGCTGTTGGTTTCCTCCAGGCTTTCCATGGTTCTGGTGATTTCCATTGCTATTGTTATTGTTATCATCTTGGTAACCCCTTTGGTTTCCAGCTCCATTTCCTCCATTTCGGTTCTGATTATTCCGATTATTGTTCTGGTGGTTACCTTGGTTAGGCTTTCCATTCTTAGAATAACATTCATACTCCCTATGGCCTAACTTCTGATAGAATCTACAGGTCACTAGGTTTCCGTCACAATCCTTTCTAAGGTGATTCATGTTACAACGCCTACAGCCGTAGGTCCTTACTCCATTCCTTCCAGACTGATTTCCACCACCTTGGTTGTTGCGGTTTCCACCATTGTTAGCCCTAAACTGGAAATTCCCATTCCGTTTGTGCTTCTTAAAATTCCCTTGATTTTGTTGGTTACTCCCCTGATTCGAGTTCCCAACATCCTTTCTCTTCTCAGCACTTCCATTCTTCCTTTGATGTAACCCATATAGGTGAGCAGCTTTTCCGTATAGGGTGTCTAATGAGGTAAAGGTCTCTCCGGAAAACAACAACTGTAAGTCCATGGTCAGTCCATTCTCAAACCTTTGAGCTCTAAGCTCTTCCGTTGCCACCACTTCAGGTGCAAACCTAGACAGCTCTTTAAACTTGGAATAGTACTCAGATACAGACAAACCCTCCATTTTGAGTTCGATGAACTCCTGCGCCTTTTTCTTCTTCAGGTGAGGTGGGTAAAAATTGTTCCTCAATGCGGTTTTAAACGCTTCCAACCAAAAGTTAGGTGTGGCTCTAAGGGTATTCTCACATCGTTGCCACCATAAATCAGCTTCACCTCTAAGGTAATACACATCATTGTTTACCCCAAGGTCTTCGGGGCAATTCACAGCTAGGATAAGCTTATCAAATTCTCTCAACCAGTTTTCAAGTACACTTGGTTCAATCTCCCCGTTATACGGTGGAGGCTTGCTTTGAGCTACTTTCTTAAACATTTCCCCAGCCGGATCATGCACTGGGTTGGCTCTAGTTGCAGCTAGGTCTTGAACTACCTTAGCTAGTTGTCTAACCACTTCAGAAATCTCTTGGTTAGCCATATCCCTTCTCCTGAATAGAATAAAAGACTAACTTTAATATTGGTTGGACACAAGACCACTAAGGCCCTAGTTCGACAATGAACCCACTCATAACAAGAACACAAGTAACACGTGCCCTAGGGGAAGTTGGCGCCTCTTTGGGGCCTTCTCTCCCACTTATTCGATTCATGTAATTTAGATGGTTGCTAAATTGACCACCTTGCACGTAAAATTTCATTGAAGAAATAAATATTAATCCCTTTGCGATACCCACAAACTTATAATCGAAAAATGAACTTAAGAGGTAACAAAAAGAAATTCGATGCTTTTATTAATACTTCAATGATAAGGTCTTACATCCATCAATAACATTACTTTTATTTCTCAAAACTATGATTGAACTAATAACCATAAATGTTAGCTTTGCCACTTTATTAATCAAAAAAATAAATAACTAAGGATTGCATTTCTCTAAAGACTAATGTCATCACGACGATCATCTCTTTCTTTGTATTGCTCTGGAGTAAAGTCTTGATCATTAGGATCATCCAAGTCTTCTTTAGGATCATAATCTTTATCCATAGCCTCATCATCCTGTTGTGGCTCACTATTAACCATATTGTTCTCTTCAAGCTCATCCACGGATCCACTAGATATCTCAATTGCTGGTTCAGGAACTACAGGATTAGGATTTTCAATCTCAACTACATCATCATCATCCTCCTCAACATTTAACAATTCATACATAATCATCTTGTTGGTTCGCATAGCTGTTAGAACCAGATCTGTGAAATTGATTTTGAGCGGCCCGTGCAGCCTTTCCACATTCTGACGCTTTCTGCACTCATATTCAAAGAGATATATTAAGAAACAGTTAAGTCTTTTTCGTAAATAAATTAACAAAGATCAACCAATGTAAACCACTAATCGATAAAACTGTTGCTAGAATTTCTGCCAACCTAGCTAATTTTCTAATTACTGGTTAAGCAACTAAATGACGGTGACTGAAAAAACATCTAAATAGACTGTTATTGCATAATCAGCTTTTATGCATGAGTATCATTCAATTAGCTTCTAAATCTTCTTTTATCTTCTGTGTTCAACATTCAATCAACTTCTTTGTGATGACTCAGTAGGTGACTAGGCAGAAGCAGCTAACAAAAACAATTATGGGGAGCAGCAGCTTGAACAGAACAAGGGACAGCAGCTACCAACAACGACACCTAAGTAGTGGGTGGGTAGTACATCTTAATAGCAATAAAAAGAGGGAAGGGGGGAAGCAATGCTCATTCTGTGAATTGTGAGTTTATTACATTCTAAATATTTGTTTTCTTCTATTTGGCAGCATATGGAGTATCAACACCAGGTTATCGCTTCAGTAACAACGCAGAGCATATACCTAGACTAGCATAATATAATAGAAGTGGAAGATGTAAACTTGAATTAAATGTCCAGCCTAGGAAATATCTTTTCCTAATCCGCCTTTAGCACAGCATGTATGGAATAGTAGACAAGCATGTGCAACTACACTACTGTGCCACAGCAAAAGAATCCAATTAATGAGATGACGAAATGCATATACACTAGACATGGATCAGTTATTTTCATTTCCCCAAAAATAGCATGGACAAATAGAACTCTCAGATGACTAGATTAGCATAGCATAAGAAAGCAAAGGATAGCTAAATGACATATCGAGGCATGCATTTATGCAGTTGTTATTTGTTAACCTCAGAAAAATACTTGGCATGGAGCCAAGGGAATAAGAGGACCAAAAGTCCATAACCCATCAAGTTACGGAGTTCCACAAAAAGCAGCATTTCTCTAGACCTGTAACACTTTTAGTTAGTTACTAATAAGGATTTATTTTATTCTAGACCTGTAATGTTCAGGTACTGATTTTATGTCTCAAAAATCAATCTATAAATTCAATTTTTTTTTCCACTGATTATTCTGGTGGCCTATTTCAGTTTCAATGCTCCTGTTTTCTGTGATGGAAGAAACAAATTATGTATTTACTCGAAATCTAATAGTCTCTGTATTTCGTAAGGGTAGAAATGTGAACTTCAAAGAAGTCTTCTGATCTGAGCATTGTTGTGCAAATACTAAAAATTCGTGTGTCTTTGATTCTATATGTGTGCGTCTTTAATATTATATGCCTATTTTATCTTGGAGGTTTCAACAGAAAAGGCATATCGATTTAGCTGAAAATGGTTATGTTCAGTTGTGAGCTACTTAATGGGATGTTTCTACTCAATGGCCCTCTGAGGTATGTTGTCTGATGAGGTTCTGTAGTTTTAAAATGTATTAGATTTAAAATGTAACTTTGATGTACTATTTTATCATAGAATGTATTAGCTTTAATATGTAACTTACTTGCACTTCATCCGAAGCCCAATACTTAACCAACTTTCTCCATTGCTGACTGTTAATTCCATGTCGTGGCACAACATCGCACATCTCAGCGAGTGTTTTCTCATCTGGTTTGTTGTAAGTCACCTTAAGAGAGTGTTTATACTGCCTCCAACTTTTATTGGCACGCTTGGGGATTTGTTTGTTATATTTCGGATGATCAGGAATAACAAAGCGATCCTTCGGGAAAAGCATTCCGGATGATCAGAAAATAATCACGCTTAAGAGGGTGTGATCATTGATCAAAGAGTGGAGTATGACTGGCTGTCTATTTCTTGCTCAATCTGCAAGGGAATGGGGCACACCATGGAGAAGTGCCATAAGAGGGCCAACAAAGGGAAGAAGTCGTGGGTGCCTAAAAGGGTGCAACCCACCAAAACTGTTCCAGTTGTTCATATAAGGATGCAAGAACCAGATGCTGATGGGTTTGTTCTTGCCACATGATTCAGCAAACACAGAAGCAGTCAACTAAAACCAATCCAAACTTGTAATTCTTTCTTGGCTTTAGATGATGATGACGATACAAGGGTAGAAGATGAAATGGAGAGTCCAATGGGTCAGGGGGTGACATCCCCTTCTCCCAATGGATAGTATTTTGTGTTGGAATGTTGGAGGGCTGAATAGGAAGGACAAGCAAAATGAAGTAAGAAGGTTTATTGCTTCTCATAATGTCAGAATTTCCAGCCTTCTTGAAACTAGGGTGAAAGCCCCTAGAATGGGGGATATGTATCTGAATGTATGCCCCAATTGGTGTTTTTCTACTAATCTCTGTTGCCACAAAAATGGTAGAATAGTTATTGCTTGGGACCCTGATTCTTTCACTGTGGATATAAAACTCATTGACACTTAATTTATGCACTGTTATGTCACTCCTAGAGGAGCTGTTGTTGGGTTCTTGTGCACTTTTGTGTATGGTCTCCATGAGAGAGCCACCAGGGAGACTTTGTGGCATTCCCTTAAAACTATTGCAGATTCATGCACAGATGCTTGGATAGTGATGGGGGATTTCAACTCCATGATGGACCTAGATGATAGGATAGGATCCATAGTTAGAATCACTGAAGTGCAGCCAATGAGGAACTGTATGCTCCATTGTAAGCTAACTGAAGTTAAAACAGTAGGGAGATTCTATACTTGGAACAACAAGCAAGATGGAGAGGATAGAGTATTCTCTAGGATTGATAGGGTGTTGGCTAACTCAGAGTGGAATGACTTGTTTGACACTGCTGAGGCAAACTTTATGCCAGAAGGTCACTATGATCATAGTCCCATGCTTCTCAACTGCTATCAAAGAGCTCCTCAAAAGAGACCCTTTCGATTTTTCAATATGTGGACCACATCCCCTAAGTTCAATACCATTGTTGAGAAAAACTGGAAGAAGTATGTGTATGGGTGTCCTATGTATAGGGGGATGCAGAAACTGAAGTGGATCAAAATGGACTTAAAAGTTTTGGATCAAGAGGGATACAACAATGTAGAAGCTGAGCAGCTCAAAAGACACAAAGCTCTGCTTGAAGTTCAGGACCTCCTTCATTCCAAACCTGGTGATCAGGAGCTAGCCACAAGGGAGAAAGTGGCTACTGATGAGTATAGAAGAGCTACACAGAACTACCTTTCTTACCTGCAGCAAACAGCAAAAGTTCAGTGGCTTCAGAATGGTGATGAAAATACAAAAGCTTTTCACCAAAGTATTAGACAAAGGAGAAAAAAAAACAGAATTTATGCCATCCATAATGGGGAAGGTGCACTACTACATTTCTTATCAGATGCAACGCATAAAATCGTTGCATTAGGCATTAAAATCCGTCGCATTAGACCTAATACGACGACAAATGACCCTTGCATCCGGTGGCGTTGCATTAGGCCTAATGCGACGACCAGTAACCTAATGCAACGGGAAATTAATACCGTCGCATTAGATAAACATCTAATGCGACGGTTCTTGATGGGGTGTCGCATTAGTTCTTTAGCTAATGCGACGAGCATTTTAGCTAATGCGACGGGTATTTTAGCTAATGCGACGGTTATTTTAGCTAATGCGACGGATATCTACGATGGCTTAAAGAAATAATGCAACGCGTTTTAGCCTAATGCAACGGTAATTTATTGTTAAAATAAATATGTTGAGCACCTAATGCAACGGGATCATTTACTCATAATAATAAATAATAATAATAATTAATATTACTTTTGTAAACTAAGAAAGGATGTCAATAATAAAATATTTTCATTGACTTAAAGAAAAATATTACAATATTAGTGCCCATAGGACACATGCATTACAAAATAGTCGTTCACTAATTAATATAGTGTTAATGACAAAAATGTATAAAATTAAAATCCACGTAAACAAATTCTATATTACTAGAAATCACAAAATGACTCAAAAACAAACAAGAGCCTCCACCGTGCCATTGCTAGATCTACATTTCTTCTCCATTTAGCTAACCGTGCTCCTGTAAGTTTAAATCACGAATGGGCACAAGTTAGAGATGGTGCACTACATAAAACACAATAACCTTCATGTTTACTCAAATAAAAACATGAAATTTCACAAAAATGTAAGCAATACCAGATACGACTAAAATTACTACTAAAATTACTAAAATGAAATCGCCAGATAAGCCTTGAAAATGGTAGGAGGATCCCAAAATCATTTCTAATAATCAAATATGCAGGTAAAGAGGAACAATACACTTCCATGATCTCCACTTTGACCATCCAAAAACTGATTTCATGCACCAAGAAAGCTAAACTTGTTTTTTTAAAATTACTTATTATCCAATTTATTTTGTTCAAGACTGTTTCAAATTATCTAAAAAGTAACATTAGAGAAATGTTCCAGCACTCTTCCCCGTACGTTTTCAAAAAAATCGACCCTTCACCCATCTCACTTTTTCTTAACCCGCCAAAAGCGGAAGCCTCATTGCAGGCAATGATAAGAAGGTTTTGATGTTATGATTTAACATTCTTCCTATACATTCAAATCACATGTTAGGAGCCGAAGACAACACTATACAGGTAATTTACAGCAAAAGGTCTGTTTATAATTTTGCACAAGAACTATTTCGAGGGAATTCTGCTAATACAAGCTTAGGTAATACCAGATACGGCAGAAGGGGTGCTGAACAAAAGTGGCCAGCAACACTCCCCTCAAAACCTGTCAACTACAAGGGTGTATTGTTGCAATTTCATCAGTAGTCTTCATTTGTATTAAACTTGTAGGTAGTCCAAAACGACGTTATGGCTAGAATAAAAAACATAATGTTCACATATTTGACCCCAGCATGACATTTCTTCCATCAAGATTAAGCAAAACATAAAATGAAAGATTAAAAAATGACTTTAAATAAGACTCCAGTAACTCATTAAAGTGAGCACACTGGAGAAAATCAAATGAATATCTGACATATCAGTTCGGTCTAATTAACATAGCAGGAGAATCAAAGTAAAAGTTAAGGATCGTGCATTGCACAATACAATAAGCTGGAGAAAGACAAAGGTTGCCAACATGTTATTAAGAAATAAGGTTCCATAAAGGTTAAGGCCATACCAAAAAAAACCCGCAAAATAAGCAAACATTTTGCCCAACTGTAGAATCTAAAACTCACTCCTACAAATTCGATATTAGCCATATCCTAGACTACCACCTTCAAAAATCCATGACAATCACTATAATTTTTATCAGACAACAGAAAGGAGAATCCAATAAAAGAAAGAAGAAAAGTTAATCAGTGAATATTAAATCTAGTTCAGCCAGCTTATAGATAAGAAACACAATAGTTGACCATGTTAGTTACCACCACATGGCCACATACTCTAGTAATGTCCTAGTCCTGGCTTGTTAAGCCTCACACTGACTCTTGGAATGGACAAAGTAATCAAGACTTTCAAACATACCCACACCAAAGACCATAAGCTTTCGAACAAGAAACAAAACTAACCTAATTACGAATCCCAGTATCCGACCATAGAAAAAATACACAAGTTACCCTAACCTTAGCTAGTGGAAGCCAATATACAAATATTGTTATATTCACTTTCTCTAGATTCTCATCAATCACATTGAAGTGCAAAATTCAATATCTCAACTTTCTAACCAATAGTAGTGGAATGCACTATTCATCCTTCAATTATTCCATAACTATTGGAGACAATGCCATACAGATTGGATGAAAGCACTGGTTATATTGATTATGATCAGGTAGTTCAATCTTTCCTCTGTTAGACTCCTCTGACATTCCTAACGCCTTAACCTTCTGAAGAATTGTAACTTTTTCTTCTGATCTATAATCAGTTAATACTTAATTTCTGGAAAATTGCTTGAAATTGAGCATCTTTGCACTTTTTTTTTTTAATTTTTTTTTCCGAATAGCACTTACTAAGCAGGAGAAAATAGACTGCAGATCTAAGACTTCAGCAAAATAACAGGCACCTGAACTTCCATCATCTACTTAGACATGTATGAGTCCTACGGAATGCGATCCAACAACAAAACAATTCACTTTAGTGATGGAATACAGAGTAATAAATTGACTTCTCGGAGATCTAAAGAAAAAAAAAATCTAAAAAGAACTACCCAAAAAATCCAGAATTCAAATCATAATAATAATAATGATACAAGTATGCAACCCAATATGCTTCACAAACACCTACCAAACACAAAACACTTCAAAATTCTCTTATAACTCTTCCTATAAGGGTAGAAGTTTCAGTATTACTATGCTACTTGAGTAAAAAACCAAAATGCTCAGGAAAAACAATATACAGAATCAGAGAACGCTTAAGCACAAAGGATGCAAAAATCGAATCCATCTTTGAAATAAACTAAACCCATTGAAATTGTAAAGAGTTTACATATTAAACCCCATCATTGCAAACCACCAAAATCCTAAATAGGCAAAACTTAAACGTAATTCAAGAAATTGGGCCAGGAATTTAATCGAAATAGCAAACCTTGTGGAGGTTTATGGATCTGTTTTACGGGATTAAAGCTTGAATGAGATGGCCCGTCTCCTACCTTCGTCGTCCTCTTCCTTCTTCGTATAAACCGTCGAATGCAATGCAGACCCTCTAAACCCTCGAACTATGCATTGCAGACCCTCTAAACCATCACTTGCGAACATACCCTCTAAACCCTAGAACTGCGAATTGCGAATTGGTGTTTGCGATTTGCGAATTGATGCGAAATTCATGAACTGCGAACTCCTCTCTTGTGTTTTTAATTTATGTTGTCATCTCTTTTCTTTTTGGGTAACAATTCGAGCACCTAGGGCTTGAAAATTTTGGGGAAAATAATTCTAAGAATGAGGTTTGAAATTTTGGGAAATAATGGGAAGAAAAAGAGTAAAATATCACACACGTATATTTTATTTTCACCACCATTACATTAGCCTAGTAAGGCTTTGCATTAGACAATCTAATGCGACGGTTTATCACTATCGTTACATTAGCCCAACTTTCAGGTGTGTTATAGAGGATACCGTTGCATTAGCCCTATCTAATGCGACGGTTCTATGTGAGGTGTCGCATTAGGATTTTCTAAACCGTCGCATTTGATTAGAAATGTAGTAGTGGTGACTGGGTTCAAACTGATACAGAGGTTCAAATGGCTTTTGTGCAGTTTTACAAAAACCTTTTCTGTACCAATATGGAGAATAAAACTCCAATTATAGATGCAATCATGGATATGGGTCCCAGGCTGAATGATACTTATAGAGGGAGACTAGATTGTTCTGTCATAGTGGAGGATATTAAGAGGGTGTTAGATGCAATCCCTAGTTCTAAAGCCCCTGGGATGGATGGCTTTAACAACCATTTTTTCAGATTTGCATGTGATACCATCAAAGGGGACATCCACAGTGCAATCAAAGATTTTTTTGATACAGGAAAAATCCTAAGGGAAGTGAACATCACTTCTATCACTCTGGTGCCTAAGGTGAAAGTGCCCTCTTCAGTGGGGGACTTTAGACCTATAGCTTGCTGTTCTGTCATTTACAAGTGCATCTCTAAGCTTATGTGTGAGAAGCTTAACTCAGTTCTTCCAGAAATTATCTCCCACAACCAAGGAGCATTTGTAGCTGGGAGATCAATTCTTCACAATGTGCTTGTTTGTCAAGACATAGTGAAGATGTACAGAAATAGCCAGAAAGTGCCTTGTTGCATGATGAAGCTTGATCTTCAAAAGGCCTATGATATAGTGGAATGGAGTTTCGTAGAAGAGGCTATGGTCAACCTGGGTTTTACCTCTCATTTCATCAAGCTTGTTATGACCTGTCTCACTAATACTCAATACTCAATCCTGATCAATGGGGTTCCCACTGAGTTAATTCAGCCAACCAGAGGCCTGAGACAAGGGGACCCCTCTCCCCTCTCTTGTTCACTCTCTGTATGGAATATTTTTCCAGGACTATGAAAGCAGTTAGTCTACACCCCCATTTCAGGTTTCACTCCAGATGCAAATTGCTGGCTTTGAATCATATGTGCTTTGCTGATGATCTTTTAATGTTTTGTAGAGGGGATCCTAAAGTGGTGAACATTATGTTGGAAGGATTCAATTTATTCTCTAATACCATAGGGCTTAAGGTTAATGCTCACAAGTCCTCCATCTATTGTTGTGGTATCAATCAGGAAGACAAGAACACTATTGGGCATCTCTCTGGTTTCAGGTTTGGGTCCCTCCCTTTCAAGTATTTAGGTGTCCTAATCAGTACTAGAAAGCTGAAAAGTGGTGACTGTGAAGCTTTGGTTGACAAGATGACTTTCAGAATCAAAGTTTGGAGCTCTAGGAATATCTCATTTGCTGGAAGAATCCAACTCATAAATTCTGTGCTCATGAGTATCTGTGTGTATTGGGCTCAAATGTTTGTTTTCCCCAAAGCTGTTTTGAGTAAAATAAATGCTGTTTGCAGATCTTATCTTTGGCATGGTTCTTGTGATGATTTCAGGCCTGGTGCTGTGGCTTGGGGCAAACTTTGTTGGCCTAAAACACAGGGATGGGCTTGGATTTAGGAATATGCTTCTTTGGAATAAGGCTGCTGTTGGAAAATTGGCATGGGCTGTGGCTCAAAAACAGGACCACTTATGGGTGAGGTGGATTCATGCAGTGTATGTGAATAGAAAGAACTGGTCTGATTTCACTCCCACTTCTATAGCAAGCTGGGTGGTGAAGTATATCTGTCATGTCAAAAACTGGTGCATTGACAAATTCAGTGTGCAATGGCTTCATGCTGCTGCCTATACCATCAGAGGTATGTACACCAGAATGATTGAGGGGGGTGTGAAGGTTCAATGGTCTCGTTATATCTGGAACAGGTTAACTGTTCCTAAACACAGGTTCATCCTGTGGTTAGCTATCCAAGGCAAACTGAAAACAAAGGATAGATTGCATCAGTATGGAATAGGAACTGATGACTTGTGTCCCATTTGTGGAAGAGTAATTGAGTCAAGCCTTCATTTGTTTTTTTACTGTTATTTTAGTGCTGATTGCAGGAAGGCTGTGATCACCTGGGAAGGTCTCCCTGGTAGGGATTTAGGCCTGTTCTCCCTTCTCAGAAAAGCTGAAAGATACACTAAGGGTGAGTTTAGGAGGAAAGTAGTGTATACAGTGATTGCTGGGCTTGTGTACCATATATGGAAGGCCAGGAATGAGAGTGTGTGGTTGCTGAAGACGCCCACTGTGAATCAAGTGGTCAAGAATGTGCAGATTGATGTAAGAGGCAGAATACAGAACATCATGGGTAGGAAAGTCAGTTCCAGAGATAGGGATTGGTTCTCTTCTCTCTAATTTGGGTGTTTTTTAGGTTGTTTAGCTAAGTGTTCTTAGCTCCTGTTTTCTTAGTGTAGCTGTTGGGCTATCACTTTGAGTTGTAAATTGGTGTTTGGTAATTAATAAAATCTTTTACTTGCTTACCAAAAAAAAAAAAATCAAAATTCACACACAGAAGCAACAATCCCTGGTTAAAGGAGCACGCACAACCGCACCCTCAACAAAACAAAATGCAAAGCAACAGATTAGCATCCAACGTGCAAAGAGGCAACGACATAACCAAACCAGCCTACAATCGAAAAAACAACAGCAGAAACTCAAAGCAAAGGCAAGGCAAATAGCAAGCACACAAAGCGAGTCTGCAGACCAGAAACTCGATGAAGGTGCCAAGAGAAATAGAACCAGTCTGCATAAGTAACATGAGTCATAGCAACAACCTATAGAGAAAGAAACAACTACAATAGCAATCAGAAGCAGAGGTGTCCAAACCCCCTATATACACCAGAACAAACAATACCACCCCTCAAACGCCCGAAGTTCAAGCTCGGGCACCAAGTCATTGTACCAAACTAGCTATGTCATGTAACAAATAATAATAATAATCTGAAATATTATTACCCTGGATTACAACATTACACTGTATATGCTAATTCGCTGGACAATTGACTCTTGCAAAATTATCTCATAAATTCAAAAATTCAAAAAAATTTCAGAAACTAATTCAAAAGTTCAGAAATAATCATATTAACTCATAAATTCATAAACAACTATTAACCATAGTTTATGAAAAAACCAATTGAAATCCATCTTAAATCATGCAGCAGTAATCAAATTATTCCTTGTTTAGCAAGTTGCCAAAACTAAAACACATTGCCTTATATTCTTATTATAATCGTGCCGAAATGGCGGTAGGGTCTTCAATCTTGTGAAGACTAAACTGGAAACCTAATTGAGAAATCCAAGAAAAGAAAGTTACAATGCTCTAGTAAGACCAACATTGTCCCATTAATTGTTGGAAGAAAGCTTTATTTCAATTACAGAAATCCTCTATAAGGGGGGGGGGGGGGGGGGGTTCCCTGAGGTGGTGGCAAGAAGTTCGCGTAAGACCAATCATCGAATACTCTATTGACAAATCAATAGTCATCCAATGCAGTATCATGAATCACATTACGCCACACACCGCGAGCGAGCACACCTAAAACTATAAAAGGATCATAATTTCCACTACTATAACCAAGAAACTAAGCTCAAAGAGTCAGAGATGAAACACCATTATTTAGGACATTAAACCAAGCAAACCGCAATCAAAGAGGAAGATAGCACAACCTTAAAGAAGAAGACAGATCGTCTACAAGGCCTAGTTAGGTCTATATCAAATGTTCAGCAACATTAAATAACAACACATCCTCAAAGGAAACAAATCCTGTCCAAATGTTAGGATCTTTAAATTTGATCGAATTTGCCATTTTGATTTTTTCACAGGCTAAGTGAGTGTTCTAATATGAAGATGAAAAGTGGACGAAAAGAACCGAAGAGAATCAAACCTGGTATAATTTTGCAGCTTATACTCACAGAAAATCAAGCAAAATGAAACAACCAAGCACTCAAGCAGTAGCACACATTATATTTTCATAAAGAAACCTAGACAGCAAGCATGGCATTGCTTGGCAGAGTAATCTTGAGGTACGTAAAAGATTCGTGAGGAATTAACTAGTAGTGACACTAACTCTAGCTCAAAGAATAGAACATTTTAAGAACTATGCAAAACTGATTGAAGCGAAAAGAATAGAACATACTAAACACTATGCACTCGTGAGGCAAAATAAAATAAACTTCTAGAAATGGGAGTAAATACTTGAACTTACTCTTATCTGGTCTACCATCATAGCTTTTAAATCTCCTTCGATATCAGGCCACTCCCCTTCTCCAAGTGGACAGTATGTTTCTACCTTTGCAATACTACCAATGAATCTGACCAACATTTGGCCACCTTTCCTAAGCGGTTGGTAAAGGTCATTGAATTCAACATAGTATTTGACGCCATTGTTACTCCAGACGTCGATTTTTTGAATAGAACCACTCACCAGCTTAACATTACCCTTAGCATCTGCATAAAAAAAAGAATAAGTGAACATATATATTCTGTATGTGTATATACAGAAGATTACAAGAATAAGAAAACGTGTATTCAGCATCTATACAAGTTGGACAGAATAATCCTCTATGTAGTAACTTACCAATGGTCAAAACCTCCTCCTTGTCATCAAAATCTATAGTTACAGGCCAATCCGGATATGACTTCACCCTTAGGGGCTTCGATTTTGTTGAGTTCTCTTTTGGTTCTTCACTATTGTATTGTTTTTTATTGTTCTGAGAAGCTCTTGAGGATGTTTTAATAGGACTAGAAGTTGGGATAATAAGTGTCATATTGGGTAGCATATTAGGTGAGATATGACTACCAGGCGAGATACGAGGTGGGACATGACCAGAGGAAGTAGCAGGATTTTGTGATTTTGATGTAGTGTATTTTTGTGATTTGGTTGTGTTAGAAGGTGGGATACTAGTTGGAACTTCTGGTGAGATCGTGGATGGAAGCTTAGGTTAGACTACATCTCTAGGTTCTTCCATAGGTGAACTTGATGTTGATCCAGTAGGGGGCTTTTTCCATATAGATCCAAATATGTTATCAGTTTGCTGTGCACCTTTTGAGGTACTTTGTGGAGAAAATGGTCCAAATTTGACAACAATAGTAGGAACCTGAGATGATTGTGGTTGAGTAGCATGCTTTTTGGTCGGTAGTGATGCATCTTCACTCAAAGATGAGGTATGTGTGGTAGCTGGACCATGTGTACCATCTGTTTCAGCATGTCTAACCCTCTTGCGATAAGTCATCTCTTGCTATATAGGACTGCAAAACAACTCACATGAAAAAACAAACAGGCATACTCATTAGTCGTAAAGTTCAGTTCATTTTTGTTTCATTTTATCATTCTATAAGACATAAGAAGCACACAATCTCTTAATTGGCTTCTCGTTTCAAGTAGACATAGTGAAATAAAGAATGTAACATTAGATTTGCTGCATCCTAGCTAGTGTAAATAACTTGGGAGTTGTTGAGGGAATTAAAAGTAAGCTACTGATTGCATGGATTAATAAGTTGGAAGTTATGTTTCCTTCTCATTAGGATATGCTGATTGCTACTGATTGCTCTTTTCTGCTGATTGCTACTGATTCCTTCTCAAGTACTCCGTGTTATAGATTTGAATATGACCCAAACACGGACCTCAAACTGAATCATTCGAATGGCTCATCACTTGAACATATTGCTCTTTTCTTTTACATATTATAATTTTGCATCAATACAGCAAGTTAGCAAGCCATGCATCAGATTAGGATTTATAACGAACACCATGTTCAACATCTGGTGAATGCGGGGAGAGGAAATACAGTAAAACTTAGCACAGAAACAACATATAACCAAGTCACATAAAAAAATAAACAGGCAAAACCAAACAACCATACTAATTAGTCGTATAGTTCAGTCTGTTCTGTTTCATTTTATCAATCTATAGACATAAGAAGAACACAATCTATTAATTGGCTTCTCGTTTGAAGTAGACATAGTGAAATACAGAATGTAACATTCAAAATTCACAAGAATGAGCCTAACAAAAACGAGCCTAACAAGAATACTAGAATGTTGCTGCTGAATACAAAAACGAGCCTAACAAGAATACTAGAATGTTGCTGCTGAATACAAAAACGAGCCTAAATTTGCAGCAACTACTCACAATTCACAAAAACGAGCCTAACATTACCGTAGCATTCAGATATTGCTCAAACTACTTTCACTTATTTCTAATTAGTGTCTACCTTACACAAAACAGAAGTCGAGCGAGCTCTAAAGACCATGTTCAGCATGAGGTGAATGCAGGGAGAAGGAATAGTCAAACTTAGCACGTAAACAACATATAACCAAGTATGATATGGTATTTAGAGGTGACGTTCAGATTCGTTACCAAAGTCTAGTTTTCACTTCAGCTTCAGTAGCAAGTGCACTTGGTTAGTAGGTCACTAGGCGTAACAACCTCAATTTCCTGAGAAAGAAAGATGATTATAGTTAATAGCAATCACTTCTAAAAGAATATTATACAAACATGCTCATTTATTTGATAGATTCAGTAGAGTTTCTATGAAATAAAAATAATATACAATTTGGAAGAAGGTTTAAATTACGAATCCTAACCTATCATGTTTTGTAAATGTGAAAACACCATATATAACATGAATTTGAATACAAGTAACCGAAATGAGTATAAATAAATGAAATCTCATATAACACGTGAATAGAAGTTTATAACTCGAATCCGAAAGAAAATAATGCGCATAAAATTTGATAAAGAATTCTATAAACCCAAAACACTATTATCCTAGAAGCTACTCATCATCATCATCATCATCGTCGGGTATATCAAACAAGTCCCTAGGCTTAGTCTTAAATAACATGAAACCATCCTTTTTGTATCTCATCCTCGATGTAAAAAACTTGTTTCGCTTGAGAAGTGAAAATAAATGGATCATCTTTCAAATTTTGACCAGTGTGCATCAACTTCAAGAAATTAACACGAACTCTGCCACTCGGGTATGTTTTGAAACCCCTTCGTATATCAACCCAATCACATCGGAACATTAGAACCTTGAAAGAACTATAATAATCAAGTTCTAATATTTCTTTTAGTTTTCCATAATACTCTTGGCCGTCAGCTTCTACCATAATTCCAGAATTTTGAGTCTTTCGAGATCGCTCACGATCCACGGTGTCAAATTTATAGCCATTGATAATAACGCTTTTCATCCTTTTCCCGCGATTTCTTAAACCACCTGCTAAGGATTTTCTCAATTTTCCTTCTTTCGTGCTATCATCTAGATTATTGGCCTATAATTCCAAAAAACTAAGTTAAACTCAGATTGATATATAACATAAAGAAGGAAACTCCAGATTTTGAAGCATATAACCTGGTTATGCAACCAATCGGAAAATTCATCGATTATCCACTGATTTTCTGGACCTCCTCCGACTTGATTCTCTTGTCGTTTTTGTTGTATGAAGGCACTTTAGACATTGAGAAATTGAGTTATTAACATTGTAAGTATTAATACACTCAAGAAAATCATCCATAAAGGCACTTACTCAAGCACCGGTTTTATCTCATCTGAATGAAGCAAAACATAGCGATGTGCTTGCTTAAAACTTTTGTCATCAAGACGAACATTTTCTTTCATCCCAACTACACGACCACCTGAGTAGTATAAATAGTTATTGATGTCTGGAACACCATCTTCGTTCCTCTTCGGTCTGTTGAATATGGTCTCAACACTTTCTAGATATCTCGAACAAAATGCAATTGTCTCCCATAAAAGGTACCCTTCTGCTATGGATCCTTCTGGTTGCGCTTTATTACTTACATGAGATTTCAAAAAGGCCAAGTGCCTTGAAATATAATGGAAAAGATTGTGAACGTGAAAGAATAAAACAAGTATTTTTTAATGTATTCTTATTTAAAAATTATTAAAAAAAATATAGAAGTGTAAGATATTGACCTCTCAATGGGATACATCCACCTATAATGAACAGGTCCACCGAGTTTGACCTCTTCTACTAAATGAATTAGTAAATGCACCATGATTGTGAACAATATTGGCAGAAACTCTTTCTCCATCTTACAAAGAGTCAACACAAGCCTGGACTGAATAGAATCTAATTCACTTCTTTCAATAGCAATTGAAAAAGTCTGACAATTCATCAAGCAAATCAATTACTCTTGTGGCATTCGATGCTCTTAAAGCGACAAGAAGGATACCTTGCATAACGACATGATTGTCATGGCTTTTCAAACTAATAAGTTTACGCTGCTTCAAATTCACACACCTTTGCAAATTAGATCCATATTTATCAGGAACCTTTAGATTTTGTAGGACATTCAAAAATCGTTCTTTCTCTTCTTTAGACATGGTGTATGCAGCCGGAGGCAAATAGTCCTTCACATGATTTGGATGAGATTCAGGCCAAAAATGAGATTTTATGTTCCGTGCTTTAAGGGCTAATCTAGCATTCTTATCATCTCTACTCTTCTCCATACCTAAAAGAGATCCTAAGAAATTGTCACACACATTCTTCTCAATGTGCATAACATCTAAATTATGTCTAAGAGGATTATGTTCCCAATATTCTAATTCGAAAAGTTTACTTTTCTTTTTCCACAGCACGACATTATCCCTGATCATCATCATCATCGTCATCAATTTCATCATCTTCTTGTCTCTCTCTTTTTTTAGGAACACTTTTTGACTTTCCATAAAGATACTTAACTTTTTCTTGTTGCTTCAAAACTTCTGTCCCGCTTACGGGAACCGGAGCAAGACCATATTCCTCTTCCCCATCAAATAAGCTCGTTTGAGAACGATAAGGATGATCAATTGGTAACCATTTTCGAGCTCCATGATAGACAATTTTACCACCAAAACTATACGCACAACCAGAATCAGCACAAATAGGGCAAGCTTTATAACCTCTCGTACTCCAGCCCGACAACATAGCATATGTTGGAAAGTCATTTTCATTGGAGTGTAAGGCTGCTCGCATTTTAAAACGTTTTCCACTATGAGCATCAAAGGCATCTACACCTACCAACAATAATTTTAACTCATGGATTAGTGGTTGCAAATACACATCAATATCCATACCGGGACCAAACTTACCGGGAATGATCAAAGACAAAATGAATGACGTTGACTTCATACAAAGCCATGGTGGCAAATTATAAGGAATCAGGATCACTGGCCATGTACTGTAACTAGTATTCATCAAACGATATGGTTAGAACCATCACTTGCTAGACCCAATGTAACACTACGAGGGTCTTTGACGAATTCCTCATATCTTTGATCAAATTTTTTCCAAGCTTCACCATCTGCCGGGTGACTAATGATCTTTTCATCCTTGCGTTCAAAGTGCCATCTCATGTCCTCTGCTGTTTTAGAAGACATGTAAAGCCTCTTTAGTTTAGGGATGAGAGGAAAATACCGCATTACTTTAGCTGGAACGCCCTTCTTACGTTTTTCTTTAACATTCTCACTTATATCGCCCTCACTTTCTTTCACATTTTTCCACCTTGATGTGTGACATATATGACACTCACTTTTTTCTGCAAAGTCGCCCCAATATAACATGCAATCAATTTGGACATGTATGGATTTTCTCGTAACCCAAACCCAAGTCCTTCATTATCTTCATGCCTTCATAATACGACAACGGAAACTCTTTAATATTAGGAAATGCGTCTAATAGAAGCTCAAGCAACTTATTAAATGATGCGGCAGACCAATGGAACATACACTTGAGGTGAAACAAGTGCAATAGAAACGACAACTTTGAGAAAGTTGTACACTCCTCATATAAACCCTCATCGTAAGCTTCCCTGAGTCGTTTATACTTTGCTTCTTCTTCATTGGTGTTGTTTGATGGAAATTCATCATCTTCCTAACAATCAAAATTTAACTATTCATGCATGTTATATGAATCTTCATCCTCTAAATTTGCTTCACTAAATGATGGGTCTTGGGGTTCGTTGGTGGGTTGTGCACTATTGCCAACCCTAAAAGCTGCTCTTAGTAACCCATTCATATCATCTCGACCTACTACCGTTCTTGGTCACTAGGGATCTCTACGGTATTACTCTCTTCACCTTTACAATGGAAAATCCATTGTCTATAGTTCTTATAAAAACTGTTAAATAAAATGTGTCCTCCTACCTCTTCTAAGGGATACGATTTATTCAACTTGCATTTATTACATGGGCATCGAGTCTTTCCCTCTAAAAGAGTCTCTTTAGAAACCTCTAAAAATTTCATGCAACCATTATAATAACTGGCTTCCCCTTTTCGTAAGTCAATCCAACTAGTATCCATGTCTACAAAAAAGAAAAAAATTGACCCTTATCGAATATAAATAACCTTTCAACTGGATTATATTGTTGGAAGTTAGTAAGCTTGCAATAAAAGGAATGAATTGACATGTTTTTTTATTTTTGAAACGACACAATAAACCAGGGAAAGATTTTTGAACTTTGGGTTTGATTGATAACCATAAAACTCAATAACTTAGTCAAATTTACAAAAATAACATGTCCAAAATTTATTTTCAATAAGGGAAAAAAACTACGCTTAGTAGCAGAGATATTATTGTAATGCATATTGAACTATCCTTGTGTTATTACAGAGTAACAGTTAATCTCACAAACAGGTATCGACTACAGTTTACAGTTTTAATTAAAGAACATAAATTAACTGCCATTGAAAATCTTCCCAACTGAGTGCAATACATAATGTTCGTGCAGTGTTACTAATTTCTTCTTCTGTAACAACTGAAAAATAAAAGAAACTGCTCTGAACCTAGAAACGACACGACAATACAAGAAATTGCCTAGAATTGTGGGGTGAGCTAATTTATTCAGGAAGTTGCATGCTAAAATACTCTTACATGAATATTTAGTTAAAAATCATACTTCTTATATTGTTAAGGGAAATCATCAACATAGATAATTGAATCAGCTAATATTGTCTTGAAATCTAAAACAAAAATTTGACCCAGATGCAATTGTTGCACTACCAAACTCGTAAACTATCTCAACTTAAAATTTTATTTACACAGTACTTTAGTAGAGCTCTATAGAGAGTTTAGCCCCAAGAACACGGGTTAACATAAGATAAACAAAAGTAGCTATTATCTCAAGTGTTCCTTTTGTTTTTTTCTTACAGTTCCCACATGAGTAGCCACTTGTTTTCGCTAATACTGAACTGGGATCTGTACAGTGTATTCTCAGTCCCAGTTGAAGCAGTTTCACTCTAATAATAGCTAATGAAAACTGGGTACTGCATATCAACCAATGAAATAATGAATGATGCAAAATTTGGTTATACTAGCTATTAAGATTTGAACTCAGCTTCTCCCACGTGAACATCAGAACTTAGAGCCCGAACTGCAGTTACATTATGTTCTTATAAGTGTGAGTTAATTACATATAATTTAATTGTTTAACCATAATTAGTTTCTTAAATATCATTCTATTAGTTTTGATCCGCCCCTTCTTCCCCACTATTTGTTAGGTTATGATACATATGACAATTCATAAATCATGCGGAAAAACCATAAAGCCAGGAAAGCATATTATTTACACATAATCATTTAGCATAGTATAGATGCATACATGTTGTAGCGTGCCTTCCCTAGCTGCGCCCGAACCGAACAAGAACAAGTCTTTAGGACTCCAAATGTCGTCCCTCCGTAGATAGTCCACAGTACGTTCGGATCCGCCTCAAGTTAGACCAACTAGAATCGCCCTCAAGGTGCTTAGGATTTTCGGCTCTTATTGCAAGTGTATGGCTGATTTATATTTCAAAAACTTACCCTTTGAATACTTCAATCGTCACTGTAAATAATGACCCTAGGCACTTATTTATAGAGGTATGGAAAAGGAACTGGAATCCTATTAGGATACTAATTAATTTAATTAGAATCCTGCTAGGACTCTATTTAAATAAACTTTATCTAATAGGTTTAGGATTTAATCTTTTATCGAATCCCGATAGCTTTAGGATTCGCACACGAGCATCGCACGAGCACCGTACACCCGCGCAGGCCTTGCGGCCCACGCTGAGCGCACAACGCTCGGCCCATGCTACTGTCCGCGCGCGCCCATGGCTTCGGCTGGGCCTGGCTTGCGCTGGGCCTGGTCGAGGCTTTGGCGTGTGTTGGTGATGCGTGTGGCTTGCTGGGCGATGGCCTGGCTTCGTGCTGGGCCTTCGTCTAGCGAGCCTCGTCCGATGCTAATTCGTACGATACGCTTCCGATTAAATTCCCGATTTCAGAATTCATTTCCGATACGAACAATATTTAATATTTCCGATTCCGGAATTAATTTCCGTTTCGAACAAATATTTAATATTTCCGTTTCCGGAATTATTTCCCGATTCCGATAATATTTCTGATTCTGACAATATTTCCGTTTCCGGCAATATTTCCGATTCCGGCAATATTTCCATTTCCGATAATATTTTTCGATACGTACCATGTTTCCGTTTCCGGCAACATCTACGACTTGGATAATATTTATATTTCCGATACGATCCATATTTCCG
This sequence comes from Spinacia oleracea, assembly GCF_020520425.1. Taxonomy (NCBI): domain Eukaryota; kingdom Viridiplantae; phylum Streptophyta; class Magnoliopsida; order Caryophyllales; family Amaranthaceae; genus Spinacia; species Spinacia oleracea. Next base: position 131,835,084 of record NC_079490.1, on the reverse strand, counting down.
TTTCCGACAATATCATCGTTTCCGGAGTATTCATTTCTTGCTTGTGACGATCTCAGCTCCCACTGAAACCAAGATCCGTCGATTCCGAATATCCATAGATAGAGTATTTAATGCCATTAAATACTTGATCCGTTTACGTACTATTTGTGTGACCCTACGGGTTCAGTCAAGAGTAAGCTGTGGATTAATATCATTAATTCCACTTGAACTGAAGCGGCCTCTAGCTAGGCATTCAGCTCACTTGATCTCACTGAATTATTAACTTGTTAATTAATACTGAACCGCACTTATTAGACTTAACATAGAATGCACACTTGGACCAAGGGCATTATTTCCTTCAGTCTCCCACTTGTCCTTAAGGACAAGTGTGCATTTCCTAATTCCTTTGTCGCTCGATGCTTGCTCTTTAACATAAGGTAAGAGTTGTCATCCTTATTATGTCCAGAGGTGTTTCTCGGTTTCAGAGTTCAACTGATCAAATAAACAGATAATCATAGCCTATGATTCATCCGAGCACGGCCATGCATTTCACAGTTTCTAGCTATCCGAGTGGCCTTGTACAACTTTTAAGCATCTCATCCCGATTTATGGGAGGACAATCCCAATCTTGCGATCTTGAGATTAGACTTCGTTTGATAGGTGATTACCTGTGCGTTGCCTTTATAGCCTCCTTTTACGGTGCGACGGTTGGTCAACGTCAAAGCAACCAGTTCTCAAACAAGTAATCTCAAATCACTCAGGTATTGAGGATTTAGTGTCTAATAATTTTAATGAAATTTACTTATGACAGATTTTCATCTCTTACAGTAAAGTTTCATAGGTCTGTCCGATACTAGTCTTCTCAAAGTAAGTATCTATGCAAATGATTATGACATTGCCATGTCCACATAGTTCAAGAAACAGAACTACTAGTCATCTTGCATTCTAGTCGTCTAACGTTTTCTATGCGTCCAATTTTATAGAAAACTCCGACCAGGGACCATTTTCAACTTTTGACATTCAAGTTCACTTGATAGACATTTCTTAGTCACAGGACTGGTCCTGACAGTCTATCTTGAATATTTCGTCAAATTGAAGGGATTCATCATTTAATACTAAACCAAGATTAAATGGAATATGAAAATACATTTCATATATGATAAATGTTCAACCCCAATGTTTTACAACCATGGGCCTTAAACCCATCTTTAAAACAGTTCATGGAATTTCAAAGCTATGTTTGATTTCCAGTGCTACAATGTGAGTGTTGCTTCTCACTTGTTGCATAGGTTTAGTTATCATGCTTTGCCAATCTTAATATCCCTTTCATCGAATGTTTTTCGAGATATGATGATAAGATCTTTTGAGTTTGTTTTATTATGTGATATAGTCTTTCTTACTTCGATAGTGGTTCTACGCATTTTGCAATGAAGAACCATCAAGTTAGCAGACATGTGATCTACCCAAGTTCAATGAAGAACTCATTAATATAAACAACTCTGTTTTATTGCTTCTTAGGCAATAAGTACTTTTACTTCAACTGTTTAGGTTGCTAGTGATGCTTTGTTTGGATTTGCTTATCCAAGCAGTTCACAGATATGTGGAAGACTTTCCAGCTGTATCTTAGAACATAGAAATTAATATTTTAATTTCCCACGCAACAACTCATGGTCTCCAATCCATGTTGCCATTTCAAAAGACGATGCTCTATAGCTCGTCCTTGTCAATGGTTAACTCCAAAGGGATCTTGCTTTTGCCAGTGTTTTATGCGTGTAGCATCAAAGTTTAGCATATCTTTATTTCCTTGAATCAAGAACTAATCCTATGTACCTTTCCAAGTACCATAAGTTTTTCTTGATCTCAATCTAGTTGATCTTTACTTAGACCAATAGAGATTGGTATATGTTCGTCATGCCTAAAGTCATACGATAAGTTTTTGGCGATCCTCATATTATATCATACATGATAAATTCTTTTGCAGAATAATTCCCAATTGAATTCTATTCATGTAACTTTAGCTCATTCTAGTTTCAGTAGATACTAAATCCAGCTAAATTCTTTGACATATAATATAGGTTAAGAATCTTACTTAGATCCTTTGATGTTTAACTTAGTAAATGCTTATACATAGTTCAAACATTCTTTACTTAGATTTATTCATATGGATCGAATATCTCCAATGGAGTCTTTCGTGTTTGATTTAGTAAATGCCATTACTAAACAATATCATAAGATCTTTGTAAATAGATCTTAATACCCAGTATGTACTAAGTTTCGCCTTGGTCCATCATTGATGAATAATTTCAAACCTAAGTCATTAGCATTTGAATGTTATTTCACAATAGAGAGATATGTGTGATACACATAGGACCAAATAAGTTTTACGTACTCCCACTAAACTTCTTATATATCTATAAGAATCATGTATATTTTATGAAACTAAAATGCTTATTAGCTTCACTAAAATATAGTTCCAATTCCCAATTGCTTGCTTAAATCTGTACTTAGATTTCATAAGTTAGCATTCCTTTTCAAGCATTTATTTGGATCCACAAATCCTATGACATGCCATGTACATAGTTTATTCCAACATTTGATTGAGGAATACGTTTTGTCATCCAATTGCTATATGTACCAATATGCAATCATTGCTTGAATTATAGACTTGAGCATTACGATTATGCATGAGGTTTCAACACAATCCACACCGTGAATTTGCTTGTAACCTTTTAGCAACTAATCTAGCTTTGTGTTGTGAACACAATTTCATGTTTGATGGTTTTTATCCTTAAAACAAACTTGCAACCAATAGGTGTGAAACTATTCTTGCAAATCAACAAAATTTCAATTTTGTCATCAAAACATTGAGTATGTTTTATGGCCTCTAACAATTTAAAACATTTGAGTCTATATATGGCCTCTAACCATTTTAGGGAATCTGGGTTTCGTCATAGCTTTCTTACAAGTCACAAACTCATTAATCTACATGATAATATTTTGACTGCAAGTTGTAGGTTTCTTCACTATCTAATAGAAGAATTGCATAGTTTCAGTGACCTGAACTCCATGTTTCTTCACTATCTAATAGAAGAATCTCATAGTTTTAGTGACTTGAACTCTATGCCTACAAGGGTATAGAACATCAAACAACATAATATCAATAGCCACTTAAAAGTCCTTTGAATATTCTGTTCTCCTTGAAGCACTTGTAAAGTCTTCTAAGAGATGTCTATTCTTTAAATCCACTTCTAAAGTCTTTAAAGAATAAGTTCGGATTTTCTGAAGCACTTCGAAAAGCCTCCGGAATGTCCGTTTATGTTTGTTGTTCGCCTCGAAAACTTTCGAGGTCTATTTTCTCCCACTTGTCATTTTGGAAACGAATCTCCAAAAGGACATTATTTCGAGCAAACAAACATTATGTTCTCAAAAATTCGTGGTAGAATCAATACCCTTGTGTCTCATTTGAATAAATCACAATGAAACATATATCTATACTTGGGCCGTAGTTTGTTGAATAACAAACACTAAGCTCCCACTGAGTTTAGGAACTCTTTAGATATATTATGAAAAGACATTCTGAAATTACTTTTCAATAGCTTTGACGAATTTGGTTTAGTTTGGTGGTAGTTGAGCATTTTGTTTTAGAAATTATAGGAAAATTCTTTATGATTCATCATTGATCGAATCAAGTACTAATTGACTTCGATCATTCCAACTTAGATATGCCATATCTTATGGAGCTAGATCGTGAAATTGCAACACACAATCATTGATGATCATTTTTGGTCTCAAGTAATCATCAACATGATCTAACCTAGATCTTTATGATTTCTTGCCAAGTGGATTTTATACTTCTGAATCTTTGAACTAGCCAAACAGATTCAAACTTATATCACATTGAGTAAATAAACCTATATTCACTCAAATCCATGTGAAATAATAAAGTCATAAAATCTTTCTTTAGCTTTGAACTCTATTGTCTAGGCGTTCTAACAATAGTTCATATCTTTTGTTACTTTCAACAAGTAAGATTAGCTCGTCTTGAATTGATCTAGAAATCAATGAACTTTCAAAAGTCCATCAAAATAGAGCTTTTGAAGTTTAACTTGTTGATATGGTCTAAGCAACAATGCCAAAGATTAGTGGAACTCAAATCAAGGGGTTGATTTGAACCTTGTAAAGTTCTTTAAGGAGTTGTTTGTTTTAATCAAGCATATTGACTCAACCTGTAATTGACCATTTCATTCAAATAAACAAGCAAACATTGTTTTTGTTTTTCTTGAATGTGAGTCTTTCTGTGTTTGAAACAGAAATTTAGGTATGTTGATTATGGAACAAAATAGCCATTTAGTTCCAGCCTTTGAAAGGACTTAAAACAAACTAGATGACCCTACAACTAATGTAGCATTGCCATGCTTCATTTCCCACTTGTAGGTCATTAGTGTAGCATAGCTTCCATTGTTTGAGTTATTACCGAAGTAAGAACCTCAAGCGGTATATGATACCAAGGAAGTTTGATTGCTAGGTCACTTCTCTTTAAACATAAACTTATAGGTAGAAACGGAATCGTAAATTCCTTTCATTTGTTCCTTGTTTTCCTATTTCTTGTACCCTTTCTTATAGTCTTAAGAATTGATTTCTTTAGTGTTGACTTTTATACTTTGTTAGACATGTCCAATGTCACTCCAACAAGGTTCTTACCATTTAATTTATGTTGAATATTCTGTTTCAACTAGATGATCTTACCAGAAGCTTCTAAAGTTCTCTAAGCATCGATCTATTCGAATGTCTAGGGACTAGACTCATTCGAGAATTAAATGATTTTAGGTTGTTAACCATTGGTAAAGCTGAGCGTTTAAACTCAATGCTTTATGATCTCAAAACTACATTGTATTTTGAATTCATAAGCACCAATCGGTTCGCCATTCGACTTTGATACTCGAAAACAACCATAAAAGTCGCTAAAAGAAACGTACATTTTAAATTGCTCATTTTCTCTTATTTCCGTGAATCGTTCTTACATTCACTACCAATCGAGGAAATTTACTGTTACCTTTCTAAAAGGATTTACCGCAGTGCAAGATATTTAATTATAAACAATAATTAAAACATACATTGAAGCATGCAAAGTCTAAACATTTATCATGAATAATAACTTGAAAATTAAAGCAATCATGCAAATTAAAACAAGTTATTAGCATTTTATTCGAATTTATTGTTCCGGCAGGTGCGAATAAAATGATTCCAAGATCCTAAAACCATTGAAGAATTAAGCACAGTTTGCCGACTCAATTCTAAAACATTTTAGGTAAGCAAAAGCCTTTTGCTAATAGTCTAGAAACTATTCTTGGTTGATAGGTACGTCTAAGAACTTATTAGGTAAACCTATCGATTTTGCCACGACATAAAAGGACTCCTTACTTATATCGTTGAGTTTCACCAAAACTAACATGTACTCACAATTATTTGTGTACCTTGCCCCTTTAGGACCAATAAGTAACACCTCGCTGAGCGAAAACTATTACTAGAATGATGTAAAGGATATCCAAGCAAGTGTATACTTTGCCATGGCACCTTTTAACTCAATTTTTAAGTTTGGAACTTAAGGCTCTTACTATGTTGGTTAGATTTTAAGTGAACTAAAATCCTTAATCATGCAACATAATCAAGCCACAATCTCATGCATAATTAAGACATATTTAAAGCAATAAATAACTTAAAGCATGCATAAGATATATGTGATCTAGTATGGCCTGACTTCATCTTGAAGCTTTAACTTCAAAGTCCGTCTTGAAAATCTCCGTGGGAGGCACCATTTTCTTCAAATAGGATAAGCTATAATTAAAACTAATTACAACTATTTGATGGTACGCAGACCATATTTGAATTGAAAAACAACTTTGGTACTTTAGACCAATTACATTCAAATTAATGGTACGCAGACCATATTTTCTATCCTTTTTGGGCCATACTAGTCACTTCATAACCTGCAAAACAGTACATGTACAATATATACCATTCACCCATTCATTAACATGAATGGCCCACATAGCTGGTTAGTAAAACACATTATGCATCACGTAAATATTTGCAGCAATTAATCAAGGGCACCAATAATCTACCAATTATTCAGTCCTTATTAATTCTAATCAAGTTGTTTTAACCTTAAGGATTTGTAGACCTAATCAAGAGTTTATGACTAAAAGGGCTCCCACTTAAACCAATAAATTCATATGCTTTACTAATTTTAAACATAAAAATGTGTTTCTAGTCTAACCGGAAACATACAAATTTAATTAAAATTTAAAGCTCATATAAATTTATAATTGAATCCATAAATTTCATTTAATTTCAGTCGTATTTAAATTAATTCATGATTTTAATTTTAGTAAAATAATTAGAATAAATAAAATTTATTATAATTACAATATTCAAAATTAAAATCCAAGAAAATAATTTAAATTATTAATTTTAAAATTAATTAAAATTACGTAAACTGAAAATTTCAAATTAAAATTTCAAAACGATCTAATCGCAACGCAACAATCCCACGCAACGCACGCCCATGGGCCACACGCACACAACCATTGCTGGCCATGTGCCCGCAGCCCATGCGCTGCGTCGCATTGCTGCTGCTCACCATCGCAAGGCATCTATCGAACACGCGAGCTGGTGCTCGCTGCGCGCGCCAGCGCTCGATGCACGCGAGCCATCGCTCGCTGCGCTCGCTTGCCAGCGCTCGATCCATGCGAGCCATCGCTCGCTGCACGCCTGCCTTTCCCGCACGCGAGCTTGCGCTCATCGCACGAGGCAGCAGTATGCGAGCTGACGCTCGCTGCGCGCGAGCCATCGATGCTGTGCGTAGCGCTTGTGGCACGCGAGCTTGCGCTCGCTGCGCGCGAGGCTCCGCATGCTTGCGCGAGGCAGTGCGCGCTGTGGCGCAGCACGCTTGCTGCTCACACGCGACTGCTCGTGCCTTGCTCTCGCCCCTGCCCATACGCCCATTGCTCACAGCCTACGACACAAGGCAGAGCTGTTGCCTTGTGCTCGTGCACCATGCCCTTGCTCGCTGCATTCGTACCGCATGGGCGACGAGCTCCCTTGTTCGTCGTCGCACGCCCGCACTATACAACACCCATTAAGGGTAACACGTAGCGTCCATTGCTTTGTGCGTGCAAGTTATATGAGCGAATCGCATAAAAATTAAAAATTTATATTCAAAATTAATGACAAATTAATAAATAATATTAATTTCATAATTTTAGGGCGAAAAATCGAAAATTTATTATTTAATTGATTTCCGATTAACATGGATTCAAGTCTAGGTCATAAAAATTTAAAATTTAACATAAATTTACAATTTTTATGGTGGTTTTTAATCATAGGTATCTAATTAAATTATAACTAATTATGAAAATCAAATTAATTCTAAATTATTCCAATTTTCAACAAATTAATCATAATTACAAATTAGATTGCATAATTAACAAGGCTAGGCATTCAAACTTGTTAAACATATACAGTAGGTCAATCAAAAATTCAAGATTTATCAACAAGAATCGCAAATATTTAATTTAACATCTTAAATTTACGAAATTTTGCATTCGAAAAACTAAAACCTCCGAAAAGTCATAGTTAGGCTTCGAATTTGAGAATTCTGGGTTCGGCCGAAATTTTTTATTTTTGTCAAAAGTTTAGAATGCCTTTTACATGCGGAATTGACACAAAAATCACTCGATTTGGATGAGTAACGAAGAAACTGCCGAAAAACTGCGTACGTATAATTAAATAAACGCAATTTGCAATTAATTAACAATTACGAAAATTAATCACCCCTTTTAATTCTTGCAAATTTGTAATATTTAACCATGTTCATGCAATTTAGATTATGAAAATAATAAGAGGCTCGTGATACCACTGTTAGGTTATGATACATATGACAATTCATAAATCATGCGGAAAAACCATAAAGCCAGGAAAGCATATTATTTACACATAATCATTTAGCATAGTATAGATGCATACATGTTGTAGCGTGCCTTCCCTATCTGCGCCCGAACCGAACAAGAACAAGTCTTTAGGACTCCAAATGTCGTCCCTCCGTAGATAGTCCACAATACGTCCGGATCCGCCTCAAGTTAGACCAACTAGAATCGCCCTCAAGGTGCTTATGATTTTCGGCTCTTATTGCAAGTGTATGGCTGATTTATAGTTCAAAAACTTACCCGTTGAATACTTCAATCGTCACTGTAAATAATGACCCTAGGCACTTATTTATAGAGGTATGGAAAAGGAACTGGAATCATATTAGGATACTAATTAATTTAATTAGAATCCTGCTAGGACTCTATTTAAATAAACTTTATCTAATAGGTTTAGGATTTAATCTTTTATCGAATCCCGATAGCTTTAGGATTCGCACACGAGCATCGCACGAGCACCGTACACCCGCGCAGGCCTTGCGGCCCACGCTGAGCGCACAGCGCTCGGCCCATGCTACTGTCCGCGCGCGCCCATGGCTTCGGCTGGGCCTGGCTTGCGCTGGGCCTGGTCGAGGCTTTGGCGTGTGTTGGTGATGCGTGTGGCTTGCTGGGCGATGGCCTGGCTTCGTGCTGGGCCTTCGTCTAGCGAGCCTCGTCCGATTCTAATTCGTACGATACGCTTCCGATTAAATTCCCGATTTCGGAATTCATTTCCGATACGAACAATATTTAATATTTCCGATCCCGGAATTAATTTCCGTTTCGAACAAATATTTAATATTTCCGTTTCCGGAATTATTTCCCGATTCCGATAATATTTCCGATTCTGATAATATTTCCGTTTCCGGCAATATTTCCGATTCCGGCAATATTTCCATTTCCGATAATATTTTCCGATACGTACCATGTTTCCGTTTCCGGCAACATCTACGACTTGGATAATATTTATATTTCCGATACGATCCATATTTCCGTTTCCGGCAATATCATCGTTTCCGGAGTATTCATTTCTTGCTTGTGACGATCTCAGCTCCCACTGAAACCAAGATCCGTCGATTCCGAATATCCATAGATAGAGTATTTCATGCCATTAAATACTTGATCCGTTTACGTACTATTTGTGTGACCCTACGGGTTCAGTCAAGAGTAAGCTGTGGATTAATATCACTAATTCCACTTGAACTGAAGCGGCCTCTAGCTAGGCATTCAGCTCACTTGATCTCACTGAATTATTAACTTGTTAATTAATACTGAACCGCATTTATTAGACTTAACATAGAATGCACACTTGGACCAAGGGCATTATTTCCTTCACTATTATTTTCTGATCACTTCCTCTCACCTCTTTCAATCTATTACAATTACATAACTAATGTTTGCAATTCAGAATGAAAACCCAAATTGCACAAAAAAATCCATAAAAGAGCAACAATTAATAATGTTTGCAATATAATTCTCACGTTTTACATAATTTACAGGATTCTACATCTTCACATAATATCAAAATGAAAATATCAAACCGAGAATTGCAAGGATTTGATTCGATGGAGAAAAGAGAACATGTGCAATGAATACCTCGGAAATTTAGCACCAAATTGAGCCGTATACCCTTCGAAGTTTCAGCACAAGAAGCAAAATTCAGTCGGCTTTTTCCCACTGTTACCTCGTTTGGATGATGAAAGAAGAAGAAGAAACGAAATTCAGATAAATAAGAAAAAGAATAAGAAGAAAATAATTTGCTGAGAAATAGAAAAACGTTGACAAACCTACAGATCAAATATCAATGGCGAAGACAGAGTGAGAGATTCGAATTTGCGCGTTGGGAGAAGTTCTTTAATTTGGGAGTTTTAGATAATTAATTAGGGTTTTTGCGAGATAATGGAACAGGGGGTTAGTGGTTTTCGGCTTTAGGCGCTCAGAATTATTATTTTTTAATGGGAAGCGCTTTATTTTAATTTTCACAAAATATGAAGCGCGCAAATATGTAATTCAACTTAAAGTACCATGTGCAAGGCACATGTATTGGCGACTCCAAAAGGTGTCTTCAAAAGCTTAGACATCATAAGACATCCACAAAACGGCGTCGTTGAGTTCTTCGACGCGTTTTGGCGTCGACAAAATGGTGTCGTCAGGTTCTTCGACGCGTTTTGGCGTCGACTAAACACAGAAAAATTTCCCGGCCCAACGCAACCCTCTCAGCGTCGAAGCCATGGCGTCTACAAACATGTTGTTTTGTAGTAGTGGTACGCTGTTCATTTAGCACTCTGAAGTAAAGAATATAAAGTTCGTACCTCGATGAGTCGTGGCATGGCGCATAGAGAAATAGGTCTCATAGGCATGTCTGGACCGTCCAAGACCCGCACAACCACACTCATATGGCTAATCAAGTTCGCATAGGCTGCCTAGCCCCAACAGTACGAACCTTTTTCAGACAACTCCCCCACCAACGGAATTAGCCAAGGATCCACCTTCTCCGAACGGTTTGACAAGATCGTCGAACTCAAGAACAACAAGGAGAATACGCGAGCATACATCCTCGCAGAAGCACCGGAAGGGCGTCCCTCTTCTAAAAAGTCCAACAACAAGGAGTAAGGCATACCCAAGTACTATACTTGGCAACCGCTACGACCAACTCCTCCCCGACACACTCCCTAACCGTGTTTCTAAGACAACATGATTGTATCCCTGGCAATGTTCATACATACGAAATCAACCACGAACTATTTTGAATGTCAAAATCATGCATTTTCTATCATCCATAGCCCATATAAACTGCAAGCAAAGCACCAAAAACACCTACATTGCATTCCAATATCAACTCGTAGGCACACTTCGGGGCTAATTTTGAACAAGCTCAAAATTGCCCAAAATCAGCAAACTTACAGAAATTAACAGGCTTAGGCACTCATACATGTTATAAACATCACATAAAAGCAAACAATTGCAAGAGATTCAGGAAAGTATCAAAAACCCCAATTAAATTTGGGCACGAAATATCATACAAATTTCTACTCAAAATTAAGCCAAAATGCAAGTTAAACACGAATTTACTTACATTTATGTGATTTAGATTAGCCTGGGAGCAATTTTGGTGAAGAAATCATGCAAAACCGAGCTGAAATGATAAAGAACGAGTGAGAGAGAATGTGAAAATCGCGAAACAGCAGCAGCAGAAATGGCGAACTGCCACTGCGCTGTTCGCATTTTAAGAAGACATGCGCTGGAATTTTCCAGCGCTCAAATTCAAGCCCTGGAAAATTTCAGCGCTCAAATTCAAGCGCTGAAATTTCCCAGCGCACAATTGTTCCATTCCGAAAAAATGTTGGGCCACCTAGCCTATTTCTTATCAAATAAACCGCCTAATCTTGTTTCGTTTTGCTTCCCTCGAAAAGTAAAGATATTTCGAAAAAACATCTATACATTATTCTGGCGGCCCACTAATAGGCCACTGTGTTCCGGGATTACCGTAACCCATTTATGTGACGGTTGTTTTTCTTTTAAAAAAACAAAACTTCGAAATTCATTTTCAAAAGTCTGAAAAATAAGGCGTTCTGAAAAATTTTGTATTCCGAAAAATAAGGCTTTCTGAAAAATTTTATATTACGTTTCGAGGTTTATTCATTCCTCGCTTAAAAATGTCACTATTCCGTATTCCGTTTCGAGGTTTATTCATTCCTTGCTTAAAAATGTCACTATTCCGTATTCTGTATCCCATTTCGAGGTTGATTCATTCCTTGCTTAAAAATGTTATTATTCTGTATTTCGTATTTCGTATTCTGTATTTCGTATTACGTATTCCGAATTTTGTCATTCCGTATTTCGTATTCTGTTGTCTATGTACCATTCCGTACTTTGTATTTTGTCCTTAAAAGGTCATGTTAAGTGTCTGTTTTCGAAAAACTCGGTTCTACCAGTTGAAAGTCTTCGATGACTCTGTGAGAAGTAAGTTCAAGTCAGTAGATTACCAATGACTCGTGAGGGAGCTATTGACAATCCCAGTGATGACCCTTCAGTCAAATGTTATCACTCGGGGGCTCGCGAGACCCTCGTTCGGACTTGGTTTCAACCCAGCTAGGTCCAGACGCACTCCGTCTACCAATACTTTGATTGTCGTCTTATCCAGACTCAATCAAAGTGGGGGCTAACTATAGAGGCCTACTTTTGTCCCTAGGCCCAACACGGTGTGTTCGATGATGAAACCAAACACCGCTTGACTAAGCTTTCCTAAATATGCCACGAACGATCCATGACTGACTGATATCTCGTAAACCATATTTCCATTTTTAGAAATTACTATTAATAGTAACTCCTATGCCTGAACGCTGCCCAGAATAGTAACCGTATAAGATAAAATATCTAAGTGTTTAAGTCGCATTATGATTTATCGTTGGATAAGGGCTAAGAGTTGCATCCCAACTCATACTCATAAGGATAGAAAACGTGAGTAAGGATCGGTAAAAAAACCCGATAGGACTTGAAAAGTGAAGTACAACACCAGCGCTGGAAAGTTCCTGCGCTGGCAATCTAAGCGTCATTATTTTCCAGCGCTCAAAACCCTAGCGTTGTTATATTCCAGCGGTGCACTTTGTTCCTTATACGAATCATGCAAGATAGAATTGATCCATTTGTCACCAGAACAAATCTGGCACACAAAATGCAAGCGCTAGAAATAACCAGCGCTCCTGATCCAAGCGCTGGAATTTTTTGGCGCTGCACAGATCTCAGTTGGAAAATTCCCATTTCGAAGATTTATCTTATTCTGGCCTATTGTACTATAAACAGGGCCTCTGAAAACCGGAAAATAACACATTCCTAACCCTAAACCCTTAAGCTTGAGTATTGACCGAATCTTTTCTCAGTCTCGTATTCGTGTGTCTGCCGCATTTAACACACTGTTAAGCAGACCCTGCCCACATGACCATCTGATAGCCTGAATACCGTTGAAGTGCTGCTGAAACCTAAACACAATCCCTAAGCCTAAAATACTCAAAACTCTAGAAGAATCTCATCCCACTGTTAGTCAGTCATCGGAAAGTTCTGAAGCCAAACGGAAAGCTAGTAAAGTCAAGTGGTAGGTGTTCCTGAGAATCGCAGTAAAGCCTACGCTTTGCTGTAACTTGAATTTGTATTTTTATTGCTTTTCTCACCATGTAAATCTGCTAAATTTAATCTGTTATATTGCTCATGCCTAAATCAGATAAAACTTGGACAAACTGGTTTATTGTTAAGCACTGTAAATCAATCTAAATCAGCGTTTTGTCATTTTTTAGTAATATCTATGCATTAAAATCAATCAAGAGTAGTAATGTAGCATAACGCATGTCCCATCATTGTCACAATTGAACTAGTAAGGACTCCGCCGCGTGGGCTAATGATGGGCACTCCCCGTCTTAGTAAACGTCCCAAGACCTCTCAATCCCTACTCCGCTGGATGTACGTTGAGCTATCTCCACATCAGGTATCACAAGGAAACCTATGGCCGTTGTGAGTCAAATATGTTTGCACTCCAGGCATATCACGATAACTGGGTTTTGTCAGTTCTCTTAAACTGAATGACGACTCCTATAAACTAGTAAAAAGAGGATAACTCCCATAGTTAGTTCCTATTTACTTAATATGATTGCCACATCCAGAGGGGAAAAGTCCTGCGGGCCGTATACTCCTTCTAGAGGTGCCTTGTCGTGTTTTTCGACCCCCTCACACAATGCAAACAATTACATTCCAAAAACTCTAAGCACAACAAGCTAGTGGCATCAAACAATTTTATAACCTATGTATGAACATGTTACTAACTTCGAAATTAGTAATAAAATTCATACAAGAAAAGTTGACCACAAACCACTTTGAATATCAAATTCATGCATTTTCTATGTAAACCGCAAGTAATGCACCAAGAACACCTACATTTTGCCCCAATACCAATTTGTAGGCACTCTTGGGGGCTAATTTTGAACAAGTTCAACATTGCCCAAAACCAACATACTTGCAAAAACTAACATTCTTAGGCACTTATACATACTATAAAAGACACATGCAAGCAATAAATTGCAATAAATTGAGGCAAAATCAAGAAACCCCAATTCAATTTGAGCATGAAATTTCACACGAATGTCTACTCTAAATTAAGCTAAAACTCGAGTTAAACTCAAAATTACTTACACATGTGTGATCTAGAATGACTTGGGAATGATTTTGGAGAAGAAAACAAGCAAAATTGAGCAAAATTAATGAAGAACGTCGAGACAAAACTCGAAGAAAAACGAACAGCACCAGCGACAATGGCGAAAAATGTCGTTGCGGCTCGAAAGCAAGCGCTGAAAAATTCGAAGATATGCGCTAAAAAATTCCAGCGCTCGAAAGCAAGCGCTGGAAACTTTCTATCGCAACCATGCACGCGCTGGAATTTTCTAGCACACCAATATTCTTTTCAGACAAAATATCGGGCCACTTCGCCCCATTCTTGCCAAATAACCGCTTAACTGTTTCCATTTTCCTTCCCGCAGAAAAATAACGGGTTTTCAAAAATTATATTTATTATTATTAGTTTCAAAAATAATAGTGACAGGCTAAATCGCACTCCTATCAAAGATAAACCTAACGTTCACCAACTAAAAATATAGCAAGGGAAGCAGGGATCGTATCCATAGGGAAACAGGCGTTCTTTCTACTATTAAATTACTAATCTAGACTACTGGTAACGAGAGTTGGAATGGTTTGTGTATTAAACTAAAACAAGTAATCAAATCGGAAAATAACAATATTAAAGGAATTTAGGGCAGCGGTTCACCATAAATGCAGACCGGGATTGGACAACGGACAATAACAATCAACTAACAATCATAACTAGGAAAACATGCATCTCTCGAATCTTATGAATTCCTTAGGATAGAACAACTAGCGGGCTCTCGCTACGTACTAGAAATAATTCCTATCTAATAGCCACAGACCAAAAACATCAGATTTATACCTCTCGGCGCATAATCTAAGGTTAATCAAACTCAAATCAAAATAGTCCGGCCGAACAGAATTGACGAGCAATAATAATAAGCTATAGAAATTATAATCAATCAATCAAATATCATGTCCACATATAATCCCAATCATGCATTCATGGATCCCCTAAACCCTAGAAATTAAACTACTCACTCATGATAATAAATAACAAAGCAATTAACATAATAGAAAACAAGATTAGCAATAAACTAAATTAGAACAAGAAGCAATACCGAATTGAAGAACAATGAATAATGAAAGCTTGAATGTTTGATTGAAAATAAAACTAAGTGTTGGAACAAATTTGAGAGAATAATAAGCTAAGGAAATAAACTAAGGTTCAAAACTAAAATAAAAGGTGTCACTAAAAATATAAGGGGCTAGTATTTATAGTTTGCCCAAAATAGAGCCCAAAATCGGAAATAAAAACTCGCGAAATATGCTGGATGTTGGCGTCGCCCGATCGGGCGATGTGCTCGATAGTCGGCCCGATCGGGCGAAATTCTGCCCGATTGGGCGGTTGCAAAATGCCCAGAACAGCGCACAGAAAGACCGCCTGATCCGGATCGGGCGAAGCCCGCCCGATCGGGCGCGTGTTGAAACTGCACGATCCTCTATCTTCAAAACGTCATATCTCCTTCCGTTATTCGTTGGAATTAGGCGAGTGACCACTTGTTGGAAAGCTATTGAAGTCTAGAATCCAACCAAATTGAAATTACATCATTTGGAGTTGTAGAACTTGAGTTATGCTTAAAATAGTGGACTATAGTCATTTTTGTACTTCCTTCGTTATTCGCTTTGCTTCAAAACTCTTCAAACTTAATGTTTTTGCTCTCGAAAGTACATAATCTCTTGTATTGATTCAAATGAGTAGGAAATGCACAAAAATATGCTAATTCCTACAATGATGAACCTAAAACTACAAACACACTACAAGGAGCACATTAGTACTAAAAATCGCTCCGAAGAGCTCATTTGAGATCAAAAAGTACTAAGGGACGGGGGTAAAAACTCTATATAAAACACACATATCAAATAGTAAGTTATTCCGTTAGCCCACCAACAGGCAGTCACTTTCCGGGAAATCACCGTAACCCAGTCATGTAGCAGTTCTTTAAAATTGATTTCTTATAAGTAATTACTAAACTTTTTCCAAAAAAAATGTAAAGGTTTCCAGTTTTAAGTATATTTATTCCTTGTTAATAAAAATGTCATGTTTCGAGGTTTATTCATTCCTCGTTAATAAAAATGTCATTATTCCGTATTCTTTTTTCTGTTTTGAGGTTTATTCATTCCTCATTAATAAAAATTTCATTATGTCGTATTACGTATTCCGTTTCGAGGTCTCGTTAATAAAAATATCATTTTTTTTGTATTCTGTATTCCTTTTCGAGGTTTATTCCTTCCTCGTTAATAAAAATGTCATTATTTTGTATTCCATATTCCGTATTCCGTATTCTGTATTCAGTATTCATTATTCTTTATTCCGTATTCTATATTCCGTATTCAGTATTGAGTATTATGTATTCCGTTGTTATTCCATATTCCGTATTCTGTATTTTGTGTTCCGCATTCCGTTGTAATTTCATATTCCGTATTCCGTTGTCATTCCGTATTCTGTATTCTGTATTCCATTGTCATTTCATATCCTGTATCCGTCCTCAAAAATCAAGTTAAGTATCTGTTTTCGAAAAGCTCCATTTCACCATCAGAACGTCTTCCATGAACTATGTGAAAAGTCGATTCAAGTGAATAGATTCCCAATGACTTGTGAGGGAACTATAGGCGTTTTTGGTGATGACCCTTCAGTCAAATATTATCACTGGGGGGGCTAGCAAGACCCTTGTTCGAATTTGGTCTTAGCAAGACTAGGTTTTCGACGCACTCCGTCTACCAATACTTTGATTATCGTCTTGCCCAAGGCTCAATCAAAGTGGAGGCTAACTGTAGACGCTTACATTTGTCCCTAGGCCCGATACGGTGTGTTCAATGATGAAACCAAACACTGCTTGACTAATATTTCCTAAGTATACAACACACAATCCCAACCTTAAACTCTAAGCTTGAGTATTGAACGAAGCTTTTCATTGTCCCGCATTAACATCCGTCTACTGTATTAACACATTGTTAAATAGACACTGCCCGCACGATCTGCCAGTTCAGTCCAGATGCTGCCGATGTTCAGACCCAATCTCTAGCCTAAACACACAAAAACTCTGGAAGAATCCCACCCCGTAGCCAGTGAGTTACCGGAAAGTTCAAAAGTTAAAAGGAAAGCTAGCAAAGTATAGTGGTAGGTGTTCCCGAGAACCGCAGTATAGCCTACTCTATAGTGTAACCTGAAATCTATATTTTTACAGTTTTCATCACCTCTAAAAATTTGTTCATATAATCTGCTATATTACTCACGCCTAAATCAGATAATTTCTGGATAAACCGGTTTATTGCTAGGTACCTTGAATCAATCTAAATCACCGTTTTTACGACTGTTTAATTTATTAAATACATGTGCATTAAAACCAACTCATATGAGTAATGTAGCATAACGCATGTCACGTTCGTCGTCGCATTGAACTAGTAAGGACCGCCATGTGGGCTAATGCTGGGCACTCCCCGTATTAGTAAACGTCCCCCAAACTCTCAATCTCTGCTCCGCTGGATGTACAATGAGGGACCTCCACATCATGGATCACAAGGGAACCTATGAGTCAAATATGTTTGCATTCCAGGCATATCACGATAACCGGGTTTTGTCAGTTTTCTTAAACTGAATGACGACTCCTACAGACTAGTAAAAAAGAGGCTAACGCCCACAGTTAGTTTCTATTTACTTAATATGCTTGCCACATCCAGAGGGGAAAAGTCGTGCGGTTCGTATACTCTTTTAGAGGCGCCCCGTCATGCTCTTTTGACCCCCACACATATAGTAGATAACTAGAGACTAACGACTTATTGGTGTGTCATCTTTTGGATTTAGTGTATTGATGTGCAACGGCAGCTGTTGTACTTTTCTCACCTATGCTTACGAGTAATGATTTCTGGTATGGAGGGTAATTTTATAAGCTGCTAAGGATGTTTGATTCACTAACTACGTTTATGATTTGGAAATGTCAAAGTGCATTGTGTCCTCACTTGTTTGATTGGCTTTGCTGAAAAGAAATCTTATTTTTCCGATTCAAACACTTCAAGCAATGAGAATTGAGGACAATTTAGGCTCTTATTTGCTTCCGGTTTTAGGGTTTCAACCTTGCAAATGTGAAAAACTTGTTTTAATGTGATGGTGACAATGATGACAAATTTTCAAATATTGTTAATATAATTCTGGAACTGTGAGCTTAAAATGGTAGAGCGACCAGGTAACAACCTGGTAGGTTGTTGGTTCGAGTCCAATCTACAGGTCTCTCTTCCCTAGCTGCTTCAATATCTCACTAGAAGAGTTCAGAAACATCAAAGATTTCTTGACTTCAGGAGTCACAGTGCCTGACAACAATGCTATTACCATTTTGTTGCAAGTCTCCCACTGCTCCTTCTTGGGAATGTTAGTGGTGTCCTTCTTTGGTTGAACTAGAGAAAAACCCCAGTTTTCTCTTAGAATCCAAGATGACCTCCATGGATCTACACCATTCCTTGTAGTTTTTAGCTCTAGTGAGTTTGTCAACAACCACATAATGTCGACCATTGGAAGGCTGCAGATAAGGAGGGTCTTGCATATCAGATAATGTGATCTTAGACATTCAAGCAGTAATGTTTAAAGATTCTAACATTAATTAGCAGATTCAAAAGAGAAGAACAGAAAGGAAAAGTGTTTGTCTTAGAAGGGCTTAATCTTGCTCACAATATTTTTCAATCAGTCTTTGATTACACGCAGCCTTGCTCTAACATCATGAAGAATATTATGATTCTAAATACTACAATCAAGAAATCAATGAATGAGATCATTTGGTGTTAATAGCTTATGTGGCTGATGTATTTCATTCAAGCAAAACTTGACTGTTACATTGAAGTATAAGGTTTATATACTCACTAAAACCTAGGGATTTCTACCTTGGACAATTAGGTGACATTTACAATTAGCCTTCACCACAAATGGACAAAAGTAGGTGAGTGAAAGCCAACAACCAAAACTGGTGTACTGCAGTCCTTTCAATCATAACTTTTGAGGAACTTTTATTCCATATTTCATCATTGCCTAGGTGTTTATTTCACCATGATGACTCAAACTAGCTGATCTCCTTTTTTGCGGACCCAAGAGGCATCATGATTCCTTAAGACTCTAGGATTGAATTTGATTTTCGAGAAAAAGTATTTCTTTCTCGAAAGAATTTATTCAGACTTACTCCCTGAAAAAAGAAAAGAAGCGAAAAGATTAAGAGGAAAGACTATAAAGGATGGGCATGAATAACATTAAATGGTCTGATACCGCAAATTTTATCTCTGGCTATGGTAAGGGCGCACGTTAAGGTTATCTTCTAACATGCACCAACTTGCAAAAATGGCGAGGAAGAAGAAGTCTCAGAAGCACGAAGTTAACCAGGTGAATGAGGAATCGTCTTCTCTACTGCGTGTAGAAGTTTCAAGACCTAAGAACCAAAACCAACTGAAAAACATGACACCTAGTGATGGTGGGAAAACTAGGTGTGAGGTGGTGGTTTCTCCGGCGCCGCCACCCCACCTGAGGAATGGCCCTCCGTCCAAGGAACTCTTGGAGACTATCCAACCCTACCATGACTCAGTTCGTCTGCCAAATTCGTCGCCTCAAGAAGTTCAGGGTATTGCGATGAGATCCCCTTTGATGTTTGAGGCGTTGGAATATTATCAAGAGAATCGATCTCAAGGGGGAACTGCGATGGAGAAGGTGAGATTGTTGATGAGGACTGTTAATGAAGCCCTTGGTTTGATGGCTCCTTCAGTGAGGTTGGAGAAACATGCTGTTGTGGGTGAAATAGAGCAACTCCATACAGAACAGAGTGTGGGGAGGTGTTGTGCCACCTCCAGCTCAGAGAAGCTTGAATCTGGATCCAAAAACATGGGCTAGCTTGTTCAAAGGGAATACCCTTACTGCCAAAGGTAACTCACTCACATTCATTACCCCTATTATTGTTGATGGTACTCCTATGGCTGTGTTAGATAAAGATGACATTGATAAAATGACTGATATATGGGAAAATGATATTATTTTGTATGTGGTGGGGGATTTGCCTTCAATTGGGGCTGTAATTAGATTCAATTCAAAGGAATGGTCTCATGTGTATAAACCACAGGTGTTTCTTCATGAGGAAGGGTACTTTGTGGCGAGATTTGTCTCTAGGAAAGATAGAGATTTTGTGGTCATGGCCGGCCCTTATACCTTCTTTGGAAGACCATTGATTGTTAAGCCTTGGGCTGCTAACTTCAATTTTCAGGTGGAGGAATTGAGAGTTGTGCATGTATGGGTCAGGTTGCCTAACTTGCCCCTTATGTGTTGGGGGTCAGATTCTGTTAGTAGTGTTGGAAGTCTTGTAGGGGCTCCATTGTTTGCTACTGAATGTACCTCATAACAGCTGAGATCTCCTTTGCTAGAATTCTGGTAGAAGTTGATGTGACTAGAAAACTGCCTAAATCGGTTGTGGTTCTAGATCCTATGGCGAAGACTATTCAACAATGTGTGGAATATAAGTGCCTTCCTCCATTTTGCAACACTTGAAAAGTTGTTGGCAACACTTGTGGAAAGGAGAAGAACAACACCACTAGAGTTAAGCCTGCAACATAACACCAGAAGAAAGTAAACAAGGTGTGGCAGCCAAAGACTGTCCATCAGAATACTTCTAGTGTTGAGACCACTATTGAAAGTGAAAAGGGGGTAATTGTTGAGGGTATGAGTGATGACTTTGTGGCTCACATGGACCTAGTTTTCACACCAGTGGTGTTCAGGATGATGGTCGGAGGGTGGTATCAAGGAGAAATAGGGAGGTTAGAACCCTAGTTCAGACAGTTGGTTTGGCTCAAGTTCCTATTGTAACTGATGGGGTTGCTAATGATGGTGGGGGCACTGAGATGGACTCAGCTATTGACCAAACACAAATCTCTACACTTGGAATATTAGGGGAATGAATGACCCCACTAAAGTAGTTAAAATTAAAAAGTTTTTAGCTAAAAATAATATTTGTCTAGTTCCTTTGATTGAGACAAAAATAAAAGAGAAAAATAGTAGTAAAATTCTTAAGAAATTAGGGGATTGCTGACACTGGGTTATGAATTATGAGCACTATCCAAGGGAGAGGATATGGTTAGGGTGGAAACACAATATTGTTTCTGTCCAAATTTTGATGAAAACTGAGTTTCTTCTGCATGGCTCAGTTACTTTGAAAAATGGCCAGCTTAACACCTTTTTTACTACAGTTTATGGACTGCATAATGTGGCGAGTAGGAGGCCTATAGGAGAGAGTTAGCTGCTTTTAGTCAAGTTATTACATGCCCTGGGTAGTGATGGGATACTTTAACTCAATCTTGCTGTCCAATGATATGCATAATGGTAATGAAGTCACAAATGCTGAAACAAGAGATTTTGAGGCTTGCGTGGATTTCGCAAACCTAACAGAGTTGAAAAGTTGTGGCCACATTTATTCCTGGAGTAATAAGGGGCAAGGAGATTTGAGGATAAGTTTAAGGATATAAAAAGCTTTTGGTAATTCTGATTGGCGTAGTTCCTACTCTGATGCAATAGTAGATTACATGAACCCTGGACTTTCTGATCATTCACCTTTGGTCATGACTTGTAAAATTGCTGCGGGAGGAGGAAGTAGACATTTCAAGTTTTTTAATTATATGTCTGAGCATGCTAGCTTCCTTGTAGTAGTTCAGAAGGGGTGGGATAATCATTGCCATGGGACTGCTATATTCAGAGTTTGGAATAAATTGAAGGCAGATAAGCATGGGTTGAAAACCATTCATTAGAAGGAGTTTGCAAGGCTTGATGACAGAATTGAATTATTAAGGGGGGAGCTGGCTAGTGTTCAGACACAATTGGCTACTGATCCAACTGATAGTTCTCTTCAAGCTCATGAGAAAGTTTAAAGTGAGAAGCTCAAAAAGATTTTGAAGATTCAAGAGAGTGCATATGGGCAGAAATCATGGATTTCATGGTTAAAAGTTGGAGATTCAAATACTAAATTCTTTTTTAATGCAATGAAGGAGAGCCACTTAAAGAACAATATTGATGTACTGTATGATTAGACAGGGAAAAAGTTGACCACTACTGAGGAGATAAAAGGGGAAGTTAGCAATTTTTACAAGACTCTTATTGGAACTGCTGCATATTCTTTAGAGGGTATTGATGTTCAAATTGTGAGAAAAGGGAAACAACTTACTGTTGTTGCTGCTGAAAGTTTAGTTCTCCATGTTACTGAAGCAGAAATAGATAATGCTCTTAAACAAATTGATGCTCATAAAGCTCCAGGATTGGATGGCTTTAATAGTATGTTCTTTCTCAAACCTTGGAATATTGTTAAACCTATTATCTATGAGGCTGTTAAAGAGTTTTTCAGGATTGGGGTGTTGCTGAAACAGATCAACAACACTTCAGTCACTCTTATTCCCAAATTCAGAATGCTTTAGAAGTGAAAGATTTAGGCCTATTGCCTGTTGTTATGTGGTGTACAAGTTGATCTCGAAGATCCTCACTGCTAGAATGCAAGGGGTCATTGGTGATGTGGTGAGTCATGCTCATTCTGGGTTTATTCCTGGTAGGGTCATCTCTGATAATATTATGCTTGCAAGTGAACTTGTTAAACGTTATTCAATTAAGGAAGTATGTGTCCTCTAGGTGCATGATCAAAGTGGATTTAAGAAAGCTTCTGACTCTTTAGAATGGCCTTTTTTGAGGTCAATGCTTGCTGAACTAGGCTTTCCTGCAAAGTTTGTAGGTTGGGTGATGTAGTATTTACAGACAATATTTTATTCAATTTTGATCAATGGCTTTCCCACAGCTCCTATCCCTATTAAGAAGGGACTAAGACAGGGTGATCCTATATCACCTTACTTATTTGCTTTAGGCATGGAATATCTGTCTAGATGCCTGGATTATTTGAATCAGAATATTGACTTTGCCTTTGACCCTAGATGCAAAAGAGTTGGTCTTACACATATGATGTTTGCAAATGATTTATTATTGTTTGCAAGAGCTGATAAAAGATCTGTGAAAGCTATTTTTGCTTCCTTTCAAAAGTTTTATGCGGCTTCAAGTTTGGTTGCTAAACTGCATAAAAGCGAGGTCTACTTTGCTGGTATTCCTAGCTCTTTTGCAGATCACCTTGTGGCTACTATTGGGATTGATAGAGGTTCCTTTCCTTTTAAGTATCTGGGAGTTCCCCTCACTACAAGGAAACTAAGCTTTACTGATTGCAAACCCCTCATTGAAAAGACAGTAGCTAGAAATAAAAGTTGGGCAGCTAAACTCTTTACCTATGCTGGAAGGTTACAATTGGTGAAATCTGTGCTTTTTGTGATTCAGCTATACTGGTGCCAAATCTTTGTCATGCCTAAGAAAGTGATGAAGGAAATTTAGAGGCTTTGCAGGTGCTTCCTTTGGACTGGCTCTAATACAAATTCTAAGAAAGCTCCTGTTTCTTAGGAAAATCTTTGCTTTCCTAAGAGCCGTGGTGGGTGGAATTTGAAAGATCTTAGTGTATGGAATAAATCTTTTGTTGGGCTTTGTCCAAGAAGCAAGATAAGTTGTGGGTTAGGTGGATCCACACCTACTATATACAACACAAGGATTTCTGGAGCATGCCTATTCCTAATGGTTTATCTTGGTCGTTAAGGAAAATCTGGAATGCTAGGGAAGTCTTCCTGCATGCAAATGGGGTTGATCAGTTTGTGGTGGTTGGCAAGTTAAAAAATAAAAAAAAATGTACAAGCATCTTTATAACTGTGGTGAGCAAGTTGAGTGGAAAAGGCTGATTTTCAATAGCAAAGCTAGCCCAAAAAGTACTTTTATTGGGTGGTTAGCTATTCAGAACAAATTAGCAACAAAGGACATACTCTTGAAGTGGAATTTTAGTATTGATGGAAAGTGTGGATTGTGTCAGTTGGGTGATGAAACTCCGTCTCACCTGTTCTTCTCATGCCAGTTCTCACAAGAAGTGTGGAGCCTGATTTTGCAGAATTTGGGTGTTGGTAGAAGTATTCTCCCTTGGAATGATGAAGTGCAGAGAGCTGTGAAGAAAAGTAGAAGAAGCAAGAATGCAGACTGTAGTTATAGCATTGCTTTTTTGGAAACTGTCTATAGTATGTATTTGGCTGCAGAGGAACTCCAAGTTGTTCAAGGATCATGTTTATCCTGTTAATGTAGTGGTTGGTAGAATTATGTTCAATATTTCTTGTAGGCAATAGCTTGTTTTTTATTGTTTAGGATTGTTTGCCTAAGGTGTTTTGGTTATAAGTTGTAAAACTCTCTTTGGTAAATAAAAATCTATATTATTTGCCAAAAAAAAACATTAAATGGTCTTTGTGCTTGGCAAAAATGGCTCCAAATTTGGATATACAGAGATGTAAAATGAAAATTTAGAGAATTTAGTCCTAAAATCATACGGGTTAAATTATTTAAAAAAAGGGAAAAAGTCTATATCTGGACATGGACTAGACGCAAATGGTAGAACTTTCAAATAGGGTCATCGGATTGGTTATAAAAGGTTCAGGTCACGTGGAAATCGATTAATGTCGGGTTAATATTCTATTCGGTTCGATTCAGATCGGTTCGGATAAATTTGGTTCAGATGAAATCAGGTTATGAACTGTTTAAGATTGAACTCAGTTTCGTTTCAAGTAACTTCTGTTTGGGTCAATCGGGTTCGGTTGGAACTGGATCGGGTTTTAGATGATCTTCTATTGGTTTGATTTGGTTGGGATTGAGTTTGATTCGGGTGTATGTCGGATTCAGGTACAATTTGACCTGTTTACTTTGGCTACGGGTCATGTCTGGTGGCTAATTATGGGTCAAGTATGGATCATGGAGTCTTGGGTTCGGTACAACTTTGGACAAGACGTACCTCAGATTCGTGGCAATTACGAATTGGGTTTGCAGTTCAAGTTTATATTTATTTAAGTTTGTATTTTCCGTTCTATTAATCGAGTGACACTCGAGTTTGTGATCAACTTTAGATCACTTTATTATTCTAAAACTTCATGCCAAATAGAGATATATATTTTACACTTCTACCACTTTGTCTCCAAATTATTTAATATAAACAGAACATAAATTAAATTTTCATGTAATGAGTTGGACTTGTATAATAAAATAATTCAATTACGTTAACTTGAATTAGATTAATGACGAGTAAATTGAATAGGAATAAGGTGAAATTGGGTAATTAATCTCTTGTGGCTTTCGGTTATCGGGTAAACTCGAGTCGGGTTATTTTCGGTGATCGGATTAAATAGAGTCGGAATGGCAAAATTTCGGGGGAATTCGGATACAGATAGATGTTTGTCGGGTTAAATCTGGTATCAGGTTTTATCGTATCGGGTTGATTGCGGTTGTTATCAAGTATAATCAGTTTTTGGATTGCTATCGCATCGGTTGCGGGTTCGCTTCGATTAAAAGTTATCGGATACAAATGGGTTGCTAGCGGTTCAGGTTTGGATCTTGAATTCTGGTATTAAATCGGATTTCGGATCAACAACAGATCGGTTCGGTTCGATTTTGATCTCACTATTTTTCGGATATATTCAGTTCAGATGTCGGTTGGAGTTGGTCGGTCTTTATGGTCGGGTCACTTTTTAAAAGCCCTACAAAATGGACCTTTAAAAAATTGGATCCTAAATCATTTAAAAAAAAAATTGAGTTTTGCCTTTTCGACTTTGATTACTTTTTAGCCCAAAGAAAATGGGATTTAATTTTTTCGTACATAATCAGACAAATATAATAAAAACGCATGGACAATTTTTTTTTTTTAGGGGAAACACATGGACAATTTATCATTAAGAAGGGAAAAAATAGGACGCAAAATACATAGATCTAATGCAAAATGGGCCTTGTTGTGACACCAAAATAAAAGTAAAAAGACTTCAAAATGAAAAATGGGTTGGGCCTAAAAAGGAAAAGGTAGAAACAAGAACCCTGCATCATGATGCATGATTGACACAAAATGGAACTCTAAAATGCAAGGCCATAAAAGTTTGAAACCCTAAATCCTAGATGGAATAACTTTTATTCTGAAAATGAAAATTATTGTAAATGAGAAAAAGAATATTCCCAAAACCAAAAAAAATTGCAATTTGTACAAATGCAAATGACTAGAAAAAAATATTGATTATATTTCCACTTTATATTAGAAAAATTACGTTTTTCTTGTGATATAAGTCTGGTAAATTAAATCTACTTTATATTACTCCTCGTTCCTCTTTGGTTCCTTAACATACGTAGTACGCAGTATAAAAATACTTATTTGTGAGATTTAATTAAATTACTAGTATGTACCCGTGCTAATGCACGAGAGTTGTATAAAATTAAAAAGCTAATAAAAGCAACAATTAGATTATATAAAGACTACTATGCTTGTTGAGAATAATAATAATATAAATGTTGAGTAGTTATGAAATTTATAAATCAATTTAAATACGTTTAAGATACTAATAATTAACTTTTTAATTAATGATGATAGATAATTAAAATATTGGTACATACTCCGTAGATGCTTAATGAAAATTGTTCATATTGACTTAACTTGGTATTTCATTTCAAATCTAACTTGAAATATGCTTGTTGGAATGATTGTATATTGATTGGTTTTGTAGGATTACTTGGGTGTTATTGATCTTACGAAAGTAATATCTTCTTGGTACTATGTGATCATATATTATGTGTCAATTGATTATTTAAGATGCAAATCATATATTTAGTAGCTTATTAAACAATTGTTGTCAATTGACTTTAATTTCTAGGTATATCATATTAATTTTCATTTACTGTATTTAGCTAGTTTGAAGTAGCTTATACGAATGATTACATTAACGATATTGTATAATTTTATGAATGTTAGTTGATTTTATAGATTTAATATTTTCTTGAAATGGTACTAATTGTCATATAATTATTTAAGATGTGAGTTTTAATAAGTATATTTTGTCTGATTACTTATACTAAGTAGAGTATAAATTGGTTGGATTATTAGAATCAATTATAAATTTTATTTGACGAGTTTCCATATTTTCATTGTTAAAATGATATTCTATATCTTTCATAAAATAATGATATTTTATATCTCGTTTCCGTATTTTTTACTAAGTATACATGTAAATAATAGTAAATAATAATGTAATCTCGTTTCTCGTAGTATGTAGTCATTTTTCACATGGTTTCATTCTCTTGACTTTAATGATCTCCTCCTAAATTCTCGTTTTTCTTCAAGACTATTTACATAGTTATTGGCATGTTGTATAATATATTCTAAAATGTGCAAGTAAATATAGATTAAGGAGCGTTTATTTTAAGGTTTTCAGGAAAAAAATAAGTGAATCAATTGAGTTAATTCCCTTATATGTTGTTTATTAGTTAAATTTTGTATCCTTCCTTTACTCTCTCTTATCGCCAAACTTCCATCCCCACCCTCGGATTTCTCTTTTACTCCTCTAATTTAAGGCTACCTTTATCATGCTTAACATTAATCAACCACCTCTCGATCCAACGACCACACCCACTAAAATCATTTACCTTTCCAATCACCAAGATAGAATTCCTACCCAACTATCACGAAATTTTATACCATGAACGAAAATCTCGCAACCAACCAGCTACTTGAAGGAAATGTGTCCTTCACCCAAGGTATTAGTCCAATACTAAGGTTCAGATTAATTACAGAATAATTAATTTAGTGAGATCAAGTGAACGGAACATCTAGGCGGAGCATTTCTTCCGATCAGTGAGTTCTGAACCTTATTAGGCTCACAACTTACTCTTGACTGAACCTACAAGGTCACACAAATGGCATATAACGGATCGCCGGATTAAATGAATAGGAAAAACATTTAATGGCTAGCTAATCGGAAATTTAGCTCTGAAAATAATATTATACCAAAATGAATAGGAAAAGCATTTAATGGCTAGCTAATCGTTGGATCTAAATCGTATATCGTATTACGTATATCGTGGGCCCGGACGCACGATAAATCATATCATACGACATTGGATCGTCAAGTGCTGTACGATTAGTATTGGCCGCAAGGCCATAAGCACGCGTACGAAGGAGCTACCAGCCCACGAGCCAAGCGCGCAAACACAAGGCCCTTGGGCGTGGCAACATGCACATAAGTGCACAACAGCACACGGCCTATGGCCTTGCTGTAGCGCGCATGAGCATGCGAGAGGAGAAGCAACACCGTGTTGGCCAAGCGAGGCCTAGCGGCTGTGAAGCCCATCGCCCACAACGCTTACGCAAAGTGTTGGGCCGCGCTATGCATGTTGGTCGGCCAAGCCCTTGGTCGGTTGGCTTGTGTATGCTCTAAGGGTTATTAGTTTAACCCTAAGCTTGTTTTCCATACTACAACCTAATTCACACAAGAAACCATAATTAGAGTTTTGCCTCCGGTGAGAGAAAACCCCTGAAGTGTGAATATTTCTACCATAGCAAATTACCTTGATAAAGTTCTAAGCTAATGGATTCATGGCGGATCCGAACATGCCGATGGACTATTTTAGAGGAACTACACATGGATTTATTGTTCGTGTTTGTGAGGCAAGTGGGAGTACACGCTACAAATGTATGTATTGCTTAAATAATACTTTTTACATGGATCCTGGATTCGGGATAACTACGATTATATGTTAATGAGATTGTAAATCCCATCGGTGGTAACATGAGATTCATGTATTTAAAAAAAAATTAAGCAAGTTTTCATGGTTTGGATCTTGTCGAATTTTCTGTATTTTTTTTCTTTTCGAACTATTTTTTTCGGATTATTGGATGAATGCTGAAAAAACTAATGTTTTCGAAAAATATCAGATTTTTTATATTTCTGAGCCTAAATCGATCGAAATCAACGTTCTAAGTTGAAATCATGTGATTAATCTGTGACATTCAGCCCCGAAGTATGATTTTTTGGCCGATTTTTTTGTTTAAAGAATTAAAACGTGAAATTTAACGGCTTTAAAAAATAATTATAATATCTACTCAACTTATAATTAATTGAATTTTGTCCTACTAGTTTTTTATGATTATTATGAGGTTTTAAAATTTAATTCGTTTATAAATATTAGTTATAAACCCTTATTACGAAAACCATTAATTATGTTATGATCGAAAATTAATTTTATTTATTGGTTAGATCTTGAAATTTGTTAAGGCGAGTAGAGCAATATGATATAATATTTAAATGGCTCATTTAAAAAATTCATGGATTAATATTTTGATTAGATTTGTTAATTTTAATCGTTCACCTAAACCAAATTTGACAAAATTACGAAATTTTAATGTTTAGAACGATTTAAATGTTTGGATTGGTTTATCTATTGTATTCAATTTTTTTTTATAATAATCCTTCGTTAAATTTGAATAATTGTTAGCCTAGATTTATAAAATTCATAAATTGGATTGTTTGAAATTTTAATAAATCACCCACTTTAATTATTTTTCGTAATTAAAAACGATTTGAATTGTTAAAATTATGAAATATTTAAATCGTGCAAATTTTGTTTCGTAACTTTGAATTGGATTTTGATGTTCGATTGCACGAGAAAGCCACTCGCACGAGGGCGATGGCTGCTGGCTATGTGTGTGTGGTGCGCACAGCATGGCCTCGTGCCATGGTTGTGGCGCGCGCATGAAACGAGACAAGGGCAGGGGCAGCAAGCCAGTGCGGGCATGCACATCGGATTGGCGTCCCGCCTCCACGTGTCCGACAAAATGTGAGGGGCTTGGCGAAGAAAATGGGCGAGCTCCTTGCACGCAGCATGCGAGGCGCAACCATGCGGCACTAGCGAGGGAGATGGCGTGCCAGCGCGTGCTAACTAAGCGCACGAAGCAGCGAGGAAGCGACGAGCACTGCTCTTACATATGGGCGCGCTTGAGTGCCTGTGTGTTGTTGCTGTGTTGCGTAGGATGTGGGCCTTGCGGCCTGCGTCTTGTGCAACGAGACCAATGCAATGGGCAACGGTGGGCTGGGCGTAAACCAAGCCTACATTGCATTCATTTGTGTGTTTTTTCTTAGGTTTTAATTCAAGGCCACACTTTTAGGCTTTGGGCTTATTTTCGCACGTAGGGGTTAACATTGGAATTTTTTCAAAATTTTATTTTTTTTAATTTAGTTCAAACGGTATGGTTTAAGTGAGAATATTTTTAATGAAATTATTGAAATAATTTTCATAGGACAATAATTTTAGTTAAATAAATATTTGATTAGAATATGATTAAGGATTATTCATTTGGAATTGGTTAATCTTTTAGAGCGCGTTGACATGAATGTGATTTTCATTAATCATTTAATCATGTGTAAACTTACTTAGGCCACTCGTTTTAGGATACGAATGGGTGAATGCATATTATATTATTATTATGTATTGCATGTTATGCAGGTGACTAGTATGGCCCAAGTAGGATAGTTAAATATGGTCTACGAACCATTTTATCTTTGAATATAAAGTTTTTTAATATGGTCTGCGTACCATGAAGTTTTGTTGTAATAATTAGATTATTAGTTCAAGTACTTCTAGGTAGCTTATTTAAAAATTATAAGTTAGCATTTTGAATGATTTTCAAGATTGTGCCAAACTAACAAGGCGAAGATTGAAGATTGAATGCTTCAAGACCAAGTAATTGGGGCCATACTAGTTCACCAAATTTATATATGCTTTTATATATTGGTGTATGTATATTATGCATGTTTATGTTGTTTTATATTTTGATTAAGGCTTTAGTTCACTAAATAATCAAACCAACATAGAAAAAATTAGGTCCAAATAATATTGAGTTTAAAATTGCATTCCAAATCAAGCACTTACAAAAATCTTCGAACCTAAGATTGTAGGTTTCCGCCAAAACGAGGTGCTATTTTAGTATTCCTAGATAGCAAAAACCAAATGAGCATGTTGATTGTGGTTCTAAATCAAGCAACAATGGTGCATGTTTTGGAAAAGGAATAAGTTATGGCATTAACTTGTTAACCAAGAGTAGTTTAGAATTACTAGCAATTGGTTTTTGCTTACCAAAAATCTTCAAATAAGACAAGCCAAAGCATGCTTAAGACTTAGAGACTTTTACGGTCTTGGATTTTTTTCATTCCTTTTGGAATATGTATTTATTGCATGAATGAAATGTTTTAATAGCTTTAATGAATGCATGTATGCTTTTCTTTCAAGTTATTAAAGTATGATAAATGTTTATTCTTTGCTATTTCATTTTGTAGAATATGAATTATACTTGTAAATATTAAATTGTATTGAGTTTCAGATAATAGAACTGCTATAATTCCTCGAGCAATTGGTAACATGTTTTGAGAGCAATTATCAAAACGAAGGAGAATGAGAGCGTTTCTTGGATGCAACATTTTCGTATAGTGATTTTCATGCTTGTTTTCAACTAAAAGTTGAATGGTAGAGCAATTGAAACTCATATATTCAAAATACTATGTAGTTTTTGAATAATGAAGTATTGAGTTAAAGGTTCATGTATTACCAATGGTTAACAACCAATTTCCTTTTGATTCAATAATGAACTAGACTCATTCGATGTGGTAATTCAAAATGAATAAAAGGAAATGGATTTTGTAAGTATAACAATGTAAGAAGATCAAACAAAGAGTAAAATCTTTTGGACTATAAGAAAAGGTGCTAGAAAGGATAGGAAACGGGAACAAAAAAAAGAATTCAAGATTAAATCTCTACATTGAAGTTAATGTTAAAGAGAAAAGGCTTATCAATTGAACTCCTGTGTTATTGGATTACCGCTTGAGGTTCTAACTTTTGTTAAGAACTCAAATTTTGGAAGCTAGGTCTCGTTATTGACCTACAAGTGGAAAATGAAACAAAGTTGTGCTGCATTTGGTTTGTTTTAATGTCCTTAAAAAGGCTGGAACTTATGTCATTTTGTTCCATTAATTATCAGAAATAATTTTCCGCTGACATTCAAACTGCAGAAGGTTCAAATCAAATATCCTCATTTGTGTTCCACATATCTTTGGCAATGTCATACGACCATATCAACAAGACAACATTCTAAAATTCCATGGCATGGATTTTTTGAAAGTTGATTAATTTAAGACACATGGGTCTTACTTGTTAAACATGACATAGAAATGGACCGTTGTTATAAGTTTTTAGACAATTGCGTTCATGGGCAAAAGATGGATTTTATAACTTATCTATTTCACAAGAACTTGAGAAACTACGGCTTTATTTACTCAAAGTGAAATACATGAATGCTTCAATGCGATTCACAAAAGCATATAAAATCAACTTGGAAAAATATTTGGATCATCTACACTGGAAAAAGATGAGTTTGCATGTGCCAAGAATGATTATCCAGATTGTTTATATGGCATTATTACAATCAAAGCTCTACAATAATATGATATGTCGAAACTTATTCAATTAATGACAATCACGAATATTTTCCTATACAGTTTCTAAATGATACTCTCAAACGACTATCACGCTAAACTAAATTTGTTAAAACTAGAGAAAAAATATTACATGGATTGAACTCTAGCTCTTTTAGTACATCTTTTCAGCATATATATCTAGGGTTGTCAAACCCATTGGGAGTCGGTGTTTACTTCAAACAAACTCAAGAATAGATATATGTTTCTTTATGAGCGACTCATAGAAACAAAACGTATTAATTCTACCCCAAATCTGGGAACACATGGTTGTTGCTTTAGATAGTGTATTTTAGGAAACCATCTTATTGTAGGGGAATACATTTAAACATAATAACATGTGTGGAACAATCCCCAAAGCCAGGAAACATGTATAAAGCACAGATTAAGCAAACTTACATTCGAAGCGTGTTTTCCACAATAATCTGTCAACGAACACGAACAAAGAACTCCACTTGTCGTTCCTCTACTTGGTTCACCGACATGATCAGATCCGTCTTGATAATCGTAGCTTAGACAATTGATCAAGATACTTTGCTTTTGGGAAGAACTCACTTTGGAGGCACAGAGAGAATTAGGGTTCTCTGTGTCTCTAGGGTTTGAGTGTATGAATTGTGTGTATGTTGGAAACAAGGTTGTAAGGTTATATCATTAACCTTACTAACCGACCAATCAAGAAGCAAGGCTGGCTAGCAAGCCGTGCGAGCCAAGCAACGGACACACGCCCGCGTGCCCAGCGACACACCACATGCCGAAGCCCACAGCGCGCGCGCCGAGCAGCTGGGCCGTGGGCCTTGCTCGCTCGTCGCTGCTGTTGCGCTAATGCTTGCTGTTGCGTGCTCGCGCCCAATGGGCTTGCCTTGCTTGCTCGCGATCTTGCTGGCTCGTTGGGCCTTGCACGCTTACGTGCATGGCTCGACGGGCCGGCAACTCCGATGCCCTTCGTATTCGCGATTTAATATATTTCCGATATATTATTTATCGTTTCGTATACGACGAATCACCGTCGTACGATACGATTTATTCGTGTCGCCCAGCTTACGAATATTCGTGATATGATATACGATTCCGAAAAAGGTCGTATCGTATAAGACGTTTCCAACTAATTCCCGAAAAGCTATTAAATGAATTTCCGATTCATTTAATCCGGTGATCTGTTACGTGTCATTGGTGTGACCTTGTAGGTTCAGTCAAGAGTAAGTTGTGAGTTCAATATCTATTAGAACTCACTGATCGGAAGCATTTCTCCAGCTAGCTGTTCCGATCACTTGATCTCACTGAATTAATTGTTCGCAATTAATCTGAACCTTGGTATTAGACTTAATACACCTTGGGTGAAGGACATATTTCCTTCAATCTCCCACTTGTCATTCAGACAAGTGTGCATCCACATTCCTTTGTCACTTAGTGTTACTTACTGAACATAAGTTAAGATCCAAGCCATCCTTATTAGGTCCAGAAGTGTTTCTCGGATTACAGAGTTCAACTGTCAAACTTTTGCAGAAGGTTAAGCCTAACCATTCTGAGCACGGCCATGCATTTTACAGTATCTAACTCCCCGAGGGGCCTTGTTACACAACAACACCATATCCTATCAAAGATAGGAGGACAATCCATTCTTGCAATGTATGAACACTCACTTTGATTCATAGTACGCCCAATAACTGCTTTTATAGTGCGACGTTTAGCTAGTATCAAAGCGAACTAATTCTCAAACGAGCAGACATAATCGCTCATGTTCTGAGGAACGGTTTCTAATCACCATTAATGAGAACTGCCTATGACATGACTTTAATCTCTTAAAGCGTTCTCATGGTCAATCCGATACAAGATCCAATAAGTATCCATGCAAAAGATTCTGACATCCAGTCACTCTAGTTCAAGAAACAGAACTAAGTAATCTACTTGCAATCTAATCTTCATTAGTCATTGGTCGTCCACCTTTCAATGACCTGGATTAGGGATCCTTTGTGACTTCAATATTCAAGTTCACTTATGGGTGTTTCTTTGTCAAATAATCCATCTTGACATCCCATTTGAATGATTTGAATCACATGGACTTATCATTTAATTCTAACCACAAATAAATGAATATGAAATAAATAAATTTCATAAATATGAAATGGTTAAACCAATTGTTTTAAACATAGATCTAACAGATGTTCTAAAACAATACTTAGAAAATCAAAGCCATTCTCCAACATGCTTGATTCCCATGGTTGCTACATGTGCGTTGTGTTTCACTTGTGGCAACGGTTTAGTCAATGGATCCGCGACGTTGTCGTCAGTTCCAACCTTGCAAATCTCGATTTCCTTTCTTTCAACGATCTCCCGAAGTATGTGAAATCGCCGCAGTACGTGCTTGGACTTCTGGTGGCTCCTAGGCTCCTTTGGCTGGGCAATGGCTCTGCTATTGTCGCAATACAAAGCCACCGGTCCTTTAATGGAGGGGACAACACCAAGTTCTTCGATGAACTTCCAAATCTAAACAGCTTCCTTTGCTGCTTCTGAGGCAGCAATGTACTCGGCTTTAGTTGTAGAATCCGTAATAGTGCTTTGCTTAGCACTTTTCCAGCTTACTGCTCCGCCGTTGAGGCAGAACACAAACCCAGATTGTGATCTGAAATCATCTCTGTCGGTTTGAAAGCTTGCGTCCGTATAGCCCTTAACAATCAACTCATCTGTACCACCATAAACCAGAAACTGATCCTTAGTCCTTTTCAGGTACTTTAGGATGTTCTTGGCAGCAGTCCAATGCGCCTCACCTGGTTCTGACTGGTACCTGCTCGTTGCACTGAGTGCGAATGAAACATTCGGCCTTGTACAAATCATAGCATACATGATGGATCCAATAGCCGAAGCGTATGGAATTCCACTCATCTTTCTACGCTCATCAGATGTTTTGGGACACTGATTCTTGCTTAGATATACGCCATGTGACATGGGTAGATGGCCTCTCTTGGCTTCCATCATGTTGTTGTCAATGTAAGTGCTTTGGCTTAGTCCAATCATCCTCTTAGATCTTTCCCTATAGATCTTGATGCCCAATATGTACTGTGCCTCTCCTAAGTCCTTCATTGAGAAACACTTCCCGAGCCAAGTCTTTACAGATTCCAACATAGGAATGTCGTTTCCAATAAGCAGTATGTCGTCAACATACAAGACTAGGAATGCAATTTTACTCCCACTGACCTTCTTGTATACACAAGATTCGTCCTGATTCTTGATGAAGCCAAACTTATTGACTGCTTCATCAAATCGTTTATTCCAACTCCTTGATGCCTGCTTTAGTCCGTAGATGGACTTCTTAAGCTTGCATACCTCTTCTTGGTTCTTTTGATCGACAAAACCCTCCGGCTGTGTCATGAACACAGTCTCTTCAAGAACACCGTTCAAGAAGGCAGTTTTGACATCCATTTGCCATATTTCATAGTCATGAAAAGCGGCAATCGCAAGGATTATCCGAATAGACTTAAGCATCGCGACTGGAGAAAAGGTTTCATTGTAGTCAACGCCGTGAACTTGCCTGTAACCTTTTGCTACCAATCTAGCCTTGTATATGTATACAATTCCATCTTTGTCTTTCTTCAACTTGAAGACCCATTTGCATCCGATAGGTGTGAACCCATCCGGCAAATCAACCAAATCCCAGACTTGATTTTCAGACATGGAGTCTATTTCATATTGCATGGCCTCTAACCATTTAATGGAGCTTTGGCTCGTCATAGCTTGCTTGTAAGTCAAAGGTTCATCACTATCCAATATGAGAAAGTCTAAGTTTTCAGTCAAGAGGACGCATGTCCATCTGTCCGGCTGAAAAATAGTTCTATTTGACCTACGAGGGGCAACAACGTTTTGAGGAACTACTCCCACTGGCTCTTCTAAAGACCTTGGAGGTTCATCAACTTGAACTGCTTCTAAAGAGTTCTTAGTTCGTTGTTCGTCTCGAATCTCTTCGAGGTCTATTATTCTCCCACTTGTCAATTTGGAAATATGATTTCTTTCCAAAAAGACACCGTCACGAGCAACGAATACCTTGTTGTATGACTTGTTGTAGAAATAATACCCCATAGTTTCTTTTGGATACCCAACGAAGAAACATTTGTAAGATTTAGGTTGTAGCTTGTCCGAAATTAATCGCTTGACATATGCTTCGCAACCCCAAATCTTCAGAAAAGACAACTTTGGAAGTTTCCCAGTCCATAATTCGTATGGAGTCTTTTCAACAGCTTTTGACGGAGCACGATTCAGTGTGAGTGCTTCTTTTTGCAACGCATGTCCCCAGACCTGTAAAGGAAGTTCGGCCTGACCCATCATTGACCTGATCATATCGAGTAAAGTCCTGTTTCTCCGTTCCGACACTCCATTCCATTGAGGTGTCCTCGGAGCAGTCAATTCAGAAAGAATACCGCATTCTTTTAGATGGTCATCAAACTCGTGGCTAAGATATTCACCTCCTCAATCCGATCTTAGAGCTTTGATTTTCTTGCCATGTTGATTCTCTACTTCATTTTGAAATTCTCGGAATTTCTCAAACGATTCAGACTTGTGCTTCATTAAGTAAATATAGCCATATCTACTGAAGTCGTCCGTAAACGTTATGAAATAGCTGAACTCACCTCTAGCTTTCGTACTCATAGGCCCACATACGTCCGTATGTATTAGCCCCAGTAGTTCGCTTGCTCTTTCTCCCAACTTTGAGAAAGGTTGCTTTGTCATTTTGCCAAGTAAACAAGATTCGCATTGATCAATCTTCTCTAAGTCGAATGATTCTAGAATTCCTTTCCGTTGAAGTAATTCCATGCGCTTTATGTTTATATGGCCTAATCGACAATGCCACAGAAATGTGAGATCCGAATCACCAGTTTTAGCCTTTTTGGTATTTATGTTATAAATGTTTTTGCTCGTATCTAGCACATAAAGACCGTTTTCTTGTTGTACTGAACCATAAAACATTCCATTCAAAGAAAAAGAACAACTATTATCTTTAAATTGAAAACTAAAACCTTTAGAATCCAAACTTGAAACGGAAATGATGTTTCTGGTGATACTAGGAACATAGTAACAGTTTTCTAGTTCCAAAACAAACCCACTAGGCAAAGAAATAAAATAAGGTCCTACGGCTAATGCAGCAATCCGTGCTCCATTTCCCACGCGTAGATCCATCTCGCCTTTATCAAGCTTTCTACTTCACCTTAGTCCCTGTGAATTGGAATATAAGTGTGAGCCACAACCAGTATCTAATACCCAAGAAGTAGAATTAGCAAGATTACAATGTATAACATACATACCTGAAGTAGAAGCAACGTTTCCGTCCTTCTTCTCTTCCTTTAGTTTGGGGCAATCTCGCTTGTAATGACCAATTTCATTACAATTGAAGCATTGCGATGTGGAAGGAGAAGCATTCCTCTTCATCTTGCTCTTAGAAGGCGTCAGATGCCCTCCGGGAGTGGACGAAGATGCAGCCTTGCTTTTCTTCCCCTTGCCTACTTTCTTGAATTTAGTGCACCTCACATTCAAAGGGTCTTGATTGAACTTAAGGATTTTCTCGCATTTCATGAGTAATTCCACAAGTTCACAGAATGTGCTCTCTTTCTGATGAAAGAGATAGTGCATCTTAAAACCCTCATAATCGTTATGAAGAGAATTCAACACTAGTGCAATAGCTACCGACTCTTTGATGGAACCACCAAGTCTCTCAATTGTGAAAAATAATCCAGACATCATATCCACATGAGACCGAATTAATGTGTTTTTGTCCATCTTGACAGAGTAGATGCGCCTTTGTGCCTCCAGAAGTTCGACTTCTAGGCATGACTTGCGTGGGGTTACGAGCTTGAGATTGCTCATCGAATTAGCCAATTCGTCAACCCTATTGCCACCAGTTTGGCACAAGGGTTGAAAACCCGCACACTTATCCTCGAGGCTACTTAGGAGAGCTTTAGGTTCAAAAGTAATGAACCTCCCTCTCCAACTCTCAGGGATAGACTTAAGGATGAACTCCGTGACAAGGTAGTTGTGAAGTGCCCAACTTCTGTACCTTTCAGGAGTCATGCCTCGCGCATCATAGCTAGGGAAAGGTTATTCAATGACATAGTGTATGCCATTAACTTTCAAAACTTCGACAAGTTTCTCTTTCCATTCAAGAAAATTAGGCATGTCTAACTCGACATCCAGAATTTCAGATGATATGATTGTCGTTATGTTTGTGACCATTTTGATTACTACAATCGAAAAGAATTTGCAATGAATAACCATTCATACAATTCAATAACTTTGAAATAAAAGCAAAAACATGCAATCATTAAAGCTATTAAAACATTTCATTCATGCAAAAAGTAAAAACATGGTCCAAAATGAATGAAACGATTCCAAGACCCCAAAAGTCCTAAATCCTTAAGCAGCTTTAGCATGTCTTAAGTAGTTTAAGATTTTAGGTAAGCAAAACCTATTGCTAGTAATCTCCAAATTACTCTTGGTTAATAAGTTAATGCCATAATTTATCCCATTGCCACAACTTAATGCCATTGTTGTTTGAGTTGTAACCAAAATCAACGTGCTCCTTTAGGACGCCTTACCACCTAAGTCAACTAAAATAGCACCTCGCTTTAGCGTAAACCTACTATCTTAGATCCCTAGATTTTTGTAAGTGTTGATTTGGAAGGAAATTTTTAAAACTCAATATTACTTGGACCTAGTTGTTTCGATTATTTAGTGAACTTAAAACTAATCGATTCATAGGAAACAACCTGTTCATGCAAAGCATACATACATTCATACATTCACGCATAATATATATATATATATATATATATATATATATATATATATATATATATATATATATATATATATATATATATATATATATATATATATATATATATATATATATATATATATATATATATATATATATATATTAAATTGCATAAATAATTGGTGATCTAGTATGGCCCAAAACATCTTGTCTTGAAGCATCCAATCTTCATCACCTCCTTGTTAGCTTGGCATCGTCTTGAATCTTCGTTCAAATGCTAACTTAAAGTTCTAAACTTAGAAATACTTGAAATAATAAAATTACATCAAAATTTCCATGGTACGCAGACCATATTTAAAACTTTACATTCGAAGATAGAACGGTGCGCAGACCGTATTTAACTATCCTAAATTGGCCATACTAGTCACTTGGAGTACCTGCATTGCATAAAATATATATCCTACGCATTCACCCATTCGTATGCTAAAACGAATGGCCCATGTAAATATGCAAGTATTTACGTGAATTAATTAAAATTGACGTTCACATAAACGCGTCCTAAAAGATTAATCAATTTCCAAACTATTAATCCTTAGACTTTATTCAAATTAAAATTGAATTTAATTAAAATAATGCGACCTACGAAATAATTAAAATAATTATTTCATTTTAATTTCATTTAGTGGCTCCCACTCAAACCAATAATTATTCCGGATAATTAATTATGAAATATTAAATTTAAAACTCGCGGCCCGGCCCAAGCAAATAAAGTATTAAATTAAATATCCCGTTAGCCCAAATTAATGCAAATATACGAAGCCCAACGAATTAAACGATTTACAAAAAAGTCCAATTGCTTGATTAGGCTAGGCTTGCGCCCAGCCCCGCCTCGCGTGAGGCCCAAGAGCACACGAGCAAGAGCTCGCGCACCCCGCCCCATCGCTCGCCCGCGCGCGTCCCCGCAGCGATGCTGCCCTGCGCTGCGTGTTGTGCATCGTGAGTGCTCGACGTCGCAAGGCTTGCGCCTCGCTTCGTCGCAGCCCCGCAAGCTACCTCGCATGCCCTTCCCTCGCCCAGCGCGCACGAGGCACGCATCATCGCTGCTGCTGCCCGTGTCGCATTGATCGGTCGCGCACAATCGCACCATGCTCATGTTCGTGTTTTTGGTTCGTAAAACGGACCAACTTAATTGAAATTAAATTTAATTCACGAACTTGCATTAATTTTATTTTTCAAAAAAAAGTTACGATTTAATTTTCGAAAAACAACGATTTTTAACGATTTAATAAACTTTAACGACAATCCAATTTCGTAAAATTAATAAATCAAGGGCTAACAATATTCAAACCTTCAAGAACGACCGAATCAACTTTAAAGTTTGAACTTTTAATTAATAAAATCCGAAACTTTATATCGTTCATAAACAATTAAATTTCAGATTATTAATAATTTGGTTTAAGTGCGATTAAAATTAACGAAACCATTCAAAATTTAATCCAATAATTTTTTAAATTAGCCACTGACCCATGAAATTATACCCCCTTCCCCAATTAACCGAATTATTAAACCAAAATTAATTAAAATTCAATTAGGGTTGCAACTTTTACGAATTGGGGAAAGGCAAAATTAGGGTTTATACTTATCAGAAAAATCTGAAATTTTTACCATTGATCTAGAATGTACCCAGTAACATTGTGTCAAAATTTAAAGCAATTCGGAGTAGTTCAGGTCGACCTTTTAATTGAATTATTGTCCGACACTTTTAATTTTTAATGAAAAATTTACAAAAACGCCCAAAAAACGATACTTCGAGGCCTGTTTTCGCAACTCTATTCTCATGAGTTGATCTTAGAAAATCGTTTTCCATCAGATTAGTGTTTTAAAAATTGAAAAAACGAATATTTTTGATTTCGGAACTGCCAATTTCGCAATTAATCACATAATTCAAAAAAATTCCGAAAAATCAACAAAAATTCCAAAAATTTCGACAATGCAAAAACAATAATAATCATGCTAATTCATGCCTGAATACATAAGGCTCATGATACCACTGTAGGGGAATACAGTTAAACATAATAACATGTGCAGAACAATCCCCAAAGCCAGGAAACATGTATAAAGCACAGATTAAGCAAACTTACATTCGAAGCGTGGTTTCAACAATAATCTGTCAACGAACACGAACAAAGAACTCCACTTGTCGTTCCTCTACTTGGTTCACCGACACGATCAGATCCGTCTTGATAATCGTAGCTTAGACAATTGATCAAGATACTTTGCTTTTGGGAAGAACTCACTTTGGAGGCACAGAGAGAATTAGGGTTCTCTTTGTCTCTAGGGTTTGAGTGTATGAATTTTGTGTATGTTGGAAACAAGGTTGTAAGGTTATATCATTAACCTTACTAACCGACCAAGCAAGAAGCAAGTCCGGCTAGCAAGCCGTGCGAGCCAAGCAACGGACACACGCCCGCGTGCACAGCGACACACTGCAGGCCGAAGCCCACAGCGCGCGCGCCGAGCAGCTGGGCCGTGGGCCTTGCTCGGTCGCTGCTGTTGCGCTAATGCTTGATGTTGCGTGCTCGCGCCCAATGGGCTTGCCTTGCTTGCTCGCGAGCTTGCTGGCTTGTTGGGCCTTGCACGCTTACGTGCTTGGCTCGACGGGCCGGGAACTCCGATGCCCTTCGTATTCGCGATTTAATATATTTCCGATATATTATTTATCGTTTCGTATACGACGAATCACTGTCGTACGATACGATTTATTCATGTCGCCCAGCTTACGAATATTTGCGATACGATATACGATTCCGACAAAGGTCGTATCGTATAATACGTTTCCAACTAATTCCCGAAAAGCTATTAAATGAATTTCCGATTCATTTAATCCGGTGATCTGTTACGTGTCATTGGTGTGACCTTGTAGGTTCAGTCAAGAGTAAGTTGTGAGTTTAATATCCATTAGAACTCACTGATCGGAAGCATTGCTCCAGCTAGCTGTTCCGATCACTTGATCTCACTGAATTAATTGTTCGCAATTAATATGAACCTTGGTATTAGACTTAATGCACCTTGGGTGAAGGACATATTTCCTTCACTTATTTCCCAAAAGGCAAGTGGGAGAAATATGACCTCGAAGTGACCTCAAAAGAACTTCGAGTCAAGCAACAAAAAAATGTGGGATACTTAGGAGCCTTTGGTAGCGCTTCAAGAGAATCTTAATACTCAAAGGACTTGAATAATGTCTTTATAAACACTAGCGGTTGATGTTCAATACCTAGGTAAATCATATAAGGAATAGAATTCAACCAAGATAGATACATATATATCTCGAGGAATGAAACCTATGAAGACTTTGGAAGAGATTCAAGAACATACGACTTACATGTAAGCTTTGAGGCCATAAATCCAAAATATCTTCATCTTAAGATTCCCAAACATGGATTAAGGTTTGAGGCCATAAATCCAAAATATCTTCATCTTAAGATTCAAGTCTATGATTTGGTTGTTTTTTCATAAAGGGTTCACACCCATTGGTTGCAAACATGTTTTCAAAAACATACAGCACATGATATTATATATACATACAAAAGAAGAGCTAGATTGGTTTTTAAAGATTACAAACAACCTCGTGGAGTTGATAATGTTTAAATCTTTTTAACCAGTTCGGAATGCTTGAACTATTTTGGATAAATCTAGAAATCATTTAATATGGCAATTGAAAAACAAAACATCCTCCTTAGTTGGATTTGTTGGAAGAAGTTGTGTACATTACACAATGTAAAAGTTTTGGATGCTAGATAAAGAAGCAAGCTTAAGAAATCTATTCGTAGATTAATGCATGCAAGTGGGAATTGGACCATACTTTTCAAACGAGGTTGTTGAGAAATCATAGCTTTGTGAAAATATGGATCATCTTATAGATGAGGAGTTTAGTGGGCGCGAAGTTAACTTTATTGGTTCTATATATGAGATACATTTCTCTCTATTTATAATGTCATTCAAATGGTTATATTTGAAAGTATTTGTAAATATTAGAACCATGGCGAAACTTAGATCATATTGGGTTAAAGATCCATTAGATAGGATCTAAAACGTTGTTTGGATTCTGTAAAAGTAATTACTGATTCAAACACAAATGAGAGACTCAAAAGAGACTCTCAACCCATATGAATAATTCTAAGTAATTAATATTTTAGCTAAGTGTAAAGCTAGGTTGTTATTACTAAAGTTAAACATGAAGGACCTTGAAGAGGAACCTTCACCTTATATCACATGGCAATGCCAAGATTTTAGCAAGATTCGGTATCTCGTGAAACATAATGAGCTAATAGTTATATGGATAGATGTTAAATTGCGAATGGTTTTTGCATTACAATCAATCATGTATGGTGTGATATATAGATCAACAAGATGACGAGTTTATACCAATCTCTCTTGATCTAAAATCCAAGATTATTAGAATAATATCAAGAACATCCAATACATTTGGACATGTAGGATGAGCACTTGATAAGAGGAAATACAAATGAACTAAAGTTTTGATGCTACATGCATTGCCTAAGAAAAAGTTAGATTTAGTTGTTAGGCAAACAAAATATACACGGGCAATTAAGCATCGTGATTAAAAGGTGGTAACATAGGTTGAAAACTATATGTGATGCATGGGAAACTGAATCAATGATTAGGTTCCAAGTTCTCCGTCGAAAGATGAATCTTCCACATCTATGTGAACTGGTTGGAGTATTCCAAAAGGGAAGCATCATTTGCAATTCTACATTATTAAAATGAATTCATTATTGCCTAAGAAGAAATAAAAGGGAATTGTTTATATTGGAAATCGAAAGGCTTTCGACAGAAAAGATGCTAAGAATAGCAAAGTATGATAAACTAAACCTCTCCAACAAATGAGATACAACACTAATATGCATAAATGGAATCAAGTTTGAGTTCCATGAATGTTTTAAGTATTGGGTGAACGGCCATATCTGTAAGACATTAAATGTTTTAATTTTTGGTTAGATAACCATAAATTGGAAAGAATTTTGGTTAAAAATTGATCACTTATGAAATTACAAAATTATCTTTTATATTTCATTTAATAATGTTTTAGTATTAAATGATGAAGTCCAAGTGATTCAAACTTATTCAAGTGGGATGTTAAGATTGGAGTCTTTGATAAAGAAACGCCCATAAGAGAACTTGAATATTGAATCATAAAAGGATCCCTAATCCATGTCATTGAATGGTTGGACGAACAATAACTAATTAATATTAGATTGCAAGTTGATTTATAGTTCGGTTTCACGAACCAAATGGGACCTGGATGTCAGAAATCATTTGCATAGATACTTATTGGAATTCGTATTGGATCGACCATGAGAACACTTTAAAAGATAAAATTCATGTCACAAGTCATTCTCATTAATGGTGATTGTAACCTATTCCTCAAAACCTGAGTAGTTATGGCTGCTTGTTTGAGAATTAGTTCTCTTTGATGCTCGCTAAATTTGCACCGTAAAAGGATACTATAAAAGCAGTATTTATACTAGCTATGAATCAAAGTAAGTTATTCATAAGCTACA
Source organism: Spinacia oleracea (assembly GCF_020520425.1). NCBI lineage: Eukaryota > Viridiplantae > Streptophyta > Magnoliopsida > Caryophyllales > Amaranthaceae > Spinacia > Spinacia oleracea. The sequence goes on along the minus strand of NC_079490.1, from coordinate 131,790,223 downwards.
AGAAGGGATTTTCCTCCTATATTTTATAAAATATGGTGGTGTTATATTACAAGGCCTCTCGAAAAGGTAGATACAGTGAAAATGCATGGTCGTGCTCAGATTGGTTAAGGATTAATCATCTGTAAAAATTTAACAGTTGAACTCATTAATTCCAGAAACACATCTAGACCTAATAAGGATTGCTTGTGCAGGGGGTATTTTTCGTACATTGTACTTTGCTTTTCATAAAATTGTATATCTTGCATTTTTTTTATTTTGTAATACAAGTTAGGGAAATTTGATGAACCCCGATTAGGACTCACCAAAGACCTAAACTTTTTCCGGTTTATCAAAGAGGAATACTCGTAATCTTAACTTGGTTTTTTACAACCCTACCCGATCAAAGGGAGGCAAAATCTAGAGTTGTCCTAATGACATTAACCGGTTTTGAACATTTGAAATATCAAAACTCAATATATAAAAGTCTACCTAAAGACCCCTATGACTTTCAAATATTGAACTTTGATGGAGTCGCCACCAAACATATTAAGGGTCCCATTTGGAAGGACCAAAGTTGACTCTTTTTTAGGACAAGGCATTGAATCTTTAAACCGAATGTGTGAGATTCGGGGACGGGAACGAACCGCTTATTTTGGTAGGCTTTACAAATACATTAGAATACAAGAGACGTATTAGTTTGCAAAATCATAATCATGGCACTAGGTTGGTTTAATCATGCATTTTAGATTCATTGAAATTTCTACTTGTACTTGGTCCCTTTGGTTTAAAGTTAATTTAAGGAACCTAAGTCCGGTTTGTCGAAAAATCACCTTCGTTAAGAGTGATGTAACCTTTTGTATTTTGTAGTATTTATTATGTTGGGTGATGAATGCAATAAACAAGTAAATCATCATCACAAGTAGAAAATGAATTATTGAAATACCTACGACACCGTTTAGGTGAAAACCACATCGCCTTGAAAATGGCGAGTAAGGCTGCGATATTGAAATTGCAATCATAGTAATAATAAGAACAATAGTAATACCAATCATCACTTAAGAAAATTAAGTGGATAAAGGTGCGTTGTTGAAATTGCAATGTTGAAATAACACTATTGTATTTGAAATCCGAACGCCAAACAACTTCTTAATAATAAGTGTGCCCAACACGGATTCAATTCTATAAAAATCTTAACTTTAGATGAGTTTCTCATCTTAAAGTGTCATTGATTTTGAACATTGAAATAGAACTTGAAAACATGAACTGGAAAAGGGAAGTTAAACATCAAAGATTAAGAGATTTCATGCTAGAAAAATCTCATCTTTAACATACTCCATGATTTGAAATGTTCTAGTTTAAAGAGAGTTTGCTCTCATATAAACATCATTGAACTTGAACATTGAATTTTATTTTGTGAACTTTAAAGTTCATATGTTCTAGTTTAGAAAAGAGATTTCACTTTTCATAAACATCCTTGAACTTTTGAAAAGGTTTGAATTTTGTAAGATTGTATGATGATTGTTGTAAAGAGAAAATCTTTCAAGAGTTAAAGTACCTCGTTTTATTAATTATTTTTGAAAACAAAGCTTGAAACATGCATCTGAATATTGAAATGGTGCTTGGAAAATCATGTGAGAGAGATTTCAAAAATGAAATTCTCCCAAAGATTGCACCTTTGTCTAGAACATATCATACGTCTTTTTATTTTGTTGATTGAATCAAATAAATATAAAGATAATTAATTTAACAGCTTTAATAATCCAAGGGTGAGTAGAAAAACTTATTAGATGCCAGATTCGAGGGGATCTAATAAGTTTTACCTACTATTGGATTTGAACCAATAACTCCCGCCGTATGAAAGCAATACTCTAACCACTGAGTTAAGTAGGTCTTTTATCATTACAAATTACAAAGAGGACTAAATATAACCATCCCATATATTGATTATAAATCAAATATTATATATAAGCAATATAAACTTTTCCTAGTTTGTCATGAGTATGAACTCAAACACAAACATCATTGGAGTTTGGATCTTGGATTAGAAAGTTAGAAGACTAGAATATATCATAGTAATTTAGAATAAGAATTCAGATTACCTTTTTAGAGTTAGGTTATGCCTCCGATTTTAACTTCCAATTTCTCTTGATATTAGGAAAATTGTAGGATTCTTGAACTTTGGAAGATTGAATTATATTTTGTATTGATTTGTGTTGAGAGGAAATTTCTGGATTACGACCTTGTATTAAAAATCTCTCCTCCTTTTCCGGTGAAAATGAGGGTTTTATCTAGGAGATTAACCTGCTACAGGACAAGCAGGCCAGCGCCTGGCGCCTGGGCAACACCCAGAGCTAATGACGTGTGGTAGAAGCCGACAAAAAAGGACGATGATACCGTCCTTTTGACAAATGGCATCGTACCTAATTTTGTACGATTTGGATTTTAACGGTTGCTTGAAGATTAAGGCAAAAGTTTACGGCCAAAAAACCACCTTTTTATATTCGGGATTTGAATTTGGACTCGGTTTTACGAGACGGGGACAGACATGCTGGATTTTGTGGGTCGGCACCCGTTTATAGATTGCTTCATGGCATTTTGATTGGAAATAGCCTTGTAAAACCAATGGAGAGACTCATTGGGTGAGATTGTGTTTGGATAAACAGTTTTTTTATTGACTCTTGGAATTTGAATTTCTTTGACTTTCCCAGAGCTTGGGTCCGCTGGGAGTAGAAAGCTTGAATCCGCATATTTTTTGTAATTTGTATGCTTGAGATATTTAACTGTCTATGTTGATAGAACAGATATATACTCGTATTTGTTAGAAATGAGCCTGATTCAACGTTTTATGCCTGGGGCAGAAATCCGTAGCAGCAAAGTACGTACAATCAGCACGGAGGATCGCGCTACGATTCGCATGCGCGGACAATCAGGGCACGCGCCTGGCGCGCTATCTGCACCCAGTGTTGGGGATGTGTATATATACCCCCAGTGTGCTCTTGGTCGAGCACACTTCACTTCAGTTGCTTCTTTCTCTCAAAGTTCGATTGCTCTCTCCCTTTGACCTTCTTGTTTTTGCATTTCCTCTACACTTTTCCATGTATGTATTTAAAGTTTTGATTTTGAAATTACCTTAGGATTGCATGTATGATAAATTTTTGTACTTGAAATGTTCTTGCATTGTTGATGTTGCATTTGTATCTTGGAAATGTTGAAATGTTAAAATGTTGACATGTTAAAATGTAAATAGTAGTAAGCTTCTTGTACTTTGTATGAAAAATTATTTGATATCCATCTCGAACTTGAACTGTTGGAACTTTGTAGGATGTGAATTTGAACTTTTGTACTTGGAATCTTGTACTTAGAACTTGTAGATGACGACTTCCCTGGGGACCATTATGGGTCTTGTATAAGAATATGCTTGGATAGCTTAGACGTTGGTGTAGAACTTGAATTCTAGCTTAGGCATGGATAGCCTAGACGTTGGTGTAGAACTAGAATGGTCGCTTAGGCATGGATAGCTTAGGCGTTGATGTTGATTCTAAATAGTCTCTTGATATAGAAGTCCCTGGCTAGACTTGTACTGCCACTGAGGATGTTAGGCTTTTTAATTTTGTATGGTCTAGTATGAGATAGCCCCCAGACTTGAATGTTAATATTTTTTTACTTGAATGCCTCTAGTACGCCTCGTCACACCCGGAGGAAGCTAGTTGAGTGCTCGAGCAGTCGAGCAGCTATGGAGGATGCGCCAGTTTTAGGCTTTTCAGTATTATCAACAGATGCCTATGCCTGTCAGCATTATACCTGCTCCTTGGGCTCGATCGCCCGGCATTTCTCAAATGTCGCAGCAGGAGCCTCTTACCCTTGGGACACAGATTGATCTGGAGCTGGAGCAGTTTACTCGGAGAGGGCCCATTGTTTAGGAGATAGCTGATGACTCTAACTGATCCTACATGGGAACGAGGTCTAGCTTTGCCCTGGGTGGGTTGTTTTGTATATGGGAATTTTGTACGGATATTTGTATTTTTGTATTTGTATGGATATTTATAGGTTTGTACTTGAATTTTATATTTATATGGTTGGATTTGTACGGTTTTGAATTTAGATTTTGTATTTGTATGGTTGAATTTTGTATGGTTTTGAAATTTCGCAGGTTTTTGGACATGTTGCTGCTTGTTTTTGCATGATTTGAATTGAACTGGTATGTGTTTTGTGTGCATTATTTTGAAATCTGTGGCTATATGTATCCATGCAAAAATGAAAAAATTTGCCCATTTTTTCGGGTGTATATACCCACTATAAGTCCCCACTTTGACTGAGGTTTTTTGGTTAGAAAAAGTGCAAGTCAAGAAACATTCAACTTTTGCTTAAGCATATGATGACTCGACTTAGGACGCCGATCTAGGACTAGAATGTTTGAATTTTGGACAAATAACCCGAAATTGACCCGAGTGCTGATTTAAACTGCTTGAATTTGCGCGACTTGCGGCTTTTTGGAACATCCGGCCAAAATCATTACGTTGATTCCTTTGTACTATGCTTTGAAAAGAAGCGTGCTTGATGCCATAAAGTTGGAGGTTGAAATTATCCTTCCGGCAGGTCTTGCGCATGGCGCCTGCCTTGCGCCCTGTGCTAGTGGTACTTTCAAGTACCACCATAAATGCTGGCTCTTGTTTAAGTAGAGGGCTTTGCAAATCAGTTCTTTCCACCTATACTTCTTGTTTTGATTCGCCTTTTTCTTCTTTGAAAATAAAATGGCTCTTTCTTTTGAAAATGCCTTGTACGCATGGCTTGGTTCGTTAGGCAAGTTGGAGAAAAGAGAGCTTGATGCTATGCATCTTGGAGTGCTTGTCTCTTTCCGGTTTGTAAAGCTTGGTTTGCACTTTCTTCATGATTCTTTAGAGGCTTGGGATCCAGTGAACCATATTTTCCACTCTGGAACCAACGAGGTATGTCCCCTCCCTGAAGGGTTTAATGCCATACTTGGTTGGCCCCTTAAGATAGAGCCTTGCTTGCTCGATGTTGAAGAACACTTCTTTTCAACCTTTGAAAGGAGATTGGTTCTTGAGCCCCCACCCTTGAGTTCCATTGTATATGGGCGAGGGGTGGATTTGTCCCTCTTTGTTGCTCATTTTTCTAGAATAGACATCCCCAAGGTGTGTCGCTTGAGGGCCTTGAATTTTTGTATCTTTGCTCGTTTCCTCTTTTCGAAACATGGGCTTAACAATGGCAATGTCACCATATTAGAGGTTGTAGAGAAGTGTATAATGTGCGAGACACTGCTAGGCCTTGATATGTTGAAATCGGACCCCATCTTACATGCTTTCAAGAATCCCGGTGCTACTTCAAGTAAGTATATGAAGTTTCTTGTATATTGAAAATTTTACTTGTATTTAGAACATTGAATATTGAACTTCTTTTTTGTATCTTCCCCAAGGTCTGGCTTATGGAGAGGCTCATGTTGGTGGCACCACCAGGAAACATGGCAAGCTATAATAGAAAAGGTTTCACTGTGTGGCCCATGTTGTATGACCGGCTTTCTTTGAATGAGTGGCGTTGTGCACTCTCGGAGATTGGATCCTCCATCAGGTGGGTAATTCTGTAGTGGGGAATTTCTTCCATGAGGCATGCACCTTATTCTTCTATTTTGAGGGTGCCTAGCCTTTCTGCATTAGTCTTCTACTCTCCTGCTCGAGTGATGAGACGATATGGCTTGAGGCAAAAGATTCCGGATTGTGCTATGGAGCACCCAAAGCATGTTGTACCGAATACTGACCGTCTTGCATGTTGGAGGAAGTATTGGATTGCCAAACTTTTTTGAATGTTCAATTCCCACCTGAGCCTGCTACTCTGTCTGCGGGGTATGTTGCATGGATGAAAGGTCCAAGCCAGTCAGATGCTTCTTTCTCCAATTCTGTTTTAGCCAGAGGTTTTAAGGCTAGACATCCTGAGTCAATTTCTTATGAGGAGAGTGATGAGAGTGTGGCCCATTCGGTGCTTGACCATTCCGGATCCAGAGGAGGTTCATCATCATCTTGCCTTAGATAGTTTGTTAGTTCCTTCTCCCGCCACTTGGACAAGGGGAAGATGGACGAATGATTGCAAGAAGGGCAAGGAGATATTACTCAAAGAGCTAAGGCCTAAGATCATAGTCGCTCAACCGCAGAACTTTGTAGGCTTGAAGTGTTTGAAGATTATATTTGTAGGAAACGTGTGTAGGAGTGTGTTTGGTGGAAGTGGAAATGCTTGAAATGACTTTGCTTCACTTGATTCCGAATTTGTAATCGAATTAGCCTGAATTAAGCCCTTAGAGCCATTTGAATAGGAGTCATTTGAAAATTGTGCCAAATTCCGCTTGAACATGCTTTTATTTGCACATTTGGAATTAGAACAACAATAACAATTGAACTTTCATTTTTGAATTTGATTTGATTTTTAGGATGCCCTTGATTGAGGAAACTTGAATTTTTTTGAATATTAAGGTGGTCGTGGCTCGGATTGAGGTTGCCTACGTGTCACATTATGTTATCAGGTCGAACGCAGTTCTAACTTACATAACTTTTTGAAAATTGAACTTGAATTTGAAATTAGACATAGAACTTCTTGAGTTGATCCATGTTCTTCAAAGAACGGAACTCAGTCTTATCGACATCTGTTAATTCAACTGCTCCCCCGGGGAGGATCTTCTTGACAATGTATGGCCCGGCGTAGTTGGGTCCGAATTTTCCCCATGGATCCATGGCTCTCTTGCGAAGGGCTTTCAGGACAAGATCTCCTTCTTTGATGTTTCGGGTTCTGACCCTTTTTTTGAAATGTCTGGCCACTCAGCGCTGATAGACTTGTACATGCCGAGCGGCTTGAAGCCGACGCTCATCGAGCATTACTAGCTCATCGAATCTTGATTGTACCCATGCAGGTTCTGGGATTTTCCTTTTGAAGACTATCCTTAAAGAAGGTAGTTCCAGCTCAATAGGTTGTACCGCTTCCATTCCGTAGACCAATGAAAATGTAGTTGTGCCGGTTGAAGTGAGAATTCAAGTTCGATACCCCCCACAATGAAAAGTGTAGTTTCTGGGGCCAGTCTTTGTAATTGGTTGTCATTTTCATGATGATGGTCTTGACATTCTTGTTGGTCGCATCGAATGCCCCATTGGTCTGTGGGCGATAAGGCAAAGAATGGTGATGTTGAATTTTGTACTTTGTAAATAGGTCTTCACATGCACCTTGAAAATGGGTCCCCTGATCACTGATGAACTTGTGAGGAACACCGTATCTATATATGATGTTTTCTTGAATGAACTGGGCCACTTGCTTGGAACCCAATATTTTGAAAGATCTGGCTTCTACCCACTTGGTGAAATAATTGACTATATCCAGTATGAACTCGTGACCCCCGGTGCCTGTTGGAGTGAATTTGCCGAGGACGTCGATAACCCAAACTGAGAATGGCCATGGTGATGACTGTGAATATAGCAAGGATGGAGGAATGTGCTTCAGGTTCGTACACTTTTGGCAAATAGGACACTTCTTAACAAAGAAGTAGCAGCCTTGCTCGAGAGTGGTCCAGTAGTACCGAGCCCAAATGATTTTTAGGGCTAACATCCTCCCGTTCATATGAGTGCCATAGACCCCGGCATGTACGCTGTCCATGAGCTTTTGTGCTTAGTGTTTGTCAACACGTCAGAGAATGAGGCCGTCAGGAGACCTTTTGCATAGAATACCACCTTCTAGAACAAAGTTTGCTGATTGGAGATCAGAGATTGACGGAGTTTCTGCTTAATGGGCTTTGAACCAGGAATGAGGGAAATTGTATGCTGACCGATGCTTGGATAAACCCCTGGCATATCATGATAGGACTATGCAAAGACGTCTATGTACTCTGAAAGTAGCTTGACCAGACCATCCCACTTTGCTTGAGATAGAGTTAAACTAATCTGAACTAGTTTTGGAGTACTGTTGTTAGAAAGGTTAACTTTTTCTGTTTCCTCAATTATGGGCGTCCTGCTTTCATGATTTTCAATAGCTTTTAAGATTTCAAGGTCAGTTTCTTGAGAAGCAAAGTTGTTTGAATTAGGAATGTGTTTTGAAGTTGGACTTGAAGAGTATGATGAAATTGAAGTATTATTGAAATTATCAATCATTACATCGACAGCTTTGACTTGAAGTTCGGCCTCTAAGGGCACTCGATTGATGCAAGACTCTAACCATAGACTCTTTGACTCATCACTAGGCTAAGATTCAGGTTCATCCTAAGACTCAGACTCGCTCATCATAGGTCCTTCGCCCAAAGTAATTTTGAACATCCTTCCATTCGGAGTAGTAATCTCGAGAGACTTCCTTCAGCCGTTGACCACCTTCTTTCTAGGAGCAATAAGCTTGGATGGATAAAAGTCTTCGATTTGAGTGATGATTTGGACCATGGCGTCATGATTGGTGCTACTTCTTGGCCGAACAGAAGACCAAAAGTTGGTGAATCAAGGCATTCAGGAGCGACCTTGTCTTGTATTGGAGGGGTATCTTCGAGAAAATGGCAGTCTTGAAAGATCTTGAACCCGGGGTAGATAATACCTTTTGAAGCATCATAGAAAGGTTCTGGAAAGTCAAAGTATAAATCATCTTCTCCTTCCTTCACAAATTGACCATTGAGTGTGCGCTGATGGGGGTGTAGCTTTAACTGATCATTGCCTCCTCGACAAGCCCTTAGCTTGGCTTCTTGCTGCTTGACGTCATGTTTAGTTGGCTTGTATCCCAGACCAAAGAAATTAGTCTGTCTTGAAGTCTTGAAAGGAGATTCGATAGGTGATAGCAGAGTGGTGCCAAAAAAGCACGTTTGACCATTATGTGCCTTGCCATGGGATTCATTTTGTATTCGATGGCTCCTACTTCGGCGTTGAACCCCCAAAGGTCTTGGTTCTTGGATGAGATGTATTTAGGGTAACGATATTCCACTTGACCTCCATTCGAACTTTCTGATGGAGTGAAGAAGGTACTGCTTTGAGATCATGGATCCAAGGTCTACCCAAAAGGAGATTGAAACTTGCTTTGATGTTGAGCACTTGAAAGCTTACTTTGCGCTCAATAAGACCTGTTCGCAATAGAAGCGTGAGAGTTCCCATGGCTTCCTGGCGAGTATTATCATAGGCACGAACACCTTGAGAGGAGCTAGAAAAGTCACTGTGAGTGAACCCCAAATTTCCAGCAGTGCGGAGTGAGCATGCATTGATGGCAGATCCATTGTCTACCTGAGTCATTAGAATGATTTTGTCTTTATATTCAACAGTCAGATAGAGTGACTTATGATGGCTCGCCCCCTCAAGTGGAAGGTCTTCATTTGTGAAAGTGATCCCTTCTTCTAGATTTGTTAAAAACCCTACCAACTCATCAGGGGTAACTTCCGTAGTGAGGTTCAGTTTGACTAGAGCATTGATCAGGGATGTTCAATGCTCAATAGAGGAAGTTATAAGCTGCCAAATGTTGACCTCTGCTTTTGTACGTTTCAGTTGCTTGATCAGTGGATTCTCCTCAATGAGTGGAGGGATATTAGTTGCTAGGACAGTCATGTTGGCTGGTTCTTGAATTCTGCCGGATCGAGTCATAACTTGAACACTGTTTTCTACCTTAGTGCCCAAGTACAAATATGCGTTAACAATCTCATGGCACTCATCATCAGAGATGTTCTCAATAGGAGGGTTATGGTATACATATTCGTCGTCGCTTACCCATATCCCACAAATATCTTCTTGAGGAAGCCCAGTACTCTGGATCTTCGTTTGCCACAATAATTTGCATAGGATAAAATGTTGGCTCCAGGTTGTCAAAATAGTTCATAGGGGTATGAGAAATTTCCTGAACCTCAACAGGGCATGCAGCATTGAAAAGAGTTTCTTGATTGTCTTCGAGAGCCCTTATGCGAACTTAAACTTCATCAAAACGGTCATAGATCTAAGAAATAGCTGATGCCAGTGAAGCCATCTTGAATTTTATTTCGAGAGAATAAGTCCGAGCACCTATGAGACACATGACTTGAATTTAGAACTTCGATTTCCCGACACATGACATGGTATGCATGCAGATGGATGAGACCTAGAATGGATCTAAGTGTCACTCCGAAGATTCGGGACTTTGGACATTGTACTTGTATTGCTATGGGGAGTACCAACCCTTTCGAATTTGAACTTGTATCGGGATTTGCAACCCCTTGGAAATATTTTAGAGGAATTTCAACCCATTCGACTTTGTACTTGTATCTGGATTTGCAACCCGTTAGAAATGTTTTTAGAGGAGCTTCATTCTTTTGAATAATAATTCGACATATTTAAGAGGGAGTTTCAACCCTACATTTGGACTTGGAATATTTTAGGGGAATTTCAACCCAGCAATAGAGCTTGGAACATTCTAGGGGAATTTCAACCTGGCAATAGAACGTGGAATATTTCAGGGGAATTTCAACCCAACAATAGAACTTGGAATATTTAAGGAGGATTTCAACCCAACAATATAACTTGGAATATTTTAGGGGGATTTCCACCCGACAATAGAACTTGAAATATTTCAGGGGGATTTCAACCCAACAATAGAACTTGGAATATTTCAGAGGGATTTCAACCCATGAACAGAACTTGGAATATTTTAGGGGGATTTCAACCCGTCAATAGAACTTGGAATATTTTAGGGGGATTTAAACCCAACAATAGAACTTGGAATATTTTAGGGGGATTTTAACCCAACAATAGAACTTGGAGTATTTTAGGGGGATTTCAGCCCATCAATAGAACTTGGAATATTTTAGTGGGATTTCAGTCCATACAATAGAACTTGGAATTTTTGGGGGGATTTCAACCCATGGGGAAATTGAATTTGTATTAATTTTTGAACTTGAAAACCCGGCATCATGCCTCCATGGGTTTAGGGCATTTGAAGTTGAGATTAGAGCGTAATTTTTTAAGGGCTTTGAATAGGAATTAGGAATTTGAAAATGGGCATAAATAGATTGGATTGAGTCTTGGAAACTTAAAACTAATCATATGAATCATGTAATAAGTTTGAAATGATTTCTTAAGTTCGTTAGTTTTAAGTTGTGAGAGAAAATGTCATTTTAGCGTAAATATGAACTATAACGGCCAAACAAGTCTCAAATGTGCATAAATATATTGGATTGAGTCTTGAAAAGTTAAAAATAATCATATGAATCATGTAGTAGGTTTTAAATGAGTTTTTAGGTTCGTTAGTTCAAAGTTGGGAGCGAAAATGTCATTTTAGCGTAAATATGTCCTATAATGGCCAAACAAGTCTCAAATGTGCATAAATAGATTGGAAGGTGTCTTGGAAACTTAAAACTAAGCATATTAATCATGTAAAGGGTTTAAAATGAGTCTTTAGGTTCTTTAGTTCTAAGTTAGGAGCAAAAATGTCTCATTTTAGCCTAAATATAACCTACAACGACCAAACAAGTCTCAAATGTGCATAAATAGATCGGATTGAGTCTTAGAAAGTTAAAAATAATCATATGAATCATATAATAAGTTTGAAAGGAGTTCGTTAGTTCGTTAGTTCGTTAGTTCAAAGTCGGGAGCGAAAATGTCATTTTAGCCTAAATATGACATATAACGGCCAAAGAAGTCTCGAATGTGCTTAAATATATTGGATTAGGTCTTGGAATGTTAAAACTAATCATATGAATCATGTAGTAATTTTGAAATGAGTTCTTAAGTTCGTTAGTTCAAAGTTGGGAGTGAAAATGTCGTTTTAGCATAAATATGACCTATAAAGATCCAATGATCCTTAAATGTGCATAAATAGATTGGAACGAGTATTGAAAACTTAAAACTAAGCATATTAATCTTGTAATAAGTTTGAAATGAGTCCTTAGGTTATTTAGTTCAAAATTGGGAGCGAAACTCCCTTATTTTAGCCTAAATATGACCTATACCGACCAAACAAGTCTAAAATGTGTATAAATAGATTAAATTGAGTCTTGGAAACTTAAAACTAATCATATGAATCATGTAATAAGTTTGAAATTATTTCTTAAGTTCGTTAGTTCAAAGTTGTGAGCGAAAATGTCATTTTAGCCTAAATATGACCAATAACGGCCAAACAAGTCTCAAATGTGCATAAATAGATTGGATTGAGTCTTGAAAAGTTAAAAATAATCATATGAATCATGTAGTAAGTTTGAAATGAGTTTCTAGGTTCGTTAGTTCAAAGTTGGGAGCGAAAATGTCATATTAGCCTAAATATGACCTATAATGGCCAAACAAGTCTCAAATGTGCATAAATAGATTGGATTGAGTCTTGGATAGTTAAAACTAAACATATTAATCATGTAGTAAGTTTGAAATGAGTTCTTAGGTTCGTTAGTTCAAAGTTGGGAGCGAAAATGCCTCATTTTAGTCTAAATATGACCTATAACGACCAAACAAGTCTCAAATGTGCATAAATCAATTGGATTGAGTCTTGGAAACTTAAAATAATCATATTAATCATGTAATAAGTTGGAAGTGAGTCCTTAGGTTCGTTAGTTCAAAGTTGGGGGCTAAAATGCCTCATTTTAGCCTAAGTATGACCTATAACGACCAAACAAGTCTCAATGTGCATAAGTCAATTGGATTGAGTCTTGGAAACTTAAAATAATCATATTAATCATGTAATAAGTTGGAAGTGAGTCCTTAGGTTCGTTAGTTCGAAGTTGGGTGCAGAAATGTCATTTTAGCTCTAAATATGACCTGTAACAATCCACTGAGCTTTAAATGTGCATAAATAGATTTAAATGAGTTTTGAAAAGTTCAAACAATGCATATTAATCACGTAATAAGAATGACATGAGTCCTTAGGTAATACATATGTTAGTTAGTACGTACAACAATTAACATGAAAGTACAGTTAATAAATCATAAATGCATATATGAAAGATCTTAGTACAAATTGAGGTCTTTAGTATGAAATTGGTATTATGACTTCTTTTAATTTCCAAAATTTTGTAACTAAATAAAAAAAAACTGAGATTATGTCATAGTATATGTATATCGGGCTTATCTGCATTTATATCCATGAACTCATGAAGCAATCAAGCAAATACCTATATGCCCTAGGCCACTATCTAATGCCTTGGGTCCAGGCGACTTTTGCACAGAATGAGCATTTTGCATTTCTAGAATGTATTCCTTGACTTATGACTATATAATAAACAATATGATTGAATGATACCTGCTGGGATATGTGGTACCATTGCTAGATTATCTATAATGGACCACAACGACTACACCAAACCTGACCCACCTATCTTGGTGTATAGCAGGCGCAAAAAAGTGAGGGCAAACAACCACAACAACGCAACTGAAGGTGGAGCAGAAGTTGTTGGCAATACCTGACAAGAACGGCAACAACTAGCATTAATTAAAGTGTACTTGCATCTGCTTGTATAAATAGGAAAAGAAAAGAAAGAGAAGGGTAGCTTGTAATTTGTGTAGTCATTTGAGAGTTATAACCTAAAGTTACTACCTTGGACAGTTGTAGCCTCAAGCTACTATTTTGTATGACTGCACTCTTTTGAGAAATACTGAAATCAAAGGCTACCTTCTTACATCTTGGTTGTTCTTGTGGAATATTGTCTGATCTGTTTTTCAGGTGAAGGGAAGCGAGTTCATCTAATTATCTCCAGCAATATCATTTGTGTTGGAAGTGTACATCAAGGCTTTAGTGGTAAAGCTACTCAATGGATAAAATCCAGCTCGTTAGCTCTTCTACTTGACTCAAGTTCTGCCTCACATTTTACAAGTTTTTCCTTCAACTCTACAGACACCTTTTCCGCCTCCTTCCGAGCGGCAGGTGATAAGGCATTTTTTCCGTCGTTGAAAGATCAACGCCTCAATCAAACAGAATTTATAGAACCACTAGACTAACCAACTATATGAACTATAGTGGCAAGTAAAGGGATCGTCCCAAAGAAACGATGGTTCTCGAGTTTAAATGTCAAGCTAATTCGAACAAGAGGTTTGATTTGAATTATCACTATGAAGCTAAACTAACAATTAAACTAGATTGAATCAAGGAAGGGAAACGTTAGGGAGTTGGGGATAGTCTAGGGAAATAGGGGGAAATGAACTACCATCTAGTAATCATGAATGATGCAATGAAATAGCACATAGGGGAATGAAAACTAATGACGTACTCGCCACCTCTCGGATAGAGCACGCGAAGCAACCTAGCCTATAGAGAAGCTTTCGCATAGTCCTAAGCTAGATTAGCTTGCATATAATAGGAACTATCATTCACTTGCATGAATTAGGCTCACAATGTCTTGCCAAACCTAAATCATACATTCCAATCAAATTTAATCAACTAGCATTTGCAACTACTACTCAATTGATCATAGAAAATCCTAGCACTAAATCAATTTAATCACATCAATCATTCATCAATCAAATCATCATGTTCCCCTAATTAAGCCCCTAGATTCTCCCCTTTCCCTAACCTAAATCTACTCACTAGCCATTCTAGAAATCAAGAAATCCATTAATTCTACACTAGCAAGCATGAAATTGAAGGATTAGGAAGAGAGAATCAAAGACTAGAACAATCAATTGAACAATCAACAAGAGAATTAAAGATCAAAGTAACTAAAGTAAACTCAAGAATAATTCAAGAATTGAAGGAATTATAGAACAATCAACAATCACAACAAACGCAAGAATTAAGAAATTGAATTGAATTGCACAAAATTGGAAGAAGAGTTTAGAAAATTACAAATTGATGCTTCAATGGTGGAGAGTTTCTCTCTCTAGAAATGCTTAAAAACTAACTTTAAGAATCTGAAATTGTCAAATAAAATTCTACACTTAACAAAATAATCGAAAAATCTATTTATAAGTTTCCCCAAATAGAAGCCAAAATTCGAATAAGAGCAGCCCGCGCAGCCATTCGGTCGCACAGACCCTTTGTGCGACCGAACGTAAAAGAACCGTTTGAGAAAACACTGGGACCTGTGCGAGCGAAGGCAGCGAAGAACACTTCCTTCGTCATGTGCGACCGAACGAAGAACCCTGTTCGGTCGAATGGGGTTTCTTTGGCTCATAATTCCTCTACAGCATGATTCGCTCGAACGAAAGGCCTTGTGTGGGTGCACAACTTTTGTGCGGTCGAGTAGATAACCTTGTGCGGTCGCATCCCAAATTAGAGACATTCTGCCTCCAAAAATCAATCCTGTGCGACCGAACAACAGAGCACTTTCGATCGCACAAGACCTGTCCTGTCGAGTAGGAGACCTGTGTGGTCACTTTCCAACTTTGAGACATTCTGCCTCCAAAAACCCATCTTGTGCGACCGAACAACAAAGCACGTTCGACCGCACAAAACTGGATATTCCTTGTGCCCATTTGCACTCCTCTGTTCGGGCGCACAAACCATCACTCGATCGCACAAGCCCTGTTTTGGCTTGATTCTACTTGTTTTCCATCACTTTTCATCATAATCACCTATAAAGCACAAGATGGAACGAAACTTATAAAATTCACACAAATAGCTATAAAAACTATAAAAAAAGTATAAAAACCAACATAAAATCCTAAGCTAAGAGCGACATAAATGTCGCTCATCAAACTCCCCCAAGCTAAGCGTTTGCTAGTCTCTAGCAAAATAAACTCCACTAGGAAAGAATGAGCAACTATCGAATTCTAAAAACCTACCAAAAACAAAATCTAGCAAATTTAATCAAGGCAAGACTAAAAATGAAAAGCACAAACCAAGAAAAGAAAGAAAGAAAAGAAGAAGAAGAAAAGAAAAGAGAAGAAAAGAAATTAAACTACAAAATCCAAGATAGGGCCTTTATTATGGAACGGGTATAAAAGAACACTAATATTACCAATCAAATAAATGAGTACACGCTAACTAATGTCCTTAATCGAGTGAAAGATTCAAGTGGCAAGCAAAGTTAAGGGTGAACACTAATCAATTCCCCTTCAACCGAGCATACCACGTCAAATCTCTAGATCTTTACCACCCTTGAGAGTAGCGTCTCGAGACACCGCGAAGGCGCCGGAGAAAATAAGATAGGCTACCCGACATCTTAGCATGACAATCCCATTCCATAAACTTGACTAAATCCTCCCTCCACCGACAATGACTCAACTCTAAAGGGTCAAGAGGACTGTTTAGGGTGTAACGTAGGCTAGGGGTAAGGTGTGGAACAAATTTTGTAATTTGGTGCTCATACCTAAAGTGAAGCGCAATGATAGAACTCAACTCAAGCAAAACGAACCAAATAAAAACTCATACCACTTATTTGGGGTACCCCCAAGCTTATTCAACAACAATTTTTAAACTACAACTCTTTTTTTGCACTTTTCTTGATTTGATTTTCTCTTTTTTTTGTGTTTCAATTGAAACTTTTCTCATGCCTTGTTTTTCTCTATTTTTGGCTTTTTCAAAACTTTTATTTCTCATTTTTGCTTTTGCATCATTTATTCACTATATACAACACATTTCCCAAACTTTGCCATTCATACCAATAAACATCATTACTCAAATATGCATAATCATTCAATACTATCAAGCATCATAACACTAAGCTTCACTATCACTTCTAAGGTTGGAAACAAAACAAAGGCTATTAGGCTTGTATTGTGCTCATAAGAAATGAAGGGTCAAGGCTCAAATGGCTAGCAAGGGGGCAAATGCAAACAAAAACATATGACAAAAATAGAAAATAAAGTCCTAAAATAAAAAGAAAAATAGTCACCGAACGAAATTCCTCTATCGTCCCCTAAAGTAGTTCGGTCGCGGTCTTGGGAAGGAAATAGTCAAATTCGGGAAGTAAGAAAGTCAATGCCAAGGATCCATGCCACTCAAAATATATGTGTATGTGTTTGGGCTAATTTGAGCATGAACCTCACATGGGAGAAAATACCACTCTCTCCGGTTTCAAATCACTAGAGAGATCGACACCATCCTACCACAAGCCAAGGGTTCAAGACGCATGCTACGCAAAGTTCTAACCAACTTCCTTAACACCAAATCCTAAATTCGACCCAAGACATTAAAATCCGTGTAAACATCTACTAATTGGGAATAAAAGCATTCTAGTCTACAAGTTCCAATTTTATTTGCCCAAATCAAGAATATTGCCTAAGAAAACCTAGAAAAATTTGCCTTGACAAAAGGAAAGGAAAAAGAAGAAAAAGAAAGAGAATAAGAAAACACACCAAAAAGGAAAACAAAAAAAAACAAACAAAACAAACGAAAATAAAAGAACTAAAATCAAACTAAAATCAAACTAAAAATAAAGAAACTAACATATACAAGTGCACATAATGGTATGGTTTCCAAGACATGAGCATCACAAATAGGCAACTACACAACAAAACTCCCCCCAAGCTAGAAATAGGCCATGTCCTCAAGGCCTAAAACTAAGCAAGGAGGTGCACAACTACCCATCCAACCAAATGCCCCATATGCAAGATGCCCGTCCCAAAGAATGCATGTGAGATAGAAGGATATTACCGGAAACGTCGTGGGAGCAAGTCCCGCAAAGAATCAGTAAAAACCGAACAAACTCACCAAAATATCGACGAACAAGGCATAGGTGGAAAGTAGGAACCCACATCAACGAAACCAATCCACAAAGAACACTAAAAAACAATCAATAAAAATGTTAGTAGACAAGGCTAAATGGCAAAAACAAACACAAAACAAGCAAAAACTCATCATCATATATACAACCACATGAAGTGGCAAGAAGATCACACCAACAAACATCAAACACTCCCCATAGCAAACCCCTACTCCGCATTTCTCCCCCAAGATAATGACAAGCATACCATCACATCAAGATGGGGGAGAAATGGAGTGAACTCTAAGAAGAAGGGCCCGAGGCATGCCCTTTACCCTTCGCATCACGAATCCTCCAATATTCATCCCGCTCAAGACGTTAAGCACGAGCTGCGTCGTCGGTGAACGCGGTAAAATTGTAGGTGGGGTCCACATCGGGACCCGAAGCGTCGATATAGGGCGGCCAAACATATTCGGGCACAAGGGGGTAGTTGCCATGGGGTGGCTCTCCTCGGGGGCCATCCCAACCACCCATATATCCCCTAGGCCACCCGGTGAAATCCTCGGGCCACTCACTAGGCCGATCCACCGGTGGGGTAGTGGGGTACATAGGGTTACCACGGTAGTCACTACCGCCCATCATAGTATAGTCATAGGGCGGAAAGGAGGGGGGGTGACACCGGGTAGGGATGGACCCGTCCAATACGGGTAGGTGGGTGTACGCTTCTTATTCCAACTAGGGATGGGCCCTTGTTGGGGAGGGTGGTAAGGGTAGTTGACATAGGGGACAAAGTCCCCTTTGTCAACATGATAGTCGTACACCCGCCTACCGTAGTAGGACGAGTCAAAATCGGGAATTGAATCCCCTGTGCGGCTCCCTTGAGGAGCAAGAGAAGCCAAGACACGTGCTTGGTCCTCTTGCCCTTGCAAGATAGTCGCAAGGGTGGATTGCAAACCCGTCATGTCAAAAGGAGAGGAGAGAGGTATATTACCCACATTCGGAGGAGGAGGACTAGGGGGCCGAGGAGGAGCTTGAGTAGGCTCGGTAGTGGCGGTCGGCGGCGGCGGCGGCCTTGACAAACTTTTGATGCCGCGGGAGCAAGAAGCGGACATTAGGGGACCATGAAGTGATGGGCGGGTGCGGAAGAAAGCACCAATCGTTCTTCGGCACAAGAGAAATCCATTGTGCCTCATTGGTGGTGTAGTGGAGCCAAGTGGCATGATACATCGCCCGGATGTTTAAGAACTCACCACTGGCCACGGGAGGTAAAGCCACCATCTCCTTGGCATGAGGGTTGTTCGGTAGAAGCCGAACAAGAAGAGTGAGCATGCCGCCAAGGAGGATGTCGGATTTATTCAAGTGGCTATCCCGAACCTCGATGATCCGGGAATTGAGCAATTTCCCGAAATCAAGTACCCCTTGCTCCTCTTGTGTGGCGAACCATAAGCCACCAAGTTCCATGCCCGACAAGGCACCGGTAGCACCCTTAGAGAAAAGGGCATAGATGAGGAGCCGCTCATGATGCGGATGGCCGGATGATGGAATGAAGAAGACTTGGCCGAGGCAGAGAAGAAATCCCCGTCGTCTCTGGTGAGCTCTCTCCACCAACTATTTTCATCATAGTTGTTAGCACATTCGGACCTTGGGTTCGTGATGAAACCATGTTCCGAGTCGATGGAGAAGAGGGCATTGATTTGATTGTGGTTCAACTTGTATTGGCGATCCGGAGACTTGGAAGCTAAATTCCACCACATTATCACCATCCTCATCTTCTACAAGGTTCTTCCGAGCCGAGGAGAGCAACTCCAATGTCAACCTTTTATAGGTTGGGGCACTCATCTTTGCGAACTCTTCCCACCCTAGGCCCTCTATCTACTTGTCAACCTCGGCCTCGACCCCCAAGCTACGAAAACTCTCCCGATGGAAGAACTTGGTGGGCTTAATTGTCCTCTTGGAAAGGAGCTCGAAGAAGTCCCAAGACCTTTGCTCGGCGAACTCAATTCCATAGGTTTCCATGTTCGGCGGGGTTGGTGCCTTCCTCTTTGATGAAGAGGAGGTCGCGGCCGCGGTGGGGTTCTTCTTTGCGCGTTTTCGTGCCATTGAGATGAGTTGAAGCTAAGCAAAATTCTACAAAACAAAGAGAACAAACCAAGACACACAAAGAAGAGTAAACTAAGTTAGTTCACAATCTAGGACAAACAAACAACTAAAAGAGCTAAGGGTAAACTATCTCCATCAATTCTTCAACAAGCTCCATACATTACACCGACCTCTCAACAAGCATGAACTAACCACATTACTCCACACCAATAACCACAATCAATCAACCAACACTTCCACAAACAAGTATAATCAAAGTAACCCAAAATCTCACAAAATCATCTCAAAAAGTCTAGAGCTTAAATGGAACAAGGAATCATGCATGCATAACTCATCTAGACAATTAAAGATTAATCACAATACAAACATGCATCAACAAACACCCAAAAATCAAAAATTTAAGAAAAATCAAAAACAATATGAACATGGTGAAAATGGAATGAAATACAAGAATTAAGGGAAAGAAATCATCACCACAAGCAAAGGAAGTGGTCTAGGATCGATCCCAAGTAGCCTCAAGAGTTCCAATTCACCACACACACACTTATGACCAATTTCACAAAAACCCTAGAAATTGGGGATTTTGCAAAAATCTGAAAATTTGGGGATTTTGGTGGTTGGGATGAATGAGATTGAGTGTATTTGATGAATGGGAAGTGAAATATGTGAAGGGAAGTGAATGAATTTGATGAGGAGTAGTAGTAGTAAGTGAGAGAAGAGAGCAATGGAGAGGAGAGTATGAGATGAGAGTCGAAGAAATGAAGAAGAAATGGGGGGGGGGGGGCTCGCGATTTTATTTCAAATTAAAGAATTCAGAGACAGCTCCGCCAGTCTGTGCGATCGAACAGAAAAAGTCGTTCGGTCGCACAGACTTGTGCGATCAAATTTTCAACACTGTGCGATCGTTTTCATAAAACTGGCCATTCTGCCTCAAAAACCAGTTTTGTGCGATCGAACGAGGAATCCTGTTCGGTCGCACAAAACATGATTTTGCAAATATCTCACAAGCTTCCCCTTTAAATCGAAAATGAAGATAATTAATGGAAAATAATGCATAAAATCAAATAAAAGCTAAAACTAAGAGTTAGACAACCAGGTTGCCTCCCGGGTAGCGCTCGTTTAACGTCATTAGCTTGACGAATCCCCCCAAAGCTCATGGAGGGACAAGAGAGGAAATGAATACACGGGTTGCCTCCCGATAGCGCTCGTTTAACGTCATTAGCTTGACAGACCCCCCCCCCCCCAAAAGTCAAGGGGGGTCAAACACAACAAACCTCGGGTCAACACTAGTCAACAAACCTTTCTTGGCCTCCTTGGGCACAAACAACTTACCCAAACCACCACTTAATGAGTGGGGACCAAACCAAGTCCTTTTAGGCATAGGATTGCCTTGCTTGGACTTCTTGCTCATACACCTCTTACCATTAGATGCCGGAGTGAGAGACTTTACATCATCGAGATCCATCCTGAATGTGTCAAGAATGGTAATGACGTCATCATAGGGATCACCTTGCACAAAGGAGCTCTCGTGCATATCCTTCTTCACCTTCCTATCAATCTCAAAATCAAACTTAAGAACACAAGGATTGTTAGAAGCAATAGCACAAGAATGATTGTGCTCAACAGAAGCAAGAGTGTCAACTTTCATACAACTTTTCATCTTAGAGAAACAATGTTCATCAATTGCAAGCTTGAAACTAGCCTTGGCGTCTCCCGCTTTCAAGGTGATTAGTCCTCCTTGCACATCGATAAGAGCACCCGCGGTGGCCAAAAATGGCCTCCCAAGATAATGGGGGTATGGGCATCCTCATCAATGTCCAAGACGACGAAGTCCACAAGGAAAGTAAGCTCGCTAACAACTAGGGGAACATCCTCAACCTTGCCAATAGGGTACTTGACCGAACGGTCGGCAAGTTGCAAGGTGATGTTGGTTGGGACAAGATCACCAACTTCAAGCTTGGCAAACACCGAATAAGGTAATATACTAACGCTAGCACCCAAATCACACAAGGCATTGCTTATTTCAAGCTCCTTAATAGCACAAGGGATAGAAAAAGTTCCCGGGTCTTTGAGTTTGGGTGGCGTTTTGTTAAGAATGATAGCACTACAATTTTCAGTGAGGTTCACCGTC
Organism: Spinacia oleracea; assembly: GCF_020520425.1. NCBI lineage: Eukaryota > Viridiplantae > Streptophyta > Magnoliopsida > Caryophyllales > Amaranthaceae > Spinacia > Spinacia oleracea. The sequence goes on along the minus strand of NC_079490.1, from coordinate 131,768,471 downwards.
TCCTTTACGTCAAAATCTCGCTTCCCACTCAAGATTTCCTTAAGAAATCTCGTGTAGGTTGGCATTTGTTTCAACGCATCCGTAATGGGGATAGTGACATACTTTTGTCGAAGAATCACAAGAAATTTTGAGAATTGCACATCTAGCTCGTGTCTATTAAATCTTTGGGGATAGGGGGGAGGAGGAGTTGGGAGAGGGGGAAGAGAAGTCTCCTTCTACTTATCACCATCACTCATGTCATGGACATGAGACTTCTCTTCCGCATCATCACGGTCCGAGGACTCATTTGCCATAGAACTCACACCCCTAGAGCTAGGAGCTTCAACATGCGTAGCACTATCATCTAAGGTCTTCCCACTCCTTGTCACAATTGCATACAATTGCTTAGGAGGTTGACCTTGGGGTGGGAGACTTGTATGCACTTGTTGCTCTTTGATAGTGCTAGCTAGTTGAGAAAGTTGGGTCTCAATCATCTTCAAGTGAGTGTTGGATTGCTTGAATCCATCCTCAAACTCGACATTCTTCTTGGCTTGGGCACCCACAAACGACTCCATGAGAGCCTCAAGATTAGACTTGAGAGGCGGGAGTGGTGGAGGTGCAATGCCATAACCACTAAGGTTTGCTTGATATTGGTTGCCAAAGGTCCTCGGTCCATTGAATCCGGGTGGTGGGATTTGAGATGCACCATAAGGACCTCCCGAGTTCAAAGGATAACCCCCACTTGAGGCACCCCTAAATTGCCCATAAGAGTAGTTATAACCCCCTCCACCTTGATGGTTGGGATTATAACTCCCTTGGTTGTATTGGCGTTGATTGCCAAAACCTTGAGATTTACCATAGGGCGCTTGACTTTGATAGCCTTGTGCTCTATAGCCACCTCGATTTTGGCTATCATACCCACTTCCTTGGCCATAGCCTTGGTGGGAACCATACATGGAGGCCCTCTAGGTTGCCTGGAAAAATTGGGATTGTTAGGGTTATCATTCCTAGACCTCTCATTTAAGGAATTAGCATACTCTACATCAAAATCGCCTTCATACGAAGGGCCATAATCCACAAAAGACAAGTTATGAACTAAGGGGCATGCATTGGGGGAATGACTACAGTCTTGGCAATTTTCGCAAAAAGAGGTGCCCGGAGGCATTGTATCATAAGAACTAACCTTGCTCTTCCCCTTATTGAGAAGAGTGGCCGAAGGAGGTGGAATTGTAGATGGTGATGGCGGTTGGCTTGAAGCTCTTCCCGCAAATGGTGTGTTTTCAAGCTTCTCCAATCGCGAGCTAAGCTTCTCTATCATCCTTGCTTGCTCTATGGCGTACACCGAACCCTTACCATCTTCACTCCTACCTTTCCCATCATAATTCCTTGTGCCTACATGCCAAGATTGGTAGTTTTGAACTACATCCTCAATGATTTCCTCTATTTGATCCTCAGTTTTGTTCATGATGGGGCCTCCCGCGCCCGCATCAAGACTTGTCTTTGAACTTGGACTCAACCCCAAGTAGAATGTTTGAAGCAACAACCATTTAGGGAACCCATGGTGAGGGCATTCCCTTTGGTACTCCTTAAAACGATCCCAATTTTCGAAGAGTGACTCATCTCGCCTTTGCTCAAAGGATTGAATCTTGTGGCGACACTCCGCAGTCTTCCCATACGAATAGAACTTGTTTAAGAATTCACTCGTCACCTCGGTCCAAGTGCGAAGTGAGTTGGGCTTGACATCCTTGCCAAGCCAATCACTTGCTCGCCCAAGTAGAGAGAACCGAAACAATGTCAACCTCACGTAATACGATGTGACATCATTGTGCTTGATTGTATCACAATAGTGCTCGAATTGTTTGAGATGTTCGTGAGGTGATTCATTGCTCTTCCCACAAAAGGGATGGCTTTGGACCAAATTGATCAAGGCGGGCTTGATCTCAAAGTTTTTGGCACCCGTTGTGGGGGATTGAATACCACACGTAGCTTCGAATACCTCCGGTATTCCCAAGTCCTTAACCGGGAGCGCCATATTCTCAAAAACTTGCTCACTCTCTTGTTGTTCCTCACCAACACTCAACGATTCGAATCTGTTATGGCTTGATGAGCTAGACCGTACACGCCTTAAACTCCTAAGTGTCCTCTCCAATTCGAGGTCAAGAGGATGGAGGGTCCTTTGACGAGCACGCCCCCTAACAAGCATACAAACTCAAGAAAAACCGTGAGCAATGCCAAGGAAAAAGAAAGCTAACCTAAATTGCAATGTTTTTTTGTATTTTCTAATGATGAACTACTCTCAACTTAAACTCAAAAACAACAACCGTTCCCCGGAAACGGTGCCATTTTGATAAGGCGTTTTTCCGTCGTTGAAAGATCAACGGCTCAATCAAACAAAATTTATAAAACCACTAGACTAACCAACTATATGAACTATAGTGGCAAGTAAAGGGATCGTCCCAAAGAAACGATGGTTCTCGAGTTTAAATGTCAAGCTAATTCGAACAAGAGGTTTGATTTTATTTTCACTATGAAGCTAAACTAACAATTAAACTAGATTGAATCAAGGAAGGGAAACGTTAGGGAGTTGGGGATAGTCTAGGGAAATCGGGGGAAATGAACTACCATCTAGTAATCATGAATGATGCAATAAAATAGCACATAGGGGAATGAAAACTAATGACGTACTCGCCACCTCTCGGATAAAGCACGCAAAGCAACCTAGCCTATAGAGAAGCTTTTGTTAGGTTATGATACATATGACATTACATAGATCATGCGGAAACAACCATTAACCCAGGACAACATATTATTTACACATAATCATATAGCATAATTTAGATGCATACTCTTTGTTGCGTGCCCTCCCTAGCTGCGCCAGAACCGAACAAGAACAAGTCTTTAGGACTCCAAGTGTCGTCCCTCCGTAGATAGTCCACAGCACGTCCGGATCCGCCTTAAGATTGACCAACTAAAATCGCCCTTAAGGTACTAGAAAATTTCGGCACTTTTTTGAGCAAGATGTGTGTTTTAGTTTTCTCTCAAAAACTCACTTTTTGAATACTTTGAAACTTATTATAAATTGTGAGCCCTAGCCTCATATTTATAGGGGTATGGAAAGGGAATCGAAATCCTATTCAGATACAAATTAATTAAACCTAGAATCCTACAAGAACTCTAATTTAATTAATTTATCAAATAGAATTAGGAATTTAATCATTAACGGAACTCTGCATGTTTTAGGAAACGTGCACGAACACAAACACTTGCACACACACGCACGGCAGCCACGATGGGCCCCCATGCGTGCGCGCGAGCAGCAGCCCACGCAGCGCCCGCGCGCGCTGCGCGCTGCGCGTGCTGTGCGCGCTGTGCGCGCTGCGCAGCCTGCTGGGCCTGACCTTGCGCTGGGCCTGGCGTGGCTGTTTGTGCGGCGCGCTTGGCTTGCTGGGCGATGGCCTGGCTTCGTGCTGGGCCTCGTACGGCAGGCCTCGTCCGATGCTTATTCGTACGATGCGCTTCCGATTAAATTTTCCGATTCCGGAATTCATTTCCGATATGAACAATATTTAATATTTCCGATTCCGGAATTAATTTCCGTTTCGAACAAATATTTAATATTTCCGTTTCCGGAATTATTTTCCGATTCCGGTAATATTTCCGATTCTGACAATATTTCCGTTTCCGGCAATATTTCCGATTCTGGCAATATTTCCATTTCCGATAATATTTTCCGATACGTACCATGTTTCCGTTTCCGGCAACATCTACAACTTGGATAATATTTATATTTCCGATACGATCCATATTTCCGTTTCCGGCAATATCATCGTTTCCGGAGTATTCATTTCTTGCCTGTGACGATCTTAGCTCCCACTGAAACCAAGATCCGTCGGTTCCGAATATTCATAGATGGAGTATTTAATGCCATTAAATACTTGATCCGTTTACGTACTATTTGTGTGACCCTACGGGTTCAGTCAAGAGTACGCTGTGGATTAATATCATTAATTCCACTTGAACTGAAGCGGCCTCTAGCTAGGCATTCAGCTCACTTGATCTCACTGAATTATTAACTTGTTAATTAATACTGAACCGCATTTATTAGACTTAACATAGAATGCATACTTGGACCAAGGGCATTATTTCCTTCAGTCTACCACTTGTCCTTAGGGACAAGTGTGCATTTTCCTAATTCCTTTGTCGCTCGATGCTTGCTCTTGAACATAAGGTAAGAGTTGTCATCCTTATTATGTCCAGAGGTTTTCCTCGGTTTCAGAGTTCAACTGATCAAATAAACAGATAATCATAGCCTATGATTCATCCGAGCACGGCCATGCATTTCACAGTTTCTAGCTCTCCGAGTGGCCTTGTACAACTTTTAAGCATCTCATCCCGATTTATGGGAGGACAATCCCAATCTTGCGATCTTGAGATTAGACTTCGTTTGATAGGTGATTACCTAAGCGTTGCCTTTATAGCCTCCTTTTACGGTGCGACGGTTGGTCAACGTCAAAGCAACCAGTTCTCAAACAAGTAATCTCAAATCACTCAGGTATTGAGGATTTAGTGTCTAATAATTTAATGAAATTTACTCATGACAGATTTTCATCTCTTACAGTAAAGTTTCATAGGTCTTGTCCGATACTAGTCTTCCCAAAGTAAGTATCTATGCAAATGATTATGACATTGCCATGTCCACATAGTTCAAGAAACAGAACTACTAGTCATCTTGCATTCTAATCGTCTAACGTTTTCTATGCGTCCAATTTTATAAAAAACTCCGACTAGGGACCATTTTCAACCTTTGACATTCAAGTTCACTTGATAGACATTTCTTAGTCACAGGACTGGCCCTGACAGTCTATCTTGAATATTTCGTCAAATTTGAAGGGACTCATCATTTAATACTAAACCAAGATTAAATGGAATATGAAAATACATTTCATATATGATAAATGTTCAACCCCAATGTTTTACAACCATGGGCCTCTAACCCATCTTTAAAACATTTCATGGAATTCAAAGCTATGCTTGATTTCCAGTGCTACAACGTGAGTGTTGCTTCTCACTTGTTGCATAGGTTTAGTTATCATGCTTTGCCAATCTTAACATCCTTTAAATCGAATGTTCTTTGAGATATGATGATAAGATCTTTTCGAGTTTGTTTATTATGTGATCTAGTCTTTCTTACTTCGATGGTGGTTTTACTCATTTTGCAATGAAGAACCATCAAGTTAGCAGACGTTTTTCTTGCTTCAAGAGTGGTTCTATGCATTTTTCAATGAAGAACCATCAAGCCAGCAGATAGGTGATCTACCCAAGTTCAGTGAAGAACTTTAAACAACCCTGTTTTATTGCTTCTTAGGCAATAATTACTTTTACTTCAACTGTATAGGTTGCTAGTGATGCTTTGTTTGGATTTACCTATCCAAGCAGTTCACAGATATGTGGAATACTTTCCAGCTGTATCTTAGAACATAGAAATTAATATTTTAATATCCCACGCAACAACTCATGGTTTCCAACCCATGTTGCCATTTTCAAAACACGATGCTCTATAGCTCGTCCTTATCAATGGTTAACTCCAAAGGGTCTTGCTTGATCCTTTGCCAGTGTTTATGCGTGTAGCATCAATATTTAGCATATCTTTATTTCCTTGAATCAAGAACTATTCCTATGTACCATTTCAAGTACCATAAGTATTCTTGATCTCAATCTAGTTGATCTTCACTTAGATCAATAGAGATTGGTATATGTTCGTCATGCCTAAAGTCATACGATACGTTTTTGGCGATCCTCATATTATATCATACATGATAAATTCTTTTGCAGAATAATTCCCAATTGAATTCTATTCATGTAGCTTTAGCTTTTCTAGTTTCAGTAGATACTAAATTCAGCTAAATTCTTTGACATATAATATAGGTTAAGAATCTCATTTAGACTCTTTGATGTTTAACTTAGTAAATGCTTATACGTAGTTCAAACATCCTTTACTTAGATTTATTCACATGGGTCGAATATCTCCAATGGAGACTTTCGTGTTTGATTTAGTAAATGCCATTACTTAATCCAAAACAATATCATAAGATCTTTGTAAATAGATCTTAATACCCAGTATGTACTAAGTTTCGCCTTGGTCCATCATTGATGAATAATTTCAAGTCTAAGTCATTAGCATTTGAATGTCATTTTACAATAGAGAGATATGTGTGTGATACACATAGAACCAATTAAGTTTTTATGTACTCCCACTAAACTTCTTATATATCTATAAGAATCATGTATATTTTATGAAACTAAAATGCTTATTAGCTTCACTTTAAAATACAGTTCCAATTCCCAATTGCTTGCTTAAATCTGTACTTAGATTTTATAAACTAGCTTTTCTTTTCAAGCATTTATTTGGATCTACAAATCCTATGACATAGCATGTACATAGTTTCTTCCAACATTTGACTGAGGAAGATGTTTTGTCATCCAATTGCCATATGTACCAATATGCAATCATTGCTTGAATTATAGACTTAAGCATTACGATTTTGCATGAGGTTTCAACATAATCCACATCGTGAATTCGCTTGTAACCTTTAGCAACTAATCTAGCTTTGTGTGTGAACACAATTTCATGTTTGATGGTTTTTATCCTTAAAACAAACTTTGCAACCAATAGGTGTGAAACTATTCTTGCAAATCAACAAAATTTCAATTTTGTCATCAAAACATTGAGTATGTTTTATGGCCTCTAACCATTTAAAACATATGAGTCTATATATGGCCTCTAACCATTTTAGGGAATCTGGGTTTCGTCATAGCTTTCTTACAAGTCACAAACTCATTAATCTACATGATAATAGTTTGACTGCAAGTTGTAGGTTTCTTCACTATCTAATAGAGGAATTGCATAGTTTCAGTGACCTGAACTCCATGTTTCTTCACTATCTAATAGAAGAATCTCATAGTTTCAGTGACTTGAATTCTATGCCTACTTGGGTATAGAACATCAAACAATAGAATATCAATAGGCACTTTAAGAGTCCTTTGAATATTCTATTCTCTTTGAAGCACTTGTGAAGTCTTCTAAGAGATGTCTATTCTTTAAAGCCACTTCTAAAGTCTTTAAAGAAAAAGTTCGGATTTTCTGAAGCACTTCGAAAAGCCTCCGGAATGTCCGTTTATGTTTGTTGTTCGCCTCGAAAACTTTCGAGGTCTATTTTCTCCCACTTGTCATTTTGGAAACGAATCTCCAAAAGGACATTATTTCGAGCAAACAAACATTATGTTCTCAAAAATTCGTGGTAGAAACAATACCCTTGTGTCTCATTTGAATAAACCACAATGAAACATATATCTAGACTTGGGCCTTAGTTTGTTGAATAACAAACACTAAGCTCCCACTGAGTTTAGCAACTCTTTAGATATATTATGAAAAGATATTCTGAAATTACTTTTCAATAGCTTTGACGAATTTGGTTTAGTTTGGTGGTAGTTGAGCATTTTGTTTTAGAAATTATAGGAAAAGTCTTTATGATTCATCATTGATCGAATCAAGTACTAATTGACTTCGATCATTCCAACGTAGATATGCCATATCTTTTGGAGCTAGATTGTGAAATTACAACACACAATCATTGATGATCATATTTGGTCTCAAGTAATCATCAACATGATCTAACCTAGATCTTTATGATTTCTTGCCAAGGGGATTTTATACTTCTGAATCTTTGAACTAGCCAAACAGATTCAAACTTATATCACATTGAGTAAATAAACCTATATTCACTCAAATCCATGTGAAATAATAAAGTCGTAAAATCTTTCTTTAGCTTTGAACTCTATTGTCTAGGCGTTCTAACAATAGTTCATATCTTTTGTTACTTTCAACAAGTAAGACTAGTTGTCTTAAATTGATCTAGAAATCAATCAACTTTCAAAAGTCCATCAAAATAGAGCTTATGAATGTTAACTTGTTGATATGGTCTAAGCAACAATGCCAAAGATTAGTGGAACTCAAATCAAGGGGTTGATTTGAACCTAGTAAAGTTCTTTAAAGAGTTGTTTGTTTTAATCAAGCATATTGACTCAACCTGTAATTGACCATTTCATTCAAATAAACAAACAAACATTGTTTTTGTTTTTCTTGAATGTGAGTCTTTCTGTGTTTGAAAACAGAAATTTAAGTATGTTGATTATGGAACAAAATAGCCATTAAGTTCCAGCCTTTGAAAGGACTTAAAACAAACTAGATGACCCTACAACTAATGTAGTATTGCCATGCTTCATTTCCCACTTGTAGGTCATTAGTGTATCCTAGCTTCCATTGTTTGAGTTATTACCGAAGTAAGAACCTCAAGCGGTATATGATACCAAGGAAGTTTGATTGCTAGGTCACTTCTCTTTAAACATAAACTTATAGGTAGAAACGGAATCGTAAATTCCTTTCATGTGTTCCTTTGTTTTCCTATTTCTTGTACCCTTTCTTATAGTCTTAAGAATTGAATTCTTTAGTGTTGACTTTTATACTTTGTTAGACATGTCCAATGTCACCAACAAGGTTCTTTACCATTTTAATTTATGTTGAATATTTTGTTTCAACTAGATGATCGTACCAGAAGCTTCTAAAGTTCTCTAACCATCGATCTATTCGAATGTCTAGGGACTAGACTCATTCGAGAATTAAATGGGAAAATGATTTTAGGTTGTTAACCATTGGTAAAGCTGAGTGTTTAAACTCAATGCTTTATGATCTCAAAACTACATTGTATTTTGAATTCACAATCACCAATCGGTTTGCCATTCGATTTTGATTCTCGAAAACAACCATAAAAGTCGATATAAGAAACGTACATTTTAAATTGCTCATTTTCTCTCATTTCCGTGAATCGTTCTTGGATTCACTACCAATCGAGGAAATTTACTGTTACCTTTCTAAAAGGATTTATTGCAGTGCAAGATATTTAATTATAAACAATAATTAAAACATACATTGAAGCATGCAAAGTCTAAACATTTATCATGAATAATAACTTGAAATTAAAGCAACCATGCAATTCAAACAAGTTATTAGCATTTTATTCGATTTTATTGTTCCGGCAGGTCTGAATAAAATGATTCCAAGACCCTAAAATCATTGAAGAACTAAGCACAGTTTGTCGAATTAATCCTAAAACATCTTAGGTAAGCAAAAGCCTTTTGCTAATAGTCTAGAAACTACTCTTGGTTGATAGGTACGTCTAAGAACTTGTTAGGTAAACCAATCGATTTTGCCACGACATAAAAGGACTCCTTACTTATATCGTTGAGTTTCACCAAAACTAACATGTACTCACAATTATTTGTGTACCTTGCCCCTTTAGGACCAATAAGTAACACCTCGCTGAGCGAAAACTATTACTAGATTGATGTAAAGGATATCCAAGCAAGTGTATATTTTGGCATGGCACCTTATAACTCAATTTTTAAGTTTGGAACTTAAGGCTCTTACTATGTTGGTTAGATTTTAAGTGAACTAAAATCCTTAATCATGCAACATAATCAAGCTTTTGATCTCATGCATTCTAAGACATATTTAAAACAATAAATAACTTAAAACATGCATAAGATATTTGTGATCTAGTATGGCCCGACTTCATCTTGAAGCTTTGACTTCAAAGTCCGTCTTGAAAATCTCCGTGGGAGGCACCATTTTCTTCAAATAGGATAAGTTATAACTAATTACAACTATTTGATGGTACGCAGACCATATTTGAATTGAAAAATAACTTTGGTACTTTAGACCAATTACATTCAAATTAATGGTACGCAGACCATATTTTCTATCCTATTTGGGCCATACTAGTCACTTCATAACCTGCAAAACAGTACATATACAATATATACCATTCACCCATTCATTATCATGAATGGCCCACATAGCTGGTTAGTAAAACACATTATGCATCACGTAAACATTTGCAGCAATTAATCAAGGGCACCAATAATCTACCAATTATTCAGTCCTTATTAATTCTAATCAAGTTGTTTTAACCTTAAGGATTTGTAGACCTAATCAAGAGTTTATGACTAAAAAGCGCTCCCACTTAAACCAATAAATTTATATGCTTTACTAATTTTAAACATAAAAATGTATTTCTAGTCCAACCGGAAACATACAAATTTAATTAAAATTTAAAGCTCATATCAATTTATAATTGAATCCAAAAGTTTAATTTAATTTCAGTCGTATTTAAATTAATTCATGATTTTAATTTTAGTAAAATAATTAGAATAAATAAAATTTATTATAATTACAATATTCAAAATTAAAATCCAAGAAAATAATTTAAATTATTAATTTTAAAATTAATTAAAATTACGTGAACTGAAATTCTCAAATTAAACATTCAAAAACGATCTTTAATCGTAACGCAAACACCCTACGCGTTGCACGCCCATGGGCCGCACGCACACAGCCATTGCTGGCCATGTGCGCGCAGCCCATGCGCTCGTCGCATAGCTGCTGCATCCCCATCGCAAGCCTCCGCAAGCTTTGGTGCTCGCTGCGCGCGCCAGCGCTCATCGCATGCGAGCTATCGCTCGCAGTGCGCGCGAGTCCTCGCTCGTTGTGCGCGCGAGCAATGCTGGGCGCAGCGCTCGTGGCACGCGAGCTTGCGCTCGCTGCGCGCGAGGCTGCGCGCTCTTGCGCGAGGCAGCGCGCGTTGTGGCGCAGCTCGCTTGCTGCCCACACGCGACTGCCTTGGCTCGCCCTTCGCCCATGCCCATTCGTCCATTGCTCGTGGCCCACGACACAAGGCAGGGCTGCTGCCTTGTGTTCGTGCACTACGCCCTTGCTCATTGCATTCGTGCCGCACGGGCGACGAGCTCCCTTGCTCGTCGTCGCATGCCCGCATTATACAACACCCCTTAAGGGTAACACGAAGCGTCCATTGCTTCGTGCGTGCAAGTTTTATGAACGAATCGCATAAAAATTTAAAATTTATATTTAAAATTAATGACAAATTAATAAATAATATTAATTTCATAATTTTAGGGCGAAAAAATCGAAAATTTATTATCCAATTGATTTCCGATTGTTATGGATTCAAGTCTAGGTCATAAAAATTTAAAATTTATCATAAATTTACAATTTTTATGGTGGTTTTTAATCATAGGTTTCTAATTAAATTACAATTAATTATGAAAATCAAATTAATTCTAAATTATTCTAATTTTCAACAAATTAATCATAATTACAAATTAGATTGCATAATTAACAAGACTAGGCATTCAAACTTGTTAAACATATGCAGTAGGTCAATCAAAAATTCAAGATTTATCAACAAGAATCGCAAATATTTAATTTAACATCTTAAATTTACGAAATTTTGCATTCGAAAAACTAAAACCTTCGAAAAGTCATAGTTAGGCTTCGAATTTGAGAATTCTGGGTTCGGCAGAAAATTACTATTTTTGTCAAAATTTTAGAATGCCTTTTACATGCGGAATTGACACAAAAATCACTCAATTCGGATGAGTAACGAAGAAACTGCCGAAAAACTGCGTACGTATAATTAAATAAACGCAATTTGCAATTAATTAACAATTACGAAAATTAATCACCCCTTTTAATTCTTGCAAATTTGTAATATTTAACCATGTTCATGCAATTTAGATTATGAAAATAATAAGGGGCTCGTGATACCACTGTTAGGTTATGATACATATGACATTACATAGATCATGCGGAAACAACCATTAACCCAGGACAACATATTATTTACACATAATCATAAAGCATAATTTAGATGCATACTCTTTGTTGCGTGCCCTCCCTAGCTGCGCCCGAACCGAACAAGAACAAGTCTTTAGGACTCCAAGTGTCGTCCCTCCGTAGATAGTCCACAGCACGTCCGGATCCGCCTTAAGATTGACCAACTAGAATCGCCCTTAAGGTATAGAAAATTTCGGCACTTTTATGAGCAAGATGTGTGTTTTAGTTTTCTCTCAAAAACTCACTTTTTGAATACTTTGAAACTTATTATAAATTGTGAGCCCTAGCCTCATATTTATAGGGGTATGGAAAGGGAATCGAAATCCTATTCAGATACAAATTAATTAAACCTAGAATCCTACAAGAACTCTAATTTAATTAATTTATCAAATAGAATTAGGAATTTAATCATTAACCGAACTCTGCATGTTTTAGGAAACGTGCACGAACACAAACACTTGCACACGCACGCACGGCAGCCACGATGGGCCCCCATGCGTGCGCGCGAGCAGCAGCCCACGCAGCGCCCGCGCGCGCTGCGCGCTGCGCGTGCTGTGCGCGCTGTGCGCGCTGCGCAGCCTGCTGGGCCTGGCCTTGCGCTGGGCCTGGCGTGGCTGTTTGTGCGGCGCGCTTGGCTTGCTGGGCGATGGCCTGGCTTCGTGCTGGGCCTCGTCCGGCAGGCCTCGTCCGATGCTTATTCGTACGATGCGCTGCCGATTAAATTTTCCGATTCCGGAATTCATTTCCGATACGAACAATATTTAATATTTCCGATTCCGGAATTAATTTCCGTTTCGAACAAATATTTAATATTTCCGTTTCCGGAATTATTTTCCGATTCCGGTAATATTTCCGATTCTGACAATATTTCCGTTTCCGGCAATATTTCCGATTCTGGCAATATTTCCATTTCCGATAATATTTTCCGATACGTACCATGTTTCCGTTTCCGGCAACATCTACAACTTGGATAATATTTATATTTCCGATACGATCCATATTTCCGTTTCCGGCAATATCATCGTTTCCGGAGTATTCATTTCTTGCCTGTGACGATCTTAGCTCCCACTGAAACCAAGATCCGTCGGTTCCGAATATTCATAGATGGGGTATTTAATGCCATTAAATACTTGATCCGTTTACGTACTATTTGTGTGACCCTACGGGTTCAGTCAAGAGTAAGCTGTGGATTAATATCATTAATTCCACTTGAACTTAAGCGGCCTCTAGCTAGGCATTCAGCTCACTTGATCTCACTGAATTATTAACTTGTTAATTAATACTGAACCGCATTTATTAGACTTAACATAGAATGCATACTTGGACCAAGGGCATTATTTCCTTCAGCTTTCGCATAGTCCTAAGCTAGATTATCTTGCATATAATAGGAACTATCATTCACTTGCATGAATTAGGCTCACAATGTCTTGCCAAACCTAAATCATACATTCCAATCTAATTCAATCAACTAGCATTTGCAACTACTACTCAATTGATCATAGAAAATCCTAGCACTAAATCAATTTAATCACATCAATCATTCATCAATCAAATCATCAAGTTCCCCTAATTAAGCCCCTAGATTCTCCCCTTTCCCTAACCTAAATCTACTCACTAGCCATTCTAGAAATCAAGAAATCCATTAATTCTACACTAGCAAGCATGAAATTGAAGGATTAGGAAGAGAGAATCAAAGACTAGAACAATCAATTGAACAATCAACAAGAGAATTAAAGATCAAAGTAACTAAAGTAAACTCAAGAAGAATTCAAGAATTGAAGGAATTATAGAACAATCAACAATCACAACAAAAGCAAGAATTAAGAAATTGAATTGAACTGCACAAAATTAGAAGAAGATTTTAGAGAATTACAAATTGATGCTTCAATGGAGGAGAGTTTCTCTCTCTAGAAATGCTGAAAAACTAACTTTGAGAATCTAAAATTGTCAACTAAAATTCTACACTTAACAAAATAATCGAAAAATCTATTTATAAGTTTCCCCAAATAGAATCCAAAATTCGAATAAGAGCAGCCCGCGCAGCCATTCGGTCGCACAAACCCTTTGTGCGACCGAACGTAAAAGAACCGTTCGAGCAAACACTGGGACCTGTGCGAGCGAAGGCAGCGAAGAACACTTCCTTCGTTATGTGCGACCGAACGAAGAACCCTGTTCGATCGAATGGGGTTTCTTTGGCTCATAATTGCTCTGCAGCATGATTCGCTCGAACGAAAGGCCTTGTGTGGGCGCACAACTTTTGTGCGGTCGAGTAGATAACCTTATGCGGTCACATCCCAAATTAGAGACATTATGCCTCCAAAAATCAATCCTGTGCGACCGAACAATAGAGCACGTTCGATCGCACAAGACCTGTGTTGTCGAGTAGTAGACATGTGCGGTCGCTTTCGAACTTTGAGACATTCTGCCTCCAAAAACCCATCCTGTGCGACCGAACAACAGAGCACGTTCGACCGCACAGAACTGGATATTCCTTGTGCTCATTTGCACTCCTCTGTTCGGGCGCACAAACCATCACTCGATCGTACAAGCCCTGTTTTGGCTTGATTCTACTTGTTTTCCATCACTTTTCATCATAATCACCTATAAAGCACAAGATGGAACAAAATTATAAAATTCACACAAAAAGCTCTAAAAACTATAAAAAAGTATAAAAACCAACATAAAATCCTAAGCTAAGAGCGACATAAATGTCACTCATCAGCAGGTTTCTTCTCAAGCTTGTCTTTGTAATCACTTTCCACTTCACTTAAATGGGTTTACAAAGCCTTTATCACTCCCTCCAATTTGGACCACTCCTCATAACTCTCCTTGTACAAATCAAAAAGTTTAGAAATGGTTGAGATTTCTGCTGAATATTATTGTTCGAAAGAAGAAGCATCATCTCGAGCAGAACATAACTCCTGATGATAAGATTCTACCTTCGATTCAAGCTCTCTGACCATCTCTTTGTGCCTACTCAAAGAACTAGAGCATTCATTGAACTGTTTTTCCATATCAGCCAATTTCATCGAAAAATCAGCCTCGATGTCTGCACTTCTCCTACGCTGGTCCAGCAGGCTGTCCTTTTGTAGGCTTGTAGCTTGTCATTTGGTGAAGACCTTCCCATCACCTGTAACACATAGTTACTGCTGTCAATCGATGTTACTTGTCAACTACATACAAACTAGCGATAAACGTTTGGAGTCTATAAAAGGCACAAATAATTATTGTATCAATAAATGGAACAAACAATTATTGTATCAATAAATGGAATTCCTAATATATACATTTGGAGTCTATAAACAGAGAAGCTTCAGCTCAAAATCTTAACAGACCATTCCCATTTCCAAATTTAAGATTTCTTAAGAGGTTTCTACGTAAAGATAAAAGCCATTGCCAAAACATTCCAAATATTTACCCAAAATTTCAAGGCACATAATACAAGGTACGAGATTCAAAAACAAGATGCTGCCTGTTTTTTACGAGAAAAGTTATACTCTGATCCATAGATAAAACATTAGCCTATTTTGGAAATTTTACAAGATGCAATTAACAGAGAAAATGCAGACGAAAGAAACGTGGTGAAAGATAATCGAGGTAGAAGAAGAAGCTAAAGGTACTCCATAATATAGTAATAACACCCCCCCCCCCCAAGGTAATATCCTACTATCATGGTAGTACAATCCCTACAGCAGAGCTACGATGATAGTAGCCGCGTAATGCTACCATTGTATCAGATGCTGGCCACACTATATATCACAGTGTTTTCCAAGCCACGTTTTGCTGCATAATGTAAAGGCGTTCCTCCAATACGAGAACTACGACCTAGATGCATTATCAGCAAAAAAGAAAATCATTTGAACATGCAGGAATTTTGTTAAACAAAATAGGCATGCAACTTCATATTTCAAAGATACTCGGTGTTGAACATTCAACCATTACAGAGGACCATTCTGAACAATTCAAAGATAAGAATGAAACAGAGAAACAAACAGTTCACAATTCCATACTGTAAAATTCATGCACATCATTTCTCACTATAAAGCTTGATGAAGTACAAGAATTTAAAGCAATTAAGCAAGCATACACAAATGGCAATATACCTCAGTGGTTCGATACCTCACCATTCTTCATATCACATAGTAGTTCGACAAATAATGTTCAAAAAATGTGCAAGATTAGTTAATACTATATATGTCTGTAGTATACACAAACACTCGCAACTTCACAAGGAAGAAGTGTAGTCTAATACTCCATAGTTTATCAAGCTGCTCTACTAATAATGAAAGCAGTCAACTTGAATAATTTTTTACCCCAACGAATCACAGACCATGCAAAAAAAATTCACAGAGGAAGGGGTTGCAAACAATAAATATATCAAATGAATACGTAGATATAGAATAGCCATAATAGACACACAAACGGTAACAAGAATGCCAATTCACAGTACCTAGGCGATATACATGGACATTGGCGCCCAACTCTATTAGAATTTTAGAAACATTATAGAGCTCTGGATTTTAACAAGCAAGTGCAAATGGAGTCCTCTCTTCTCTATCCACATACTGCATCACAATCATCAGTTTAAACAAGTTAATTTCTAGTAATCCTGCATTGGCAATATAATTCCACAACTTTTCATTGAACAATGTTCATTCATACCATATGATTAAATTAACTAGGTTATTCAATACCAAACAAACGAGTAAACTTTTCTCCAAAAGAAATATAGGCATCCATTTTTAATCAACAACAACAACAACAACAAAGATTCGGGGAATTGAACAACTCGCCAAAAAAAAAAAAAAAACAAAAAGAACAAACCCTAATTCTGAAAAAGAAAATGAAGAGGGACAGGGAAGAAATTTACCTGCCGCGGCGAGGATTGACGGAGAATAGGGTGGACTTCACTGGCCGAGGAAAGTAGGTAATTTTTTCGAGAAAAGATGGACTTCACCGGTGGTTTTTCGAGCAGGGAAGGTGGTTTTTCGAGCAGGGGACCACCGGTGAGGAGGCTAGGAGGAGAGGAAATAGACCGAAGTAGGAGCACCAACGCTGACAGAGGAGTACCACCGGCGACGACGAATGGCGAGACCGAGCGGCGCAGCGACGGCGACGGCGACTGGCAAAGAAAGCTGAGTGTAGAAGAAGGAGTGAGCGCGGTTTGGATTTGGATTTGCTTGAGGTTTGAAACGAATGTTGGTCTGAATTTTAGATATTAAATTACGTACCTTTGCAGCAAAATAAATTACAAAAAGCTATTGAGGGTGGCTTTTACCATGTACGCTGCAAAATGAATGGTCTATTGTAGGGGGCTTTTACTATGTAAGCTGCAACAAACTCTTTTGCAGGGGGCAATTAATTTGTATGCTGCAACAACCCTTTAAAGGTTTGACCCGCGTTGACCTACATGTTGTTGAAGCGTATTAATACATGTACGCTGTAACAACAAGGGGGCTACAACAGGGGTTTTATCTACTAGTGTTTGTGTTTTTGTATTCCGTTCATTTAATACAATATTTTCTATTTCTTTCTTTTTCTAATGGTAATTTTTCTTTTGTTGGTAGTTTGAATTCTTCTTTTCTTTCTTTCTTGATTGGTGTAAGATTGGAGTTGTGAATAGATTTGTTTCCTTTTGAGTGAGTATGATGTAGCAATTGACGTGGCATGAATGAGAAGGAAGTATTAGGGGTTTGCTCAAATCTCATTAACCACCACACCACTTTAATAATATAGATTAGTTACATACCCCTAATTTCTATACCCATGTACAGCCAAGTTGGCTGTACCCCCTGCCCAAAACGACGCGCAACGTTGTTTTGGGAACAATACCCGGGTACAGCCAAGTTGGTTTTACCCCCTTCCCAATGATAAGCGCGTGAGGGCACGCGCGGTACACATAAATAATAAAAAAAGGCACGTGAGTTATCCGCTGGGAGTTGCCTATAAATACAAAAAAAAAAAAATCATTTTGAAACCTGTTCAAATTCATTTGCACCTAAAAAAATTTCTCTCTCCTCCGCCCACTCATCTACCACGATCGTTTCCTCTTTCCTAAAACCTCCATTAAACTTCCTCCAAACACCTCAATTTAGTTTCTCTCTCTTCAAACTATTGCTAATCTTCATTATAAAAACTATACTTGCAGAAAAAATTCAAGAGGAGAAATCTGTTCCTTCTTTTTGGTGAAAATAGAGGAAAAAAATGAATGTTCGAGATGAAATTGACATGGAAAAGCTTGAAATGCAAGTAATTACAAGTGATTTTGTTGCTTCGATTTTATTTTCGAACTAAATTTGAAACCTAATTTTGCTTATTTTTGTTCTATTTCAGAAATACAAAGTGTCCGAAGGAAAAACAACAAACATATATAATTTCAGTTCAGATTTCGTACATGCAGCTGGATTATTAATTTTATTACTTAATTTCTGTTTAATTTAATAATGTTTCATATTTTTTTATATTGTTCAACTTTTTTGGCTTATGGTTTTACCAAACCCTACCTTCTGTTTTTTGGCTATAATACTAGGAAATCTACTAATCCGCAAGAAATCGGCACTGCAAGGCAAGAAGGCACGACGGAGTAAGTAATTTTAAGTTTTCGTATATAAATTGCATTATAATTTACAAATGTTCAACCGATTTCATTTTAATGTTCATTTTCGTTGCCCAAACCCTAACTTTTGATTTTTTGGTTATAGAAGTGGGAAATACAAAATTGCGACGGAAATCGGGATTGAAAAGCAAAAAGAAACAGTACAGTAACTAATTTTAAAGTTTTTGAAAATCAATTTCTGTTTAATTTACGAATGTTTAATTTTGTTTTAGAAATTTGATACAATACGAATACGAATGTTCAAATGTTCATATTAATAGACATTTAAGAATAATCTTATTGATGATTCAAAATTGGTTGAGGAATGTCAATTATTTCAAATGTTATTATCATAATCTAAACGTTTTGTACTTTTGTTCATTTCTTTTGTCCTTATGTCAAATGTTCATTTTATAATTGTAACATGTTCATATTTTTCAAACTAGATATTCTTTTTTGTCTACTGAGTTTTATTTAGGAAATGTTGAACTATTTCCAATGTTATATGAAAAATCCAAATGATTTGAACTTTTGTTCATTCCACTGTCTGTATACAAAAGTTCAATTTATTTTTGCAAAAGGTTCAATTTATTTTAGTAAAATGTTCATTTTTTTAACTGGAATCTTTTTTGTTACTGAGTTTTGTTTAGGAAAGTTGAATCATTTCAAATGTTATATTCATAATACAAATGTTGTTTTGTACTTATGTTCATTTTTTTTGTCATAAATATTTAAGCCTATACTCATGTTAACTGCTTTTATTTGAAATGTTCATTTTATTTTTGTAAAATGTTCATATCTTTTAAACTGTTTATTCTTCTGTCCTTTTCAAAAATTAAGTCTAGAACTGATGGTAATTTTTGTTATGTTAAATGTTCATTTTATTTTCGTAAAATATTCATTTCTTCAAACTGCATGCATTTTCTCTGGACACTCATAGTTACAAATTTATAAAATCTAGTGCTCAACCAAAAAGATTAGTATTCAAAATTATGCGGGACACTACTAAAAATCCTCAGCCAGAAGTTCAGAAAGGCACTAGTACATAATTGAGCTTATATAACACGCGTTGGTAACACTTTTTGAAATCCAAAATTACTAGATTTTTAAGTAACACTTTGGTAACATTTTTTAAAAAATGTAACACTCAAGGTAACACTTTTAACATAGGTAACATTTTATGGTAACACTTTTAAAATAGGTAACAGTTTATGGTAACACTTTTAAAATAGGTTACATTTTATGGTAACACTATGAAGTGTTACCTTATTTTTTAAGAAGGAAATTAAATATTTGCAATAAAAATAAGGGCTAATCCTAAAAAATCCCATATTGATAGAAAATTTAACTCCTTGCCGCGAAAAGGAAAAATAGAATTTGGGTTTAAGTTCTCTGAAATTTCTGAAACCGCAAGAGACCAAAAAATAAAGGAAAAAAAATTTGATCTTACGTTTAACTTTCCCCTTCCCCGGCCCAACAATTCATTATTATCTTTATCTATTTCATTTATTATTTTTAGTTAAAAATATAAATAGTTTGATGATAATTTACAAGTTTAGGTATGAGGATATTTTTCTATTTGCATTTATAAATAGATACGATTTAAAAAAATATATTTCACTTTATTTACATCAGTTTTCTAATATTTATGAGATTTTTACTATAAGTTTATACTTTTGCTAAATAAAAGAGATGTCTATTTTTTTAAAACAAACAAAAAGCCCATCTCCGATTCTACGGCCGGAAATCACAAAAATACTCCAACGAAACCCCAAAATGCATTCCACACACACTCAACCCCACCTCTTTTCGATTCTACGCACTACAACAAAAACTCTCATTCACGACCAAACATTACGACCATAAGCGTTTCTCATCATAAAAAATCAATTTCAACGACGAGTATTGGAAGTGGTCACGAATAGTTTCATTAGTTGCGACCAGCCTCCTATCTCGATGTATTTATAAATATTCTCGTCGTAAAATATATGAAAATTTGGCGAAAAGTAAAGCGGGAATTTTTCCAGGGTCTGCTCTAAAATCAACGACGACCAGAGTTTTAGATACGACCAGCAACTCGTCGTATTTGTGATATATTTTTTTTTTAATAGAAAAATCTTGAAATTACCCAAAAAAACTAATTAAATAGAAATAAAAAGCTGAACAAAATAAAAACCCTCTTCCCTTTCGCATCTCCTCTCCTCTCCGCCAAACATGGCAGCAAAATTCTTGCTACCCTAATTCTCACCACAAAACAGTGCGAATTTCTCCCAGAAACCTCAATTTCTTACTCTATTCGAATAGATCTGGTCATAATTTGTAGTTTCAATTCTGAGTATTGAGTCGGCAATTCCAATTTGCTTTTCAATTAGCCAATTGTGAAGATATGTGCGAAATTGGCCTCCTTCGAGGAGTTTGAATCGTTTTAGAGGTAAGACGTAGTTTTTAATTGTGTTAATTATGCTTTATTTCCTTTTCATTACTGCCTCCAACCCTCAATCCAGATAAAGTTGGCATTTCAAAAGTGGGTCTTCTAGTACTACTAGGGTTCATCAAATTGGGATGTTCACACTGGCTTGATATTGTTTTTAGGTAATTTTACAGTGCTATGATCTAACGGAGGTGCAATATTTATTGTTAAGGATTTTCTAAGACTAGTAACTTAGGATAGTTGAGGGAGTTGTCTAACTTCTGAGATTATAGCATATACCTTAACTATGGGATAATAATGATGGCAGGCATATTTAATCCATAGAATTGATGGCGTGAACTTATTTGTTTGTCTTTTCATCTTTACCACAAATATATATTACTCAATTGCTCTTCTTTTTTGTATTTGTTTGGATAGAAAAAGTCCTGACATATTTATTATACGTGATATTTTCTAATCCATAATGTTTCCTGGACTGGGAGGTTGAACTTGACTCTTTAACACAATACTCATTCTTAGGAGAGGAGAGATGCATTAATAATTTTTTGTGTAAGCTAACACTAACATAAATCTGTATGAAACTGGATCATGTACCATTGCTTTGATACCCTTGATTTTTGTCCTTAATAGTTTAGTCTCCTCAGTCTTTTTCTATCAATGTGTGTGTGACAGATATAATTCTTCATTTTAAGGTCAATAGGTTGCTATGGGGCAGGTGGCTACTTTACATGGGCGGCACAGCTTGTTTATAAGCATGAACCAATGTTAGAAGAACAATGGAAAGGTATGAGTCTAGAAATCCTTGTCTGTTGTCTCTACAATATAACTCAAGTTGTTGGCATGTTGCCTGGTGGTTAATATTTTATAACATTCCAATATCAGTGAAGCTTTCTAACATTTAGATAACACTAGAGTTTTTTTTTATGATATACGAGTCCACATTAATCTTATTCAAATATTGTTTTCATATGGGGATGTTGGCTGACATGTTTCTCAATATTAGTAATATGGGAATAGTAATTCCTGGAAGTAATTCCGAGTCTAAGTAACATAGGTTCGTACATGATAACTTGGCAATGGTGTTGAACTTAGGTCACAAATCAAAGATGGTTTCCTTATCACTCCTAGAAAAATAGCCTAAGAAACCGGGCGAAACAAGGCAAAGAAACCTCACGTTAATCGGTGCCTAGGTAGTAGGTCTCTTAGCATAAGAGACCGGAATTTTCGCCTGGTTTCTTTGATATTTATAGGAAACCGATTTTGACAGAAAACCGGTTTCTCAGATCCTTTGCTGTTAATTTAAATACAAAGAATAAGGAATCGAATTGATGAAATATGCGGTTTCTTTGACCATACTAGGAAACCACTTCGTTACAAAGTGTGGTTCCTTTGATTTTGCTAAGAGACTATATTTTAAGCATCTACGGTTTCTTTGATATTCCTCCATGCAGTCAAAGAAACCAGATTTCTTAAATATCTGGTTTCTTTGATTTTTAATTTTGTTTTTTATTAAATTTTAAATGGCTGCTACAACTAATAAATTATTGGCAGATAATATATTTTTCAAATTACATGGTACCCGTTATATTCCATCCAATATCCAAATTGGCTCAATAGTGTAATAATAATCCATGAACTCTATATATGCATAAAAATTCTCCAAAGACACCAATGTACCAACTTCTTGTTCTCCAAAGCGCGCAATAAATTAAATAAAACAATTGTAACATAACATTCTCCAAACTCCAATCACAAGTTCAAATCCAAAGTACTTCAAATGTATTAACTTGCTAAGAGATTCCAAAAACATTTGTTAGAAAGGTTCAATATGCACTAGCTAAAAAGATCATTCATGATCAACGTCCAGAAGATCATTTTCTTCATTTTCATCAATCTGATCAATGATAACTTGATATGCTTGAAAAAATATGTACCCAAAGTATCCCGTGTCTCATGAATCATCGCTTGAGAATAAGTGGAAGGGACTTGAGGAAAGTACTACATACAAGACATAAAAACGATTAGAATAGGTATATGTTAAATTGACTGATCCATAAACCAACCTGAGCTTTTACTATAAAGAAGAAACACCATTAAAACAAACAGAAACCATTGGCATTCTGAAAGATTTATCTGTAAAGCAGATTTATCTGTAAAGAAGATTTTTCTGTAAAGCAGCCTGAAGGGAAAAATAAGCAATATATGTGAACCTAGGATATAGCAATCCAGGCTCATAACAAATGAAACTCCTGGAAAACAGAAGAGGCTGGCGGCAGTCCAGGTGCGAAACAAGAATAAAATATGACATACCAGAGGACTCATCATATGCCACAAGCCTACTAAGATCTAGCTCAGACACAAGTTCAAAAAAAGATAGAAAGGTGGAATATTGATATGGGAGCTCGTCAAGCTCACCAACAATGGCCAATAGTTCAGAATTAGAGAAGAGAAGAAGACTTGAGAAAGAAGAAAGGAATAGAGAAGAGATATTAGGAGAGAGAAGGAGATTATTCTGTATTTGATTGATTGTCCAAATACACTGTAATTGTTTGTTATATAGCTGACTCAGTAGTTAGGACAGCAATAAACTCACAAACAGAATCTCCTAAAATTAAGGGAGTTGTTCTAACAACTTTTCCCGCCAAAAGTAAACAAATGCAAAAATAACAAACATGGCTTCCCAAATGGTAAGTCCACATACAGCTTAATTATATTAGCCCATATCATAACCTCCCCCCAAAAAAGAGACTTGTCCTCAAGTCTGAACAATAAAATGAGGAAAACGAGCTTCAAAATCAACTGCTACTTCCCATGTAGCTTCATAATCCTCAAACCCAATCCAACTGACCAAGTACTGCACCTGTGGAGCATTCTGAAACTTAACCACCCTCTTTTGAAGTATAGAAGCTGGTTGAACTAAGTCAGTTTCAGAGGCAGTTCCTTGAAACCAAGGAGGTATATGAGCAGCAATTGGTAAAGTGCCATGGAAGGATTTCAATTGAGAAACATGAAAGGTGTCATGTATTTTAGTATCACTGGGAAGCTTTAGCTTATAAGCAACTGACCCAATCTTAGCTAGAACCTGAAAAGGGCCAAAGAACTGAAGAGCTAGCTTCTGATTGGACCTTTTGTGCAAAGATTGCTGTCTATAGGCCTGCAACTTTAACCAAACCCAGTCACCAACTGCAAACTCCCTTTCAGATCTGTGTCTATCAGCTTGCACTTTCATTCTTTCTTGAGCAGTGGTCAAGTGATACTTAAGAGTCTGAATCATTGTTTCCCTTCTCAACAAACTTCTATCAATTTCTGCATTATTGGACTCATTCGGTAAATAAGGGAGGTGGATTGGGGGTGGTTGGTTGTACACTACTTCATAAGGAGTGAGTTGGGTGGCAGTGTGAAAATGTGTGTTGTACCACCATTCAGCAAGGGGTAGCCACATATGCCAACTGTTGGGGTGTTCACCTGTCATGCATCGAAGGTAAGCTTCCAAACACCTATTAACCACTTCTGTCTGGCCATCTGTTTGAGGGTGATAAGCAGATGAAAGTAAGAAATCAGTGCCCTGCAGGGAGAACAAGCCTTGCCAGAAATTACTAAGGAAAACTGAATCCCTATCACTCACAATGGACCTTGGCCACCCATGGTGTTTAAACACATTATCCAGGTAACATTGAGCCACTTGGACAGCAGTATAGGGATGAGACAAAGCCATGAAATGTGCATATTTGCTCAATCTATCAACCACTACAAATATGACATCCTTGCCACCTGATTTGGGTAGACCAGATATGAAATCCATAGACACATCTACCCAAACTTCTTCTGGGATTGGAAGAGGTTGTAACAAACCTGGATAGGCTGAAGTATCATGTTTAGCAGCTTGACAAGTCACACAATTCCTCACAAAAGTTCTGACTTCTTTAGACAACCCATTCCAAGTGAACAAAGCTTTAATTCTCTTCAATGTCAATTCTCTACCACTGTGGCCACCTTCAGGTGATGCATGTTGCCAAGTGATGATTTTGTGTCTCAGTTCCTGATCTGGTCCCACTACCATCCTATTGTTCTTCCTAAGAATGCCATGCTGTAATTGATAACCCACTACCAGCTGTTGTTGCTCCAAAGAATCCACAATTGATTTCAGTGTAGCATCCAACTGATAACTAGCAGTGATTAGTGTAGCTAAGTTAGAGTCAACTACTGACATGGCCATACATAACACTTCTGAACCTTGCACCCTAGATAGAGCATCAGCTGCCAGATTCTCTTTTCCACTCTTGTACTGGATTTCATAATCAAATCCCATAAGTTTGGATAACCAAAATTGCTGAAATGGGGTTGATATTTTCTGTTGCAAAAGCCATTTCAAGCTCTTTTGGTCTGTCTTAATAAGGAAATGATTTCCCATGAGATACTGCTCCCACTTTTGTACAGCAAACACAATGGCTAAAAGTTCTTTTTCATAAACTGAAAGTTTTTGCCACTTGGGGCCCAAAGCCCTACTGATAAATGCCAAAGGGTGTCCATCTTGCATCAATACTGCTCCAATACCTGTTTTGGATGCATCTGTTTCAACAATAAATTGCTTGTCAAAATTAGGAACTGCTAACACTGGTGCTGTCACTAATGCTAGCTTAAGTGTCTCAAAAGCATTCTGAGCTTGATCATTCCACAGGAAACTATTCTTTTTGAGTTGTTCAGTGAGAGGCTTGCTGATGACAGCATATCCTTTAACAAACTTCTTGTAATAGCCAGCTAAACCAAGAAATCCCCTGAGTTCCTTAACTGTAGAAGGTACTGGCCAACTGTTTACTGCAGCAATCTTCTGTGGATCTGTGTGAACTCCATTTTCAGAGATAAAATGGCCCAAATACTCCACTTTCTTAGTGGCAAAAATGCACTTACTCAACTTAGCATACATCTGATTAGCCTTCATGATGTCAAAAACCATAGTGAGGTGCACCCAATGGTCCTCTAATGATTTGCTGTATACCAGTATATCATCAAAAAACACCAAAACACATTTCCTAAGTAAAGGTTTAAAGACTTGGTTCATCCAATTCTGAAAGGAAGCAGGAGCATTGGTCAACCCAAATGGCATGACCAAGAATTCATAGTGCCCTGTGTGTGTTTTAAAAGCTGTTTTGTAGACATCATCCTCTTTGACCCTCATCTGATGATATCCTGCCCTCAAATCAAGCTTGCTGAACACTGTTGCCCCTGACAGTTCATCAATTAGTTCATCAATTATAGGAATTGGGAACTTGTTCTTGATTGTTTTGCTGTTTAGCTCCCTGTAATCTACACACAATCTCCAGGTACCATCTTTTTTCCCCACCAACACCACTGGTGATGCAAATGGACTAGAACTAGGTTGGATAATCCCCCTATCCAGCATTTCCTGAACAAGCTGTTCAATGACATCCCTTTGTTTTAAAGGGTACCTGTAAGGTCTAATGTTCACAAGGGTTGTACCAGGAGTCAATGGTATAGAGTGATCAAACACTCCCCTTACAGGTGGCAAGTTATTGGGTTCTTCAAACACCATACTGTAAGTTAACTTGAGTTCATTCAATTCCTCATACTCCTGTTTTTCCTGTTGAATTTCTGTGACCAAACATGTCTGATCTACCACCTGCATTAAGCATAACTGTGCAGCTGTAGAGAAGAGTTTGGCAGAAGGCTCACCCTCAACCACTTTCAATTTCTTAGTGGGTAATCCCTTAAGCATAATTTGCTTACCATCTAAACAGAATTCCATTCTCAGCTTGTTGAAATCCCAACTGATAGGACCAAGTAAGCTCAGCCATTGTATTCCAAGAACCATATCACAGCTCCCAAGAGGAATCAACAACACATCTGTTACAAAAGTCACCCCCTGCATTGTCCAAGTAAACCCATGGCAACTGTGTTGGCAAGCAAGGTGATTCCCATCAGCCACTGTAATGGCTTGAGCTGGAATTTTGTCTAATTTACATCCCAGCTTTTTGGCAAATTCTAGATCCACAAAATTGTGTGTACTCCCAGAATCTACCAAGATTTGTAGTGGTTTCCCTTTCACCAATCCCCTTACTCTCATAGTACTGAACCCTTGACTACCTGCCAAAGCACTCACAGAGATTTGGGGTTCACTCATTTCCTTTTCAATCAAATCCTGATCTTCTGAATCACTAAGCTCCTCAATCTGATCACCTGGAATTTCAACAGTGAACAGCTGGGGTTCCCTAAATTGGCATTTGTGGTTCCTATCATAGGGTGAGTCACAGTAGTAACACAACCCCTTTGCAATTTTTTCTTGCCTTACATCAGCAGGTATATATCTGAAATTTCTTGTTCTTTGTTGAGGGTATTTTGTGAGGGTTAGGCTTGTGTTTGGCTTGGTTACAGGGGTTGGTAACAGTGGTGGTTTATGGTTTGGTAGTAGTGGAACAGCTTGTAAAGGTTTTGGGTTGTATATTGGTGTTTTCTGGGTTTTGTGGGTGAATGCTTCAAGGTTTTCTTCCTGTAATCTAGCTAGATCAATGGCTTCAGCAATGGTATTGGGTTTGAAAGCTTTAACAAAAGGCTTCACAGCAGGTTTTAATCCCCCAATAAAACTCTCTAGCATATATGAATCAGGAAGTATATGATTATTCATCAACATGATAGATCTCAGATTCTCAAACTCATCAATATACTCCTCTATTGTACTGAGTTGCTGCAGTTTATTGAAGGTTTCAACCACATTTAAGGCAGAATTGTCCCTAAATCTAGCATACAAATCAGCAACAAAATCATTCCATTCTACCATCATGTGTTTCCTAACAGACAGATAGTTCATTACCCATCCCTCAGCTTTTTCAACCATATTCAGTGAAGCTAAGTCCACCCTTTGATCCTCCGCAATTTTGCACAAATCAAAATATTTGCAGCACTTTTTAACCCAAATTCTAGGATTACTACCATCAAATTTAGGAAATGATAGCTTAGGATTCATACCTAATGTTCTGCTGTGAGGATTTCTATCATTGTGACTGCCTGTAGAGTGAGAATCAGATGAATCCTTGAATGACTGCATCACCTTCAAAAGTTCATCAAATTTCTGATCCATCCTTTTGTTTTGATCTTCAAGCTTTTCATTCTGCTCTTCAATCCTTTTCTCCAGGTTTTTCAGTTGTTCTTCCATGGCTCTCCTTCGAGTTGCAGCAGGAGCCAGAATGTAATATTGAAGAAGGTGGAATTGAAGCAAAACGACAGAGATAGCAGCAGTTGGCTCTGATACCAATGATATGGGAGCTCGTCAAGCTCACCAACAATGGCCAATAGTTCAGAATTAGAGAAGAGAAGAAGACTTGAGAAAGAAGAAAGGAATAGAGAAGAGATATTAGGAGAGAGAAGGAGATTATTCTGTATTTGATTGATTGTCCAAATACACTGTAATTGTTTGTTATATAGCTGACTCAGTAGTTAGGACAGCAATAAACTCACAAACAGAATCTCCTAAAATTAAGGGAGTTGTTCTAACAACTTTTCCCGCCAAAAGTAAACAAATGCAAAAATAACAAACATGGCTTCCCAAATGGTAAGTCCACATACAGCTTAATTATATTAGCCCATATCAAATATAAAGTCAAATGGACTCTTAAAACAGAATAGAGGGGTAGAATAAGGTAAAATTGGATAAAATTCGATATGTTCCACAGTTTCTGTAACAAGAACCGCTATTGGGTGCTTGTACCAAAAAAAGAGTCCAACAGTATCTCAGAAACCCAATACTCAGGAGAAAAGGTGAGCATCTAGACAAAACATAACATTATAGTGCAGACTACAGACAAAACCTAAGAATTGTATACAAAGAAGTTCCCAAGAACAAGGGGTTAAAGTCATTACCCGTTCCATTATTTGCAATATCGACGCCATCAAAGCTGATGGTAACATCTGATGGCTACAAAACCTTTGACTCTGGAGCAGTAGGATCAACACGGAGGAACATGTATACCTTTTTTTTATCAGATTCATTCCCATCGCAAGGCGTAGGTCAGGATTTTCCATATTTTGCCACTAGACACCAAGAATTGGGAACCCTAATTAAGGATGACAAGAATGAGTATATTAAGCTGGCCAGAGACTTCCGGCAATCACCAGATTTATCTGAATATGACCACAACACCATCTACATAGAAAAAGGTAAGTAATCAGCAACTTAACCTACTTGTATATGCTCCATTCTTCTCATAATCCTGAATAAATGTGATGACAGGTGTAGGTATAACATAACCAATATTCTTTTCATCTTCATGTTTCAGTGACTGAAATGCAATGCCCACACAACTTCCTTTGTCGTTAAAAGCTGGACCCCCAGAATTTCTGGAATTTATGGCAGCATCAATCTACAATAGTATAAATGCAGAAGGAGTCAATAATGCGAGAGCAAAAGGGAAAAGCTAAAAGCATGGAAACCAGAATTATGTATAAACACCTGCAACCCCAGCAATTCAGTTGACCCTTGAACATAAGACAAGATCTCAATATATGAGACAACTCCACGGGTAGCAGAGATTGTATCCCCTCCTATTGGATAAACTACAACAGTCACAACATCTTAAAGAGCAGGTAATATCCCAAACTCTAAAGGTGAAACACCTTCCCAGAACTCATCATCACTCACTGTAAGCAAAGCTGCAACACCAATATAATATGTGCAATAATTGTCAATAATCAAACCAAACTCAGTATAATCCCATAATAGACATCGGAGCTATGTAACTGATAAATGCATTGGGGCAGGATAAATTAATAAATTTCATATTGCAACAAATTAAAGGATACAAAGAATATTAGTGATTTTCTTCCCTCTCTTACTTGCCAAATTCGAAGGTTTACATTGCTGCTATAACCAATCCCCTGAAAAATCCCAAATCATTCAAAACTAGTGTTTGCGAGTCCTACTCCCCAGTAACTTTTGCAACAAATAACAGAAACCTTGTGCAAATAAGGTAAACGTTCACATGATTACAAACAAGGGACACAACCACAAACTTTTTGGAGGAGCTATATATATCGTACTACATGTCTAAAAGATCATGTCCTGAAATACATAATTCCTATTGACATCTTACTTCAATAAACATGCAAAGATCACAGTAGATCATCATACAAACCCATACATTAAGCAAAATGTATTCTTCATATGTCTTTTTGACTGAGCTGTCTACTCCACTGTTAACTTTACGGTGTTTTTATATTAGGAAATTAAGCTTCCCTTAGGAATTTCTTGGGGGTGCTAAAACAAAGAACATTCAGGGAAATCATCCTCATCTTTATGGGGTTAAAATAACAAGTCGGACATATTTTGACTATTTAACTTCACTGTTTATACTTAACATTGGCAATTTAAGCTGAAGGTGCTAAGAAAATTATGCTTTGTAGCTCGTATTCGCATAACAGTCAAAACTATTCAAACATGAAAAGAATTGTTTATACAAAACATTGGCAATTGCCAAGTTAACTTCTATCTTTTTGTACATTTTCAAGTTCAAACACCTAAACAAAGTGTATTTTCCACTTGAATGGGAAAAAATTATAAACAAACTTTGCCAATGGCTTTCTCTACCGTAATTCTTAGTGTTAAACTTAATTTTGAGCAGAAAAATCAACAAAAGAAGAGGTCACAAAACGCATTAGAAGTAACAAAAACATTTAATGTTGCTAACCAATTTGGCATACACATACTGCAATGAGGAAAAACTGAGCTTAGCAACTGACCCAAAGCAAAATAATATGGAGAGAAGATTGAATAAGGCTATTTACATGCTAAAATATATAGTTATATGGATTTCACTGGGTGAATTACTGAAGGCTTGTTTCTTGAAAGAGGTGTCTTGGCACAGGCCTATTCAATCTTCATCTTATGAATTAAGATTTCAGAAATTGAATGGCTTCAGTGATTCTCGAATGAGAAAAGAAGCTTTTCCAAAGAACATCAACCAAAATAAGAAATAATGAATTTAGGTTTGTAGATTAAAAGAGACATTTACACTCATGGTCTTGATGCATGGAAATCTACCGCATCCAATTTGTGGCTTTAGAAATCTATGGTAGGATTTAGCATAAAAATGGCTATATTAAGCTCTCAACATAAACGCTCAAATCCTAACTCTTTATCAATGTGGCCTCTCTTAAACAAATCTTAATGGATGAGGTGGTGTTGCAGGAGGTACTAAGGTGCAAGGGGGCTTGTGTTAGGTTATGATACATATGAAAAACATAAATCATGCGGAAAAACCTAGATGTCAGGATACATATTAATTGCACATTATCATATAGCATAATTTAGATGCATACACTTTGTAGCGTGCCCTCCGTAGCTGCGCCCGAACCGAACAAGAACAAGTCTTTAGGACTCCAAGTGTCGTCCCTCCGTAGATAGTCCACAGCACGTCCGGATCCGCCTTAAGATTGACCAACTAGAATCGCCCTTAAGGTTCTATAAATTTTCGGCTAATAGGGCAAGTAGTATGGCTGATTTTTCTGCTTAAAAACCCTAGTTTTGAATACTTGAAACTTGTATATAAATTTGTGACCCTAGGCACATATTTATAGGATTATGGAAAAGGACTTAGAATCCTATTAGAATACAAATTTAGTTTAATTAGAATCCTGTTAGGACTCTATTAAATAAATTCTATCTACTAGGATTAGGATTTAATCATAGAACGAATTCTAATAGCTTTATGATTCGTATTGCACACAACCGCACACGAGCACGAGCACGAGCACAGCCCGCGCAAGCCTCGCGGCCCACGCGAGCTGCTCTTGCTCGCAGCCTATGTCCGTCGCAGCCCACTTGTTCCGTGCGCGCCATGCCTTGCTGGGCCTGGCCTTGCGCTGGGCCTGGCGAGGCTTTGGCGTGTGTGTTGAAGCGTGTGGCTTGCTGGGCGAGGGCCTGGCTTCGTGCTGGGCCTTCGTCTAGCAAGTCTCGTCCGATGCTAATTCGTACAATACGCTTCCGATTAAATTCCCGATTCCGGAATTCATTTTCGATACGAACAATATTTAATATTTCCGATTTCGGGAATTAATTTCCGTTTCGAGCACATATTTAATATTTCCGTTTCCGGAATTATTTTCCGATTCCGATAATATTTCCGATTCTGACAATATTTCCGTTTCCGGCAATATTTACGATTCCGGCAATATTTCCATTTCCTATAATATTTTCCGATACGTACCATGTTTCCGTTTCCGGCAACATTTATGACTTGGATAATATTTATATTTCCGATACGATCCATATTTCCGTTTCCGGCAATATCATCGTTTCCGGAGTATTCATTTCTTGCCTTTGACGATCTCAGCTCCCACTGAAACCAAGATCCGTCGATTCCGAATATCCATAGATGGAGTATTTAATGCCATTAAATACTTGATCCGTTTACGTACTATTTGTGTGACCCTATGGGTTCAGTTAAGAGTAAGTTGTGGATTAATATCATTAATTCCACTTGAACTGAAGCGGCCTCTAGCTAGGTATTCAGCTCACTTGATCTCCCTGAATTATTAACTTGTTAATTAATACTGAACCGCATTTATTAGACTTAACATTAAATGCATACTTGGACCAAGGGCATTATTTCCTTCAGTCTCCCACTTGTCCTCAGGGACAAGTGTGCATTTCCTAATTCCTTTGTCGCTCGATCCTTGCTCTTGAACATAAGGTAAGAGTTGTCATCCTTATTATGTCCAGAGGTGTTTCTCGGTTTCAGAGTTCAACTGATCAAATAAACAGATAATCATAGCCTATGATTCATCTAAGCACGGCCATGCATTTTACAGTTTCTAGCTTTCCGAGTGGCCTTGTACAACTTTCAGCATCTCATCCCGATTTATGGGAGGACAATCCCAATCTTGCGATCTTGAGATTAGACTTCGTTTGATAGGTGATTACCTGAGTGTTGCCTTTATAGCCTCCTTTTACGGTGCGACGGTTGACAACGTCAAAGTAACCAGTTCTCAAACAAGTAATCTCAAATCACTCAGGTATTGAGGATTAGTGTCTAATAATTTTAATGAAATTTACTTGTGACAGATTTTCATCTCTTACAGTAAAGTTTCATAGGTCTGTCCGATACTAGTCTTCCCAAAGTAAGTATCTATGCAAATGATTACGACATTGCCATGTCCACATAGTTCAAGAAACAGAACTATTAGTCATCTTGCATTCTAGTCGTCTAACGTTTTCTATGCGTCCATCTTTATAGAAAACTCCGAAAAGGACCATTTTCAACTTTTGACATTCAAGTTCACTTGATAGACATTTCTTAGTCACAGGACTGGTCCTGACAGTCTATCTTGAATATATCGTCAAATTGAAGGGACTCATCATTTAATAAACCACAAATTAAATGGAAAAATGAATTCTATTCATTTATTGTGAATGATTAACCAATAATGTTTTACAAAGTATAAAACTCTAAAACTTTAAAACATTAAACAAGGACATCAAAGCCATTCTCCAATATGCTTGATTCCCATAGCTGCAGTGTGCGAGTTGTGCTTCGCCTGCGGCAGAAGTTTAGTCAATGGATCTGGGATGTTATCATCAGTTCCAATCTTGCTTATCTCGACTTCTTTTCTTTCAACGAACTCTCGTAGAAGGTGAAATCTACGAAGTACATGCTTGACTCTTTGGTGGTGTCTAGGCTCCTTTGCCTGTGCAATAGCTCCGTTATTATCACAATATAGGGCTATTGGTCCTTTAATGGAGGGGACTACACCAAGTTCACCTATGAACTTCCTTAGCCATATAGCTTCCTTTGCTGCTTCATGTGCAGCAATGTACTCCGCTTCAGTTGTAGAATCCGCAATGGTGCTTTGCTTAGCACTTTTCCAGCTTACTGCACCTCTGTTGAGGCAGAACACAAACCCAGACTGTGATATGAAATCATCTTTTTCGGTTTGGAAACTTGCGTCCGTATAGCCTTTAACAATTACTTCATCATCTCCACCATAGACCAGGAAATCATCTTTGTGCCTTTTCAGGTACTTCAGAATGTTCTTGGCAGCAGTCCAATGTGCTCTCCTGGGTCTGACTGGTATCTGCTCGTAGCACTGAGTGCATACGCAACATCCGGGCGTGTACATATCATAGCATACATTATTGAACCAATCAATGATGCGTATGGAATCCCATTCATTCGTCTACGCTCATCTAGTGTTTTTGGGCACTGAGTCTTGCTTAGAGTCATTCCATGAGACATGGGTAGGTAGCCTCGCTTGGAGTCTGCCATCTTGAACCTTTCAAGCACCTTATTGATATAAGTGCTTTGACTAAGTCCAATCATCCTTTTAGATCTATCTCTGTAAATCTTGATGCCCAGTTTGTACTGTGCTTCTCCTAGATCCTTCATCGAAAAACATTTCCCAAGCCAAATCTTGACAGAGTTCAACATAGGAATGTCATTTCCGATAAGTAATATGTCGCCGACATATAATACTAGAAAAGCAATTTTGCTCCCACTGACCTTCTTGTATACACAAGATTCGTCTGCGTTCTTGATGAAACCAAAGTCACTGACTGCTTCATCAAAACGTATATTCCAGCTCCTTGATGCCTGCTTCAATCCGTAGATTGATTTCTTAAGCTTGCATACCTTTTTAGCATTCTTTGGATCCTCAAAACCCTCAGGCTGTGTCATAAACACAGTTTCTGTTAAAACGCCGTTTAAGAAAGCGGTTTTGACATCCATCTGCCATATTTCGTAATCGTAATATGCAGCGATTGCTAACATTATCCGAATAGACTTTAGCATTGCAACTGGTGAAAAGGTTTCATCGTAATCCACACCGTGGACTTGCCTGTAACCTTTAAAAACTTCAAGTTTCCCATCCTTGTCTTTTTTTAGTTTGAAAACCCATTTGCTTCCTATGGCTTGGTAGCCATCTAGCAAATCGACCAAATCCTAAACTTGGTTTTCATACATGGAGTCTAATTCAGATTGCATGGCTTCTAGCCATTGCTCGGAGCTAGGGCTCGTCATAGCTTGTTTGTAAGTCGCAGGTTCATCACTTTCAAGTAATAGAACGTCATAGCTCTCGTTCATCAAAATACCTAAGTACCTTTCCGGTTGAGATCTATATTTTTGCGATCTACGCGGGGTTAAATCTCTAGATGGGCCTTGATTCTCACCAGATACTTCTAAAGATCTCTGAGTTTCATCCTGAATGTCATCTTGAGCATTCTCTTGAGTTTGTTGTTCAACTCGAATTTCTTCGAGGTCTACTTTTCTCCCACTTGTCATTTTTAAAATGTGATCCTTTTCCAAAAAGATACCATCTCGAGCAACAAACACCTTGTTCTCAGATGTATTGTAGAAGTAATACCCCTTTGTTTCCTTTGGATAGCGCACAAGGATACATTTGTCAGATTTTGGATGAAGTTTGTCTGAAAATAATCGTTTGACGTATACTTCACATCCCCAAATCTTAAGAAAAGACACATTTGGAGGCTTTCCAAACCATAAATCATATGGAGTCTTTTCAACAGCTTTAGACGGAGCTCTATTTATAGTGAGTGCAGCTGTATTTAGTGCATGTCCCCAAAATTCTATTGGAAGTTCGGCCTGACCCATCATTGATCTAACCATGTCTAGCAAGGTTCTGTTCCTCCGTTCCGACACACCGTTCCATTGTGGTGTTCCAGGAGGAGTCTATTATGATAGAATTCCACATTCTTTCAGATGGTCATCAAATTCATAGCTCAGATATTCACCGCCTCTATCAGACCACAGTACTTTAATCTTCTAGCCTAATTGATTCTCTACTTCACTCTGAAATTCCTTGAATTTTTCAAAGGATTCAGACTTTTGCTTCATTAGGTAGACATAACCATATCTACTGAAGTCATCAGTGAAAGTGATAAAGTAGCCGAAACCACCTCTAGCATTTGTACTCATTGGTCCACATATATTTGTATGGATTAAACCCAATAGTTCAGTCGCTCTTTCTCCAACTTTAGAGAAAGGTTGCTTTGTCATTTTGCCAAGTAAACATGATTCGCACTTACCATAATCCTCTAAGTCAAATGGTTCTAGAATTCCTTCCTTTTGAAGTCCTTCTATGCGTTTCAAGTTAATATGGCCTAATCGACAATGCCACAGATAGGTGAGATCTAACCGGAAAATGTATTTCTAGTCTAACCGGAAACATACAAATTTAATTAAAATTTAAAGCTCATATAAAATTATAATCGAATCCAATAAATTTATTTTCAGTTGAATTAAACGAGTTTAAATTAATTCAAGGTTTAATTTTAGTAAAATAATTAGTATAAATTAAAATTTTATAATAATTATAATATTCAAAATTAAAATCCGAGAACAATTTAAATTATTAATTTCAAAGTTAATTAAAATTATTTCCGAACTGAAAATTTCAAATTAAAATTAAAACGAACCAATCGGGTCAAGACAAGGCCATGGGCTTGCGCCCATGCCTCGTCAAGTCCAAAAACCAAAAACCCCTTGTCACTCGATTGATCGTACCGCAAAGCCCAAGCAACAACGCACCAATGCGTCAGGCCCAGCGAGCCACGCTTGCGCGCAGCCCACTCGCCCATCGCCTTGGCGCGCTGCTGGGCAACGCTTGCTGGACAGGCCAGGCAACGCTGCCCGCGTGCACGTTGTGCTGCGCTTGTCGCTGCCTTGGCTACTACCTTGGCGTGCTGCTGGGCGAGGCAACGCACGTTGTGGCACAGCATCCATCGCTGCCCACGTGTGCTTGCCTTGCTCGCTGCACTTGCATGCCCATCGCCCCATCGCCCCACACGCGTAGCACACAGCCCCTAGGCAGCCATTGCCTTGCGCATGCCACGCTCGTTGCTCGATGCATTCGTACCGCATGGGCGACGAGCTCCCTTGCTCGTCGTCGCGTGCCCGCACTATACAACACCCCTTAAGGGTAACACGTAGCTTCCATTGCTTTGTGCGTGCAACATTTATGAGTGAATTTTATAAAATTAAAACTTTTAATTTAAAATTAATGACAAAAGAATAAATCATATTATTTTCATAAATTTAGGGCGAAAAATCGAAAATTTATTAATCAATTAATTTCCGATTAACATTGATTCAAATCTAGGTCATAAAAATTTAAAATTTATCATAAATTAACAATTTTTATGGTGGTTTTTAATCATGGGTACCTAATTAAATCATTATTAATTATGAAAATCAAATCAATTCTACATTATTCGAATTTCAACAAATTAATCATAATTACAAATTAGGTTGTATAATTAACAAGTCTAGGCATTCAAATTTGTTAAACATATACAGTAGGTCAATAAAAAATTCAAGATTTTTCAACAAAAATCTCACATATTCAATTTAACATCTTAAAATTACAAACTTTTGCGTTCGAAAAACTAAAACCTTCGAAAAGTCATAGTTAGGCTTCGAATTTGGGAATTCTGGGTTGGCCGAAAAATAATGTTTTTGTAAAAATTTTAGAATGCCTTTTACATGCGGAATTTACACAAAAATCACTCGATTTGGTTGAGTAACGAAGAAACTGCCGAAAAACTGCGTACATATAATTAAATAAATGCAATTTGCAATTAATTAACAATTACTAAAATTAATCACCCCTTTTTAATTCTTTGCAAATTTGTAAAATTTAACCATGTTTAAGCAATTATAGATCATGCGGATACCACTGTTAGGTTATGATACATATGAAAAACATAAATCATGCGGATACATATTAATTGCACATGATTAGCATAATTTAGATGCATACACTTTGTAGTGTACCCTCTCTAACTGCGCCCGAACCGAACAAGAACAAGTCTTTAAAACTCCAAGTGTCGTCCCTCCGTAGATAGTCCACAGCACGTCCGGATCCGCCTTAAGATTGACCAACTAGAATCACCCTTAAGGTTCTATAAATTTTCAGCTAATAGGGCAAGTAGTATGGCTGATTTTTCTGCTTAAAAATCCTAGTTTTGAAAACTTGAAACTTGTATATAAAATTTATGACCCTAGGCACATATTTATTGGATTATGGAAAAGGACTTAGAATCCTATTAGAATACCAATTTAGTTTAATTAGAATCCTGTTAGGACTCTATTAAATAAATTCTATCTACTAGGATTAGGATTTAATCATAGAACGAATTCTAATAGCTTTAGGATTCGTATTGCACACAACCGCACATGAGCACGAGCACGAGCGTAGCCCGCACAAGCCTCACGGCCCACGCGAGCTGCTCTTGCTCGCAACCCATGTCCGTCGAAGCCCACTCGTTCAGCGCGTGCCATGCCTTGCTGGGCCTGGCCTTGCGCTGGGCCTGGCGAGGCTTTGGCATGTGTGTTGAAGCGTGTCTCTTGCTGGGCGACGGCCTGGCTTCGTGTTGGGCCTTCGTCTAGCAATTCTCGTCTGATGCTAATTCGTACGATACGCTTCCGATTAAATTCCCGATTCCGGAATTCATTTCCGATACGAACAATATTTAATATTTCCAATTTCCGGAATTAATTTCCGTTTCGAACAAATATTTAATATTTCCGTTTCCGGAATTATTTTCCGATTCCGATAATATTTCCGATTCTGACAATATTTCCGTTTCCGGGAATATTTCCGATTCCGGCAATATTTCCATTTCCGATAATATTTTCCGATACGTACCATGTTTCCGTTTCCGGCAACATCTATGACTTGGATAATATTTATATTTCCGATACGATCCATATTTCCGTTTCAGGCAATATCATCGTTTCCGGAGTATTCATTTCTTGCCTTTGATGATCTCAGCTCCCACTGAAACCAAGATCCGTCGATTCCGAATATCCATAGATGGAGTATTTAATGCCAATAAATACTTGATCCGTTTACGTACTATTTGTGTGATCCTACGGGTTCAGTTAAGAGTAAGTTGTGGATTAATATCATTAATTCCACTTGAACTGAAGCGACCTCTAGCTAGGCATTCAGCTCACTTGATCTCACTGAATTATTAACTTGTTAATTAATACTGAACCGCAATTATTAGACTTAACATTAAATGCATACTTGGACCAAGGGCATTATTTCCTTCAGCTTGCCCTTCTCTAAATCTTCTTATTGGTTCAACAGAAGAAACGATATTTACCCAGCCATATTTGTTGTCTCACTGTCTGTAATTGTTACTGAACCTGATGATGATGATTCTATGGTATGGGGGAGACACATTGGTGGAGGTGTAATTTCGATGAGAAAATGTTGCTATACCTGTAGGAGTTTCCCACTATGACTTCCCATCCCCGACCATTTTTAGGTCATGGTAATGTATGGCAGCTACAAAGGGATATTTCCACAAAGAGGAAATCAACCGCGATAATTTTAGTCGGAAGGCTGTAGTCTTTGAAAACATCGCTGAAGAGAGTGGGTCACCTCCTACTTTTATGTTCATGAGTGCTTTCTTGGTGACACTTGAGTTCTATCTCTTTCTTAAGCTAGTTTGGGTTCAACCCAGTAAAATAAAAAATATACAAGTATCTTGTACAAGCAGGTTAGAGGACGTGTAGATTGCAAAAAAGAGGTAGCTTGTTCCTCTAACCATTTCGAGACGCAGCTTAACAAAGTGAATACAATTCATATGCTTCATCTGTTTGTTTCTTATTAAGAAAAAAAGGAGAATTAAACATAAGCTCGTTCTTGAAGTAATAGAAAACTAGTTTCAAGAAATGGAAATCAACTACAAGTGAATCTGATATCCAAGACAACGCATCCCTGTTTAGATAGTGAATATAGGTTTCCCTCTACCGTATTCTCCTACATTAATCCTTAATCATTTCATACCACTTCCAAATATCCATGTGGTCAAAGAATAATATGATTCTGTAATTTCCTAAATCCTACATAAACAAGAAAAGTAAATTAAAACAAAGAGGAACACAACAAACTTACTTTCAGTTCAAATTCTGCAATTGACGTTGTATCGCAGATTTCTGTTAGCAATAATTTCACCTAGATAAGAAAAACAAGCATCACATCTACCATGAACTTTATCGGGGAGGATAAATGAGAAATACATAGAAAAAGGAAGGTAAGAGGTAAGAATGCAGACATAAAGCCTTTTAAGAAAGAAACAGAAAGAGAAGAGATGAAAGTTCACCAGAGAAAAATTCATTATAATCTTAACAATCATGAAACATAATGATTAGCTAGCTTATTCATTCAAAATCCCACAAGACAAGACACATAGAGAAATAAATAGAACTTCCTAGAAAAATTTAGTTCCTAGACAAAGAAATCAATTGCTAAAGACTGAATATCACAAACAGAACTAGTAATAATCTTGTTTAATTAGTTCAGCCCCCAAAACATCACTATCAAACAATTTACAAATTCAGTTGCAGACTTTAGAAGTGCTGCCAAACAAAACTCTTATAGAATACATGGATTTTGAAAAGAGATAAATAATGTAAATGATTTACAGAATCAAGAAACAGATTCAATGCCCAATGAGTCTTCCTTCACTCATATATACAAATGTCAAATTCTGAAAGATAACGAAATCTGAAATAAGTAGTACATTATGGGCCTTGTGGCACACATATTCTACCAGTAAAATTTAATAGCGAAGGCATGAAGTAGAATCCAAATTTTCAGAACAGTAAATGATAAAACGCTAGGTTAAACATGATATGACATGGAAATGAATATAACCTCGTCTGAATTTGGAATAAGCTGGCTAACTGAACCAGAGTTACTTTCCTCTTCTCCCACCTCTAGTTTTGAAGCAGCTGGCTCATCTGCACACGCATGCACATGACAGTGTGAGCAATATGCAGGTATGAATAAAGGATAGCTACAGAGAGAAGAGAAATCACTCCCTTTTCTTTTCTATTATATTCATTTCCAGCAAATGCTTGTTAAACTAAACAGTTAGTTTCTTTTTTACAGAAATCAAAGTTTTAATTCTTTGTAACATGGTACTATCATTATGAAATAATTAGTAGCGTCTTAAATTAAAATATATTGCCAAACTAGTTTATTAATTTACATATCCACATGGGAAAAAATAGTATACTACTTATCAGTTATTTGCAGGTATTATAGAGAGAGACCTCATTGATATTTCATCTGAAAGACCAAAAAAACAGGCAAGCATACAATTAAAAACAACTGCCTGCTTAACTATCTAAAATGATCTGGATACTAACCCTTTCAAGAATAGATGAGTACAAAAGTTGAGGATGTAGTTCTATGAACATGAGATATGTTTCCCTTCTCCACATTTAGATTGTCCTTGTCAGGATTGTAAAGGCCAACTTCCTTTTGAGTCGGGATAATGAGAACACCAAAAAGAAAAAAGAAAAAAAAAGTACACCATATCATTAGTGATCAATTTCATATAGCAGATGCTAAATAACCCAATGAATTGAGAAAAACAAAATTAATCTACAATGAGATGAATATGATTGAATTTGGACTGACACAGGATACTTCATATACATAATTTTCATTTACTATTGCTGATAATTATGTTCATTTCAAATAAAGTGAACGAAAGAAAAAGGATCAGACGGAATTTGAAACTTTGGAAGAGTGATATCATTGACACTGTAGATTAAAAAATGAAGTTGCCACAAGCATTTGTTACAAAATCTTTGTAGAGAAAATATATTCACAATCGACAATGTACAGATCTCAAATCATTAGGGATCAAATTTCAATATGACCCCGAAATTTCAACCAAATTGAAATTATCACTCAAACACAAATTATTCAATGAAAATAACTTTATTGATCTTACAGGAAAATTCTCTAAATTAATAAAATAGTAAAATTATAATTAGGGAAAAAGGGTGAGAAGAGGTGAAGAACAATAACCTAGAATCACAGGAGCTGAAGAGTCGGCGGCAGAGACAGCGGTTGTACGTGGTGGTGGAGACGGTGGTTGCGGTAGCAGTGGAGACGGTGGTTGCGATAGCGGTGGAAACAGTGGTTGTGGTAGCGGTGGAGATGCAGATGGTGGTTGCACAAAATTAGAAGAATTAGCAAGATGGAGAAGCGATCGGGAATATGAGGAGCAGTGGTGATAATTTTTTGGTATGATGAGGAGACTAATGTGAGATACCTGATTGAAGTTAGGTTTTATGGGTTCTTGGTAAATTGAAGTTGGTTTTTTTTATTTTGTTGAGAAAGGATTCCGTGGGAATTCAAAAGGCCAAAATAATTCACAACCTAATAACATTAAAAAATAAATTAAAATGATAATCTATATAATTAATATGTAGTATATGAGTAAGAAACTGGTTTAGAAAGATCTCCGGTTCCTTTGATTCTTTTCTAAATATAATGTTATCTAAGAAACCATAATCTTAGGTATGAGGTTTCTTATATTTCTTCCAAGAAACCACACTTCTAAGATAATTGGTTCCTTAATCTAAGAAACCTAATAAGTGACTTATGCGGTGCCCTAGCAATGGTTGCTTACCCCATTTTTCTAGTAGTGTATTCTGATAAATTGGGGTAATCATTATTATAGCTGAAGCATTATGATCGCTCAAATTTAATTTAATTTTCTACTACTGGTGCTTAAATCTTAATTTTCAATCTCTAGTGCATAGCTAAGCATAACTTTTTAGATTCAAACAGTTTAAAAGTACCTTTATACACATATTTCCAGAATCGAAGAAAATGTATTAATTTCCTTCTTCTCCGTTCCTCTTTCTCCCTGATAAGTGTATTTTCCGTCGTTGATAGAAAATAACCTATGCAAACAATATTTATAAAACCTCTCAACTACCGGCTAGCGGTAAGCAAAGGGATCGTCCCAAAGAAACGGTGGTTATCGAGTTTTAAAGTCAATCTAGTTCGAACAAGAATTTGGTTTTGAATTGTCACTTTTAAGAATCTAAAAAACTACGAATTATGCTAAATTGAATCAAGAAAGGGAGATGTTAGGGAGTCGGGGATAGACTAGGGAAATCGGGGGAAATGAATTCAACTATCTAGCAATGATGATCATGCAACGAAGTGACGATTAGGCAAATAGCATCTAAAGACGAACCCGCCACCTCTCGGATAGGGAACGCTAAGCGTCTAATCCACGGAAGAGCTTTCGCCTAATCCTAGATTAAACTAACTAGCATATAATATGCACCGCCATTTGATCACACAAGATAGGCCCACAATCTCTTGCCAAACCTAACCTATGGTTCCACGTGATTCTAATCGAATAGCATTTGCAACTACCAATCAATTAGCATGGATGTCCTATCATCAAATCATATTTAATCACATGAATCAATAAACAATCAATCATCAATTTCCCCTAATTAAGCCCCTAGATTCTCCCCTTTCCCTAACCTAATTCTACTCACTAGTCATTCTAGAAATTAAGCAATCCATTAATTCTAAGCTAGCAAGCATGAAATTGAAGGAGTAAGAGAAGAAAATTTAAGAATTCAATTGCACAATCACCTAGGAATTAAGAATCAAAGTAATTTCAATCAATGAACTCAAGAATTCAAGAAATTAAGGAATTGAAGAACAATCAACAACAAAGCAAGAGCAAGAATTAAGAAACTAAGAATTAAATTGCAAAATTGAAGAAGAGTTAAGAAGGATTACAAATTGAAGCTTGAATGGAGGATAGTTTCTCTCTCTAGAATTGCTGAAAATCTACTTTTAGAATCTCCAATTATCAACTAAAATTCTACTCTCTACAAAATAAATCGAAAAATCTATTTATAAGTTTCCCCAAATA
The DNA here is from genome assembly GCF_020520425.1 of Spinacia oleracea. Taxonomy (NCBI): domain Eukaryota; kingdom Viridiplantae; phylum Streptophyta; class Magnoliopsida; order Caryophyllales; family Amaranthaceae; genus Spinacia; species Spinacia oleracea. The sequence goes on along the minus strand of NC_079490.1, from coordinate 131,724,979 downwards.
GAAGCCAGAATTCGAATAAGACCAGCCCGCGCAACCTTTCAGTCGCCCAGTCCTTTTGTGCGACCGAACGTAAAAGAATCATTCGAGCAAATACTGGGTCTTGTGCGAGTGAAGGCAGCGAAGAACACTTCCTTCGTCATGTGCGACCGAACGAAGAACCATGTTCGGTCGAATGGGATTTCTTTGGCTCATAATTCCTTCGCAGCTTCATTTGGTCGAACAAGGAAAGCCGTTTGGGCGCACAACTTTTGTGCGGTCGAGTAGAGAACATTGTGGGGTCGCATCCCAATTAGGGACATTCAGCCTCCAAAAACCAAATCTGTGCGACCTAACAACAGAGCACGTTTGATCGCACAAAACCTGTGCTGTCGAATTACCAAGGTTGTGCGGTCGTTTTACAATCTTGGGACATTCTGCCTCAAAAATCCGTTTTGTGCGACCGAATGACAGAGGGCATTCGACCGCACAAAACTGGAATCTCCTTGAACTCCATTTTCACTACCTGTTCGGGCGCACAAAACGCCACTCGACCGCACAAGCCCTGTTTTGGCTCAAATTCACTTGTTTTCCATCATTTTTCATCAAGATCACCTATAAAGCACAAGATGGAACAAAACTTATAAATCTCACTCAAAAAGCTATAAAACTATAAAAAAGCATAAAAACTAACATAAAATCCTAGGCTAAGAGCGACATAAATGTCACTCATCAAACTCCCCCAAGCTAAGCGTTTGCTAGTCTCTAGCAAACTAAACTCAACTAAGGAAGAATGAGCAACTAATCAGATTCTAAAAATTTACCAATATCAAAATATAGCAAATCTAATCAAGGCAGGACTAAAATGGAAAACACAAACCAAGAAAAGAAAGAAAGAAAAGAAGAAGAAAAGAAAAGAAATTAAACTACAAAATTCAAGATGGGCTTTATTATGGAACATATATAGAAGAACACTAATATTAATAATCAAATAAATGAGTACACGCTAACTAATGTCCTAAACCGAGTGAAAGATTCGAGCATCAAGCAAAGTGAACTAAGGGCAAACACTAGTTAATCCCCCTACATCCGGGCATACCACGTCAAGTCTCTAGATCTTATCCACCCTTGAGAATAGCGTCTCAAGACACCGCGAAGGCGCCAGAAAATCAACATTAGGCTACCCGACATCTTAGCATGACAACCTTGTTCCTTAAGCTTGACCAAATCCTCCCTCCACCGACAATGACTCAACTCTAAAGGGTCAAGAGGGCTTTTAGGGCGTAACGTAGGCTAGGGGTAAGGCGCAGAACAAATTTGGCCATTTGGTGCTCATACCTAAAGTGAAGCGCAATGATAGAACTAAACTCAAGCATTTTGAACCAAACACAAACTCGTACCACTTATTTGGGGTACACCCAAGCTTATTCAACAACAATTCTAAACTACAACTCTTTTTTGCGTTTTTTCCTTGATTTGATTTTCCTCTTTTTTGTGTTTCAAATGAAACTTTTCATGCCTTGTTTTTTTCTCTATTTTTGGCTTTTTTTCAAAACTTTACTCTCTTTTTTTTCTTTTGCAACAATTATTCCTTATATACAACATTCTTCCAAAAGTTTGCCATTCATACCAAACAACATTCATTCCTCAACTTTGCATAATTACTCCAAAACAACAAGCATCTTAACTGTAAGCTTCACTATCACTTCTAAGGGTGAAAACAAAACAAAGGCTATTAGGCTTGTAATGTGCTCATAAGAAATGAAGGGTCAAGGCTCAAATGGCTATCAAAAGGGCAAATGCAAACAAAAACATATGAGAAAAATAAGAAAATAGAGTCCTAAACTAAAAAGAAAAATAGTCACCGAAAGAAATGCCTCTATCGTCCCCTAAAGTAGTTCGGTCGCGGTCTCAGGAAGGAAATGGTCAAACTCGGGAGACAAGAAATTCAATGCTAAGGATCCATGCCACTCAATATATGAAAATGTGTTTGGGCTTATTTTTGAGCATGAACCTCACAAGGGAGCAAATACCATTCTCTCCGGCTTCAAATCACTAGAGAAATCGACACCATCTTACCACAAGCCAAGAGTTCATGACGCATGCTACCCATAGTTCAACCAACTTTCTTGACACCAAATCATAGACTCGACCCAAGACATTAAGAACCGGGTAAAAATCTACCAATTAGGAAGAAAAGCATTCTAATCTACAAGTTCCAATTTTATATGGCCCAATCAAGAATATTGCCTAAGAAAACCTAGAAAAACTTGCCTTGACAAAAAGGAAATCAAAACAAAAGAAAAAGGAAGAAAATAAGAAAACACACCAAAAAGGGAAACAAAAAGAAACAAACAAAACAAACAAAAAGAAAAGAAACTAAAATCAAACTAAATCAATCTAAAAACAAAGAAACAAGCACATAATGGTATGATTTATAGCAATGAGCATCAACAAGTAGCCAACCACACAACAAAACTCCCCCCAAGCTAGAATTGGGCCATGTCCTCACGGCCTAAAACCAAGCAAGGAGGGGCACAACTACCCATCCAACCAAATGCCCCAACATGATGTATGTCCGTCCCCCAAAGTATGCAATAGAGTTAGAAGGATGTTACCGGAATTGTCGTGGGAGAAAGTCCCGCAAAGAGCCGTTAAAACCCGAACAAACTCACCAAAATAAAGACGGGTAAGGCAAAAGGTGGAAAGTGTGAACCCACCGCAATGAAACATACCAAAACAATGCATAGAAGCCGCGGGGTGCCTCCCGGGAGCGCTCGTTTAACGTCATTAGCTTGACGAATCCCCCAAAGCTCATGGGGGGACAAGAATGAGACCAATACACGGGTTGCCTCCCGGTAGCGCTCATTTAACGTCATTAGCTTGACGGACCCCCCAAAAAGGTCAAGGGGGGTTAAAGACAACCAACCTTGGGTCAACACTAGTCAACATGCATTTCTTTGCCCCTTTGGGCGCAAAAATCTTACCGACATCACCATTAAAGAGGCGGAAACCAAACAATCCACCAACATGCCCCTCCTCGGCATTCGATGGACTCTTGGCTTTCTTGGGTTGCTTGGCTTTCTTAGCCGATCCATGAAACACTTTGGAGGGTTTAGCTCCATTATCATCATCAACATGCGTTTCAAATATCTCGGGGATGGTTACAACATCATCAAACTCATCCTCAAGCTCCTTTGGGATTCCATGGACAATCTTGTCATCAAGAGAGGACCTAGCAAGCTCATTAGCACACTTAGAAACATGAAAATTGTTAGAAGAATTAGCACAAGAGTGATTGTTCTCAACACAAGCAATAGTGTCAATTTTCATGCAACTTTTCATTTTAGAGCAACAATGTTCATCAATTGCAAGCTTGAAACTAGCCTTGGCGCTCCCGCTTTCAAAGTGATTAGTCCTTCTTGCACATCGATCAGAGCACCCGCGGTGGCTAAAAATGGCCTCCCCAAGATAATGGGGGTATGGGAATACTCATCAATGTCCAAGACGACGAAATCCACAAGGAAAGTAAGCTCGCCAACCACTAGGGGAACATCCTCAACCTTGCCAATAGGATACTTGACCGAACGGTCGGCAAGTTGCAAGGTGATGTTGGTTGGGACAAGATCTCCAACGTCAAGCTTGGCAAACACCGAATAAGGTAGTATACTAACGCTAGCACCCAAATCACACAAGGAATTGCTTATTTCAAGCTCCTTAATAGCACAAGGGATAGAAAAACTTCTCGGGTCTTTGAGTTTGGGTGGCGTTTTGTTGAGAATGATAGCACTACAATTCTCGGTGAGGTTCACCGTCTCCTTTACGTCAAGATCTCGCTTCCCACTCAAGATTTCCTTGAGAAATCTCGTATAAGAAGGCATTTGTTTCAAAGCATCCGTAAAGGGGATAGTGACATACAATTGTCGAAGAATAACAAGAAATTTTGCGAATTGCACATCCCATTTGTGTCTATGGGGATAGGGGGAAAAAGGAGTAGGGAGAGGAGGAAGAGGAGTCTCCTTCGACTTATCACCATCACTCATGTCGTCGACACGAGACTTCTCTTCCGCATCATCACGGTCCGAGGACTCATTTCCCATAGAACTCTCACCCCTAGAGCTAGGAGCTTCAACATGCGTAGCACTATCATCTAAGGTCTTCCCACTCCTTGTCACAATGGCATACAATTGCTTAGGAGGTTGACCTTGGGGTGGGAGACTTGTATGCACTTGTTGCTCTTTGATAGTGCTAGCTAGTTGAGTAAGTTGGATCTCAATCATCTTCAAGTGAGTGTTGGATTGTTTGAATCCATCCTCAAACTCGACATTCTTCTTGGCTTGCGCCCCCACAAACGACTCCATGAGAGCCTCAAGATTAGACTTGAGAGGCGGGAGTGGTGGAGGTGCAACGCCATAACCACTAAGGTTTGCTTGATATTGGTTGCCAAAGGTCCTCGGTCCATTGAATCCGGGAGGTGGCAATTGAGATGCACCATAAGGAACTCCCGAGTTCAAAGGATAACCCCCACTTGAGGCACCCCTAAATTGCCCATAAGAGTAGTTATAACCCCCTCCACCTTGATGGTTGGGATTATAACCCCCTTGGTTGTATTGGCCTTGATTGCCAAAACCTTGAGCTTGACCATAGGGCGCTTGGCTTTGATAGCCTTGTGCTCTATAGCCACCTCGATTTTGGCTATCATACCCACTTCCTTGGCCATAGCCTTGGTGGGGACCATACATGGAGGGCCCTTCAGGTTGCCTAGCAAAATTAGGATTGTTAGGGTTATCATTCCTAGACCTCTCATTGATGGCATTAGCATACTCTACATCAAACTCTCCTTCATACGAAGGGCCATAATCCACAAATGACAAGTTATGAACTAAGGGGCATGCATCGGGGGAATGACTATAGTCTTGGGAATTTTCACAAAAGAATGTGCCCGGAGGCATTGAGCCATAAGAACTAACCTTGCCCTTCCCCTTAGAGAGAAGAGTGGTCGAGGGAGGAGGGATTGTAGACGGTGATGGCGATTGGCTTGGTGTATTTTCGAGCTTCTCCAAGCGTGAGGTAAGCTTCTCTATCATCCGTGCTTGCTCTATGGCGTACACCGAACCCTTACCATCTTCACTTCTACCTTTACCATCATAATTCCTTGTGCCTACATGCCAAGATTGGTAGTTTTGAACTACATCCTCAATGATTTCCTCTATTTGATCCTCAGTTTTATTCATAATGGGGCCTCCCGTGCCCGCATCAAGACTCTTCTTTGAACTTGAACTCAACCCCATGTAAAATGTTTGGAGAAACAACCATTTAGGAATCCCATGGTGTGTGCATTCCCTTTGGTACTCCTTGAAACGATTCCAAGCTTCCAAGAGTGAATCATCTCGCTTTTGCTCAAAGGATTGGATCTTGTGGCGACACTCCGCCGTCTTCCCATGCGAGTAAAACTTGTTTAAGAATGCACTTGTCACTTCGGTCCAAGTGCGAAGTGAGTTGGGCTTGACCTCCTTGTCAAGCCAATCACTTGCTCTCCCAAGTAGAGAGAACCGAAACAATGTCAACCTCACATAATCCGATGCATGTGACACCATTGTGCTTGATTGTGTCACAATAGTGCTCGAACTGTTTGAGATGTTCGTGAGGTGATTCATTACTCTTCCCACAAAAGGGGTGGCTTTGCATCAAATTGATCAAGGCGGGCTTGATCTCAAAGTTGTTGGCACCCGTTGTTAGGGCTTGAATACCACATGTAGCTTCGAATGCCCCCGATATTCCCAAGTTCTTTACCGGGAGCGCCATGTTCTCAAACACTTGCTCACTCTCTTGTTGTTCCTCACCAACACTCAATGATGCGAATCTGTTATTGCCTGATGAGCTAGACCGTACACACCTTTGTCTCCTATGTGTCCTCTCCCATTCAAGGTCAAGAGGATGGAGGATCCTTTGACAAGCACGCCCCTTAAAAAGCATACAAACTCAAGAAAAACCGTGAGCAATGCCAAGGAAAAAGAAAGCTAAGCGAAATTGCAATGTTTTTTGTATTTTCTAATGATGAACTAGTCTCAACTAAAACTCAAAAACAACAACCGTTCCCCGACAACGGCGCTATTTTAATAAGTGTATTTTCCGTCGTTGATAGAAAATAACCTATGCAAACAATATTTATAAAACCACTCAACTACCGGCTAGCGGTAAGCAAAGGGATCGTCCCAAAGAAACGGTGGTTATCGAGTTTGAAAGTCAATCTAGTTCGAACAAGAATTTGGTTTTGAATTGTCACTTTTAAGAATCTAAAAAACTATGAATTATGCTAAATTGAATCAAGAAAGGGAGATGTTAGGGAGTCGGTGATAGACTAGGGAAATCGGGGGAAATGAATTCAACTATCTAGCAATGATGATCATGCAACGAAGTGACGATTAGGCAAATAACATCTAAAGACGAACCCCCCACCTCTCGGATAGGGAACGCTAAGCGTCTAATCCACGGAAGAGCTTTCTCCTAATCCTAGATTAAACTAACTAGCATATAATAGACACCGCCATTTGATCACACAAGATAGGCCCACAATCTCTTGCCAAACCTAACCTATGGTTCCACGTGATTCTAATCGAATAGAATTTGCAACTACCAATCAATTAGCATGGATGTCCTATCATCAAATAATATTTAATCACATGAATCAATCAAAACAATCATCAATTTCCCCAAATTAAGCCCCTAGATTCTCCCCTTTCACTAACCTAATTCTACTCACTAGTCATTCTAGAAATTAAGCAATCCATTAATTCTAAGCTAGCAAGCATGAAATTGAAGGAGTAAGAGAAGAGAATTTAAGAATTCAATTGCACAATCAACTAGGAATTAAGAATCAAAGTAACTTCAATCAATAAAATCAAGAATTCAAGAAATTAAGGAATTGAAGAACAATCAACAACAAAGCAAGAGCAAGAATTAAGAAACTAAGAATTAAATTGCAAAATTGAAGAAGAGTTAAGAAGGATTACAAATTGAATCTTGAATGGAGGAGAGTTTCTCTCTCTAGAATTGCTGAAAATCTACTTTTAGAATCTCCAATTATCAACTAAAATTCTACTCTCTACAAAATAAATCCAAAAATCTATTTATAAGTTTCCCCAAATAGAAGCCAGAATTCGAATAAGAGCAGCCCACGCAACCACTCGGTCGCACAGACCTTTTGTGCGACAGAACGTAAAAGAATCATTCGAGCAAATACTGGGACTTGTGCGAGCGAAGGCAGCGAAGAACACTTCCTTCGTCATGTGCGACCGAACGAAGAACCCTGTTCGGTCGAATGGGATTTCTTTGGCTCATAATTCCTTCGCAGCTTCATTTGGTCGAACAAGGAAAGCCGTTTGGGCACACAACTTTTGTGCGGTCGAGTAGAGAACATTGTGCGGTCGAATCCCAAGTTAGGGACATTCTGCCTCCAAAAACCAAATATGTGCGACCGAACAACAGAGCACGTTCGATCGCACAAAACCTGTGATGTCGAATTACCAGGGTTGTGCGGTCGTTTTACAATCTTGGGACATTCTGCCTCAAAAATCCGTTTTGTGCGACCGAATGACAGAGGGCATTCGACCGCACAAAACTGGAATCTCCTTGAACTCCATTTGCACTACCTGTTTGTTAGGTTATGATACATATGAATAAACATAAATCATGCGGAAAAACCATAAAGCCAGGAAACATATTATTAACACATAATCATTTAGCATAATTCAGATGCATACACTTTGTAGCGTGCCCTCCCTAGCTGCGCCCGAACCGAACAAGAACAAGTCTTTAGGACTCCAAGTGTCGTCCCTCCGTAGATAGTCCACAGCAAGTCCGGATCCGCCTTAAGCTTGACCAACTAGAATCGCCCTTAAGTTTACTTGGGATTTTCGGCTATTTTGGGTTGCAAGTGTTTGGCTGATTTTTGCTTAAAAATCTTACCTTTGAATACTTCAAAATCATCTGTTAAATATGTGACCCTAGGCCCTTATTTATAGAGTTTATGGAAAGGAATTATAATCCTACTAGGATATGGATTTATTAATTAGAATCCTAATAGAACACTAAATAATAAATTTAATCTTTTAGGATTAGGATTTAATCAATGCACGAATTCCGATAGGATTAGGATTCGTTACGAACACGAGCACACGCACACGCATGCACGCCCGTACGCAGGCCTTGCGGCCCACGCCGAGCGCACAGCGCATGCGGCCTCGCAGCCCATGAGCTTCGTGCGCGCTCGCCAGTGCTTGGCTGGGCCTGGCCTTGCGCTGGGCCTAGTCGAGCACTTGGCGTGTGGCTTGCTGGGCGTTGGCCTGGCCTCGTGTTGGGCCTTCGTCTAGCAAGCCTCGTCCGATGCTAATTCGTACGATACGCTTTCCGATTAAATTCCCAATTCCGGAATTCATTTCCGATACGAACAATATTTAATATTTCCGATTCCGGAATTAATTTCCGTTTCGAAGAAATATTTAATATTTACGTTTCCGGAATTATTTTCCGATTCCGATAATATTTCCGATTCTAGCAATATTTTCGTTTCCGGCAATATTTCCGATTCCGCAAATATTTCCATTTCCATTAATATTTTCCGATACGTACCATGTGTCCGTTTCCGGCAACATCTACGACTTGGATAATATTTATATTTCCGATACGATCCATATTTCTGTTTCCGGCATTATCATCGTTTCCGGAGTATTCATTTGCTTGCCTTTGACGATCTTAGCTCCCATTGAAACCAAGATCCGTCGATTCAGAATATCCATAGATGGAGTATTTAATGCCATTAAATACTTGATCCGTTTACGTACTATTTGTGTGACCCTACGGCTTCAGTCAAGAGTAAGCTGTGGATTAATATAATTAATTCCACTTGAACTGAAGCGGCCTCTAGTTAGGCATTCAGCTCACTTGATCTTACTGAATTATTAACTTATTAATTAATACTGAACCGCATTTATTAGACTTAATATTATATGCATACTTGGACCAAGGGCATTATTTCCTTCACTGTTCGGGCGCACAAAACGCCACTCGACCGTACAAGCCCTGTTTTGGCTCAAATTCACTTGTTTTCCATCATTTTTCATCAAGATCACCTATAAAGCACATGATGGAACAAAACTTATAAATCTCACACAAAAAGCTATTAAAACTATAAAAAAGCATAAAAACTAACATAAAATCCTAGGCTAAGAGCGACATAAATGTTGCTCATCACTCCCTCGATTAGTAAAGTAAACTATGAACAGAAGATCAACTTAAGCCAATGTTTACAAGGTAATGAAACAACACACATTCAAATCAGGTGGTATTCTTTCACCACAAAGGGATGCTTCATTTTTTGAAGCTCCAAATATTAATAAATCCCTCATTATTGTGAAGCAAGAGGTCTATGTCAAGTTCATCATCAGTCAAAGACAAGATAGATTTCATAGATGGTTTTATCCCAAGCCTGAACCAGATTAATCAAATTTGAGGCAATGGGGCAGGTGAAAGAATAATTATTTACTGGCTAATACTGAAGTAAGCTACGATATTGCTGCAGTGTTCTCTACTTTACAACTACCCATGAGTTTGGAAAGAGTTACAGCCTACAGTGACAACATGGAACAGGCAATCTGCACGCTTTCCATAGTGGTTCAGCGAAAGAGGTAACTTACTTTATTGATCAGGGGTCTGATAGAATTGGTGTGTATTACAGTAGGTTTACTGGAAAGTTATTTGATGAAATTGGTTCTTAATCACTCAATGTACTACTAGAATATACCTACTTTTGATAAAATATTGTGATGCAGCTCTAACAGTTTTGGAAAATTAAGGATAATAAGTAAAATAAAAAATCTGATTTTAGGAAGAGTTTAGAGTCTCTATCCTCCCTGAGAAGTGGGTTTCACTGATCACTGATGCTACACGGAGATTTTTAGTTTTGGTGTTTACTGTGTTTATAGTGTTGTTAGTTTGTGCTAAACTGATAACTGCTGCTATTTTATTTTTGGTTACCCAATTGCATTCCAGAGGGTCAAACGGTTGCAGAAGAAGTTCTATTTTCATTTTCATGATTATGTTGACTTGATAATATGAAAGGTAGATTTGACTAACCATCTATATTACTTGGAGTCTTCATTCCTATTAAAAATTGGTGGTTGTGGTTGGTTGTTTTGACTGCTTGTTGTTATAGGATATTTGAGGTGTTAGGGGTGTTTCAAGAACTGCTCAGGGTCCATAGGTGTTCTGTTGGTTCCATTTTCGCTGAGTTGGTGCTGCTGTTTCGTGGTTTGTGCTTCTTCTTAAGGTGTTGCTCTTTTCTTTTACTTGGAGCTGCTGCAGTGATCTTTCTGTTGTTGGAAGATAGTAAAGGCTGGTTGTGCTCTTGTTTAAAGGTTCTGTTTTGTGAGGTGATGATGTTTCGTGATCGAGGTGCTGCTGTTGCATGGACCTTGCACTTGGAGTTGTTGTACGTCTGCTTGCTTGGAGCTGCTGTCTGCAGCTCTTGCTTGGAGTTGTTGTATTATGCGTGGAGCTATTGTCGATCTGCTTGGAGCTTTTTCTGTTGCTTGAGCTTCTTTCTGCTTGGACGTACTACTGCAGGCTGATATATATTTAGGAAGTGTTGGGTTTTCTGTTTTGGAATTGGGTGGTCTAGAGACCAAAGCTGACCTCGATGGGTTGACTTTCTTATTGCTTTTTTTTTGGGGTTAAAGACTTTCTTATTGTTTTGATTATTATATTGTTTAGCCAAATAAAAAAATTAGCGTTTCTCGATGTTCTTGTAAGCAACTATAAAATTATATTAATTTAATTTATTGTCTATCGTGTATGTTAACTTCACATTGCTTTTTTATGTTAATATTATTTTATACTTTAAAAAATATAAATATGTTGCATGTTTTAAATAATCATATTAGTAACGGTAGGATAATAATAATAATAATAATAATAATAATAATAATAATAATAATAATAATAATAATAATAATAAGGGGGTTTCTCTCAAAGGGGCGAATATGGGGGTTTAGGGCTTTCACGATCGTCGGTTCCACGTCAAATCCGGTGGTTGTATCGGCGGTGAGGGTTGCCGGAGTTTGGTCGGTGGTTTTCGGGTATTTTAAGGGTGGTTTTAGGGCAGTTTGCAGGTTTCTTGGAGCAGTTCGCAGCGAGTTTTGAGTGCAGTTCTCAGGCGGCAGTGGTGCAGTTTCTTAGTTCGTATTTCCGGTGGTTTCAGGCTGGCTATTGATCGGTTTCCGGTGGTTATTGTTTGCATTTGGTCGGTGGTTTCAGGCGTGTTTTAGGGCAGTTTTCAGGCGTGGTTATTGTTCGCATTTGGTCGGTGGCTTCAGACTTGTTTCAGGCTTGTTTTAGGCGTGTTTCAGGGTGGTTTCAGGCTTGTTCGGTGCGACGTTTTGGGCGGTTTCAGGCGTGTTTGTTGTGACGGCAGTGTGGGTTGGAGTGGGCTCCATTTCTCAGTTGTTTGTAGGGCTCGATTGCGGTGGGGTTGTTGCGACGACAGTGGGGGTTGCGACGACAGTGGGGGTTGCGGTTCTGCTGTGGGTTGTGTTTCTGGTTCAGTGGTGTTGTGTGGCAGTGGTGTTGGCTGTGGTGTTGTGTGCGTTGTGGTTGAGTGGTGCGTCTTCAGCCATCCGCCACGGCATATCCGTGGTAATATTCAAGATACAACGTGTTTTGTGCTGCGAATTCAGTTTCGGTTTTAGGTGTTGAGTTTCTGGTTGTTTGGGGCATTTGATTTCAGTTTCGGTGTTCAGATTCAGTGCGTTCAGTTTCAGTTTTCGGTGCAGTGACGTTGGAGTTACTTTTTGGTGGAAGTGCTTTGATATGGCGGCTTCCGTGGAAAAGTTTCATTGCCCTTTTGTGGGTCTTAGCGGGTGCCAGGATGGTGGTGGGCGTGGTTTGGTGAGGAGTTCTCTGCTCACTCACTTACGGGATCGTCATTGTTGCTTTGGTGTGCGGGATGTTACCCGTCATTCCCTTACTACCAATTTGCAGGTTTTTACTTCGGCTGAAGTGACCTTTCGTCGTATGGGAATTTGGCTATGTGGAGATTGTTTCAAGACTCATACTCATCGTATTAGGTGTCGACATGGCAGTGGTTCTAGTACTGTTTTTGTGGACCCTCCTGATTCTGGGGATGGTATTCTTCGTTTTATTCTCTATGGTATTCAAAAACCCCTAGCTCCTACTTCCGAGCTGCCTTCTTCTGATGCGCCTCGGGAACATCATTTTTCTTTTGATGTTGCTCTTCTAGACTCTTTGTTGTCTAAGCGGTTGCGTTCTGTGAAATCCATCCCTCCCAAATGTCGTTTGGGTTTTTCGCGAGTTCTGAAAGGGGCGCTTGATAAGGTGATTTGCAGATCAGATGACATCGCTTGTTGGGTTCAGTTGCTCGTGTTACCTCTTTGTGTCCTCACGACTTTTTCTCCGCGGAGTAATCGTGAGTGTTCATCCGGTGTTAGGCGTCGTCGTCAGGAAGAGAGTATCACCGCTGCTATTCGTTCTTGGGGTGTGCCTGGTGGTTCTGAGCAGCTTGTTATGGATACATTGGCTAGCGTGTCTCCCCCTCTATTGGATGTTGACGACGACCATGATTTGGCGGAGCGTAATATTAAGCAATGCAAGAGAAAAATTTCTGACGGTCACTACACGGCTGCCGTTAGAGTTCTTTCGTCCTCAGGTCTTGCCCCTTACAATGATGCTACTCTTGCTGATTTGCAAGCAAAGCACCCTTCAGTTCCGGAACCTACCTTACCGGATATCCCAGTTGATCATCACCTTACTGCTTCCTCCGCTGTTGTGTTGGAGCAGATTAGGGGCTTTCCGCGTGGTACTTCGTGCGGTAGAGATGGCTTGCGTGCTCAACACCTTTTGGATTGCTTGGGTGGTGCTGCTGTAGCTGTTTCTGATGAGTTGGTGGACTCTATCACTCAGGTAGTTAATCTCTTTCTTGCTGGAAAGTGTCCTGCTGAGCTTGGTGGATATATTGCTAGTGCTCCTCTTACGCCACTTGTTAAGCCGGGTGGTGGTATTCGGCCTATTGCTGTGGGCACTATTTGGAGGCGTCTTGTTTCTAAGGTTGGGGCTGCTATGATTGGTCCGCGTTTAGGGAACTACTTTGGGGGGCTTCAGTTTGGAGTTGGGGTTCCAGCAGGTGGTGAGGCTATTCTCCATGCTGTCAATCGTTTGGTTGAGGCTCGTGGGGCCGATGTTGGCCTCTCTATGTTATTGGTGGATTTTCAGAATGCATTCAATTTGGTTGATCGTTCGGCTTTGTTGCGTGAGGTTCGGCTACATTGTCCTGCTCTTTCGCGTTGGGTTGAATTCTGCTACTCTTCTCCAGCACGGTTGTATTATGGGGAGCATACCTTGTGGTCTTGTCAAGGTGTGCAGCAAGGGGATCCTCTCGGCCCTTTGCTATTTTCTTTGGTTCTACATCCATTGGTGTGTCGAATCAGGGACTCTTTTGATCTATCTCTGCAGGCGTGGTACTTGGATGATGGCACTATCGTTGGTGACACTTTGGTGGTTGGAAAGGTCTTGGAGTTAATTTTGGAGGAGGGTCCTCATTTAGGTCTCCATGTTAATGTTGAGAAGACAGAGGTTTTCTGGCCTTCGGAGGACCCACGCAGTCGTCTAGAGGGTGTCTTTCCTACGGATATTGCTCGTCCTGCGCTTGGTGTTAAGTTGCTTGGTGGTCCAGTCAGTACGGATTCCTCTTTTTGTAAGGAGTTGGTTTCGCGACGGGTGTCGAAGACTGTTGTGTTGATGGATGCTGTAGCTAAGCTTAATGATCCCCAGTGTGAGTTGTTGCTTCTTCGTGCGTGCACTGGAGTTTCTAAACTCTACTTTGCTATGCGCACTTGTCCACCTCATCTTTTTGAAGCGGCCCAAGTATCTTTTGATGTGGCTCTTCGGGCTTCTTTAGAGCGTATCGTGACTGCTTCGGGACCTGGGTTCGGTGACTGGCAATGGCGTCTTGCTACCTTGCCTTATTCGTATGGAGGATTGGGTGTTTATTCAGCTGGTGATGTTCGGCATTATGCTTTTCTTGCATCCCGTTTGCAGTCTTCTGGTTTGCAGGATTCGCTTCTTCGGCTTTCAGGTGTTGAAGGTCCGGGGTCGGCCTTTGATGATGCTCTTGGTCTTTTCAATAGGACCGTGGAGAGCGACCATATGAGTAGCCCTAGTGAAATCGCTGCCCCCACTCTCATGAAGAAATTGGCAGACATATATTTCACGAAGGTTACTGCTGATGCGGTACCCGCCTACTCCTTATCTTCGCGTCATGTTTCCCTTTGGAAATCCCAGCAGAGGGATCACTCCTCAGCTTGGTTGCGGGCAGTCCCCATCTCGGGTTTAGGCCAGACTATGAACGGTAAGACTTATCGTTCGGTTCTTTGCTATCGGTTGGGTATTCCGTTGTTCTCTGATTCGACGACGTGTTCTGCTTGCTCTCGGGTTTTCGATGGGGATATTTATGGGGATCATGCCGTGTCTTTTGCTGGGATCGTGGGTATCAAACATCGACATAATGTTGTTCGTGATACCCTTTTGGATATTTGCTATCGGTCGGGGATTTCTGCTCGTAAGGAGGTTGATGTTGGGCTGACTAGTGAGAGTGATGGAGCTCTTCGTCCTGCAGATATATTGCTTTATTCTTGGGATGGCGGTGTAGATGTGTGTGTTGACTTGACTGGGTCTTCACCTATGACGCAATCTGGGTTGTCAGACTTCGTTCCGGGTCGGGTTGTGGCGGTTGCTGCGCAGCGGAAGCAGGTTAAGTATGCGGCACGTTGTAGGGCTTTGGGTTACGGTTTCTTTCCTTTTTCCTTCTCTTCTTTTGGGGAGTTAGAGAAAGGGGCTGTTTCGTTGCTGAAGCGGGTCCAGACGTACTCCAGGGCTCAAGACATAGGGGCGCGGGCAGCTGCCCACATTTTCAGCAGGATCGGGTTCGCCATAGCTAGAGGAGTGGGGGCCCAGATTGTATCTCGGCTCCCCACCAACTTCTTGTAGTTTACTTTATCTTTGTAGCTTGTTAAGCTTGTAACGTTTTGGTGGTTTCCCATAATAATAATAATAATAATAATAATAATAATAATAATAATAATAATAATAATAATAATTTTTAAAAGAAAAATGTTATCTATTACTTAACAAGGTGTTACATTAGTTTGAAAAAAGTGATACGTAATATCGAATAAAGTGTTACTATATGCCTATGTATGATTGAAAAATGTTACCTAATAATCAACAAGGTGTTACGTTAGTTCGTAAAAGTGATACATAATGTCGGTTAAAGTGTTACTATATAATTGAAAATGTTACTAAAGATAAGGAAGTGTTACATAAGAAATAACAAGTAACACTTCAAAAATGATACTAATGATATTAAAAAGTGTTACATAAGAGGGCCTATAGTAACACTTTTAAAGGTGTTACCATACGTTACCCAAAGTGTTACCTAATACCTTAGGGAATATGGGCGGATGTATCACCTACTAAAGTGTTGCCTATTGTCTATAATAACACTTTTACCACTTTACGTAACACTTTTCCGGTGTTACATAAACTCAATTATGTACTAGTGAGCATTGAGGTATAAGATAATGTTAATATTTAATTTAAGTTGAATTATTTTTAATTTTATATAACATAGTGTATCCGTTAGCATCATTTTATTCAAATTATAGTGAAGGAGATGGGAAAGCTTCTTCAAATTATGAGCCAGAAGTTCAAAAAACATTGAGGTATAAGATAATGTCAATTTTTAACTTAGTTGAATGATTTTAAATTTTATGTAAAATGCGTGTCCGTTAACATCTTATTATTCAAATTACAGTGAAGGAGATGAGAAATCTTCATCAAAATCCCAGCCAGAAGTTCAGAAACCATCAAGGTAAAAAATAATGACAAATTTTAAATTAATTGAATGCTTTTAAATTTTAAATAAAATAGCGTGTCTATCAAACTCATATTATTCAAAATGCAGTGAAGCAGATCAGAAAGCTTCATCAAAAACTTCAGCACAAACAGAAAGTGAAACAAAAAATAGGTAAATTTTAATCCTGCATGTTTTTTAAAGATTTTGTATGTTTATTCTTTCTTTTTGTATTGTTTGTTCTTTCATTTTGTATTTTTTTTTTCTTTATTTTTGTACCTTTGAACTTAAAAAAAAAAATATCATTTGCCTCTTTGTTCATATTAATTTTATTTGTTCTTCTTTCTTTTGGAATTATATGTTCTTTGTTATATATTCTTTATTCTTTCTTATTGAATGTTTTGACCTTTATTGTTTATTTGATTGTTTGAATTTTAATGTAAATGTTCATAATTGTCTTGTATATGTTCATTTCAGTTGAATGATTTTAAATTTTGTATAAAATAACATGTCTTTTAACATCAAATTATTCAAATTACAGTGAAGGAGATGAGAAAGTGTCATCCAAATCTTCAACACAACCACAAAGTAACAGAAAAAAAGAGGTTTGTTCTTTGTTTGGGTATTGTTTGTTCTTTCTTTTTATGCAGTTTGTTTCTCATTTTGGTCAAAAAATCATTTGCATATTTGTTCATAATGCTTTCATTGTTTGTTCTTTCTTTTAAATAGTTCATTCTTTCTTATGGAATTGCTTGTTCTTTCTTGTTTATTTTTTAGTTTATATTTTTATGAAAATGATCATACGTTTTCTTATATATGATCATACTTATTGTTTTCATTGTTTATTGAATTTTCTTTGTTCTTTCTTTTTAACATATTTGGTCATGATGTTTAACCTTTTTATTAATAATATTTTTACTTTAAGTTTTTACAAATGTTATTTGTGTATCAGGGGCAATACTTTAGTGAATAAACTTCTAGCAAAGAGCATCAGGCAACGAAAGGAAAAAATGGCTGCGGAAAGGATAGTTGCAGCTGCTGCAGAGGCCAGCAGAGAAGCTGAGGAAAAGATAGCGGCAGCTGCCTCAAAAGCACGAGTACAAGATAAGGAAAGGCCAGTTGCAGCTGATGCAGAAGCCCAAAGAGAATCTAAGGAAAAGGCATTTGCAGCTGCTGCAGAAGCCCAAAGAGAAGATGAGGAGAAAGAAGCTGAAAATAAGAGGAAGGAGGCTGACAAAAAAAAGGAGGAAGAAGATAAAGCTGAAAAAATTAGGAGGGAGACTGAGAAAAGGACGAAGGAATATGAAGCTGAATTAAGGAGGGTTCAGGCTCAGAAAAACAAAGAGTATGTAGACGAAGTAGCAAAAAAGGAGGAAAGCTGAGAAAAAGAAAAAAGAGCAAGATGATGCTATAAAAGCAATTAGCACAGTGGTTGAAGATGTAAATGCTACAGAAAGTGAAGGTAATGGTAATGGCGGAAAAAGAGGAAGAAAAACAACAGCTATCAAGAGGAGGACCATTCCAAATATAATTATCGATGAAGCAGTAGAAAAGCAGTTGCACATGATATCATATTCATACAAGCCAAGAAGGAATACAAGATCAGTGGTGAAAGTAGCTGAAAAACATTCTGCTGAAATTGTTAGCAAAGAAGGATTTGAAGGCAAAGGTAACTTTTTACATTGTTCAATCTTGTTTAAATAAATGTTTAAATATTTTTGTTATATAAATTGAACTTAGTATTTGTTGTTAATGTAGATGTCTCTGAAGTTACTTCAAAAGTAACAAAGACTCCACAGAAAAGGAAAGGGGCTAAGACAGAAGATGTGGTTGAGCCTAATGATGTAGAGATTGTAAAACACAGAAACAAAAAGATACACATATATACAAAAAAAAAATTATTGTTATACATCTTAGAAATGTTCTAAGATATTTGGTAACATGTTTATAGATTAAACACATTATGATCCTTTTTTACAGGAGTTGAGAAAAAAACTTATGTTAAGGCAAGAATTCTTCATGTTAGGGAAGGAATGAAAAGGAGCAAGAAAAATGATATTGAGGAAGAGAGAGAAAAACACCAAAAAGGTTTACATTTAACAATGTTCAAAGTTTTTTGGAAGAATGTTCATTTTGTTTTCATAGGATGTTCTTTGTGTTTACATTAAAAATTCTTTCGGTATTATATCATGAAATTATTCAAAGTTTTTGGTTATATGTTCAAAGTTTTTCTCCATTATGTTCTTTTCACAGGACATGGAAAAGTTATTGTTCAAAGAAAAAGAAAGAAGCAAGCTTGTTTGAAAAAAAAGAAAGAAGAATAAGAACAACAACAAGAACAAGAAGAAGAAGAAGAAGAGGAAGAAGAGGAGGAGGAAGAGGAAGAAGCGGAAGAAGAAGTGGAATAGGAGGCAGAGGATGAAGAAGAGGACGAAGAAGAAAAAAGATGAAAAAAGGTATATTAAGTATACTGAAATGTTAAAAGTTGAATTACATATTTGTCAAAGATTTTTAACTCTATGTTCTTTTCTAACAGACCGAAGACTAGCGGTGAAAGAGAGGTTGCAGAAGTTTGAAAAAGAGAGACAAAAAATAGGTCAGACTCAATTTTTAATTTTTTTCAATAAAATTCAAATTCTATGATTAATGTTCAAAGTTACTTATATGTCATTCTTGTTCAGTATTAACAAGAAAAACACCAAAAGTAACATCACCTGCTGAAAAGAAAAGGAAAAGGAAAATAATCGATGAGGATTATTGTTAGGTTATGATACATATGACAATTCATAAATCATGCGGAAAAACCATAAAGCCAGGAAAACATATTATTTACACATAATCATTTAGCATAGAATAGATGCATACATGTTGTAGCGTGCCTTCCCTAGCTGCGCCCGAACCGAACAAGAACAAGTCTTTAGGACTCCAAATGTCGTCCCTCCGTAGATAGTCCACAGTACGTCCGGATCCGCCTCAAGTTAGACCAACTAGAATCGCCCTTAAGGTTACTTGGAATTTCGGCTAGTGTTTGCAAGTGTATGGCTGATTTTTATTTCAGAAACTTACCCTTTGAATACTTCAATCGTTCGTATAAATTATGACCCTAGGCCCTTATTTATAGAGGTTTGGAAAGGGAATTGGAATCCTAGTAGGATACGATTTAATTAAACTTAGAATCCTACAAGGACTCTAATTAATTAAATAATCCTAATAGGAATAGGAATTTAATCATACATCAAATCCTAATAGTTTTAGGAATTATGCATGGACACAAACACACACACGAGCATGACCCGCAAGCATGCAGGCCATCCCCGCGCACAGCCCACACGCCCACGAAGCCCATGCGAGCTACCGCAGCCCACGAGGCTGCCATGGCCTAAGCTGCGCGCTGGGCCTGCCTTGCGGTAGGCCTGCCGCAGCCTTGGGCTGTGTTGTGGCGCGCCATTGCTTGCTGGGCGATGGCCTGGCTTCGTGCTGGGCCTTCGTCCGGCAGGCCTCGTCCGATGCTTATTCGTACGATACGCTTCCGATAAAATTCCCGGTTTCGGAATTCATTTCCAATACGAGCAATATTTAATATTTCCGATTCCGGAATTAATTTCCGTTTCGAACAAATATTTAATATTTCCGTTTCCGAAATTATTTTCCGATTCCGATAATATTTCCGATTCTGACAATATTTCCGTTTCCGGCAATATTTCCGATTCCGGCAATATTTACATTTCCGATAATATTTTCCGATACGTACCATGTTTCCGTTTCCGGCAACATGTACGACTTGGATAATATTTATATTTCCGATACGATCCATATTTCCGTTTCCGGCAATATCATCGTTTCCGGAGTATTCATTTCTTGCTTGTGACGATCTCAGCCCCCACTGAAACCAAGATCCGTCGATTCCGAATATCCATAGATAGAGTATTTAATGCCATTAAATACTTGATCCGTTTACGTACTATTTGTGTGACCCTACGAGTTCAGTCAAGAGTAAGCTGTGGATTAATATCATTAATTCCACTTGAACTGAAGCGGCCTCTAGCTAGGCATTCAGCTCACTTGATCTCACTGAATTATTAACTTGTTAATTAATACTGAACCGCATTTATTTGACTTAACATTGAATGCATACTTGGACCAAGGGCATTATTTCCTTCAGTCTCCCACTTGTCCTTAGGGACAAGTGTGCATTTCCTAATTCCTTTGTCGCTCGATGCTTGCTCTTGAACATAAGGTAAGAATTGTCATCCTTATTATGTCCAGAGGTGTTCCTCGGTTTCAGAGTTCAACTGATCAAATAAACAGATAATCATAGCCTATGATTCATCCGAGCACGGCCATGCATTTCACAGTTTCTAGCTCTCCGAGTGGCCTTGTACAACTTTTAAGCATCTCATCCCGATTTATGGGAGGACAATCCCAATCTTGCGATCTTGAGATTGGACTTCGTTTGATAGGTGATTACCTGAGCGTTGCCTTTATAGCCTCCTTTTACGGTGCGACGGTTGGTCAACGTCAAAGCAACCAGTTCTCAAACAAGTAATCTCAAATCACTCAGGTATTGAGGATTTAGTGTCTAATAATTTTAATGAAATTTACTTATGACAGATTTTCATCTCTTACAGTAAAGTTTCATAGGTCTGTCCGATACTAGTCTTCCCAAAGTAAGTATCTATGCAAATGATTATGACATTGCCATGTCCACATAGTTCAAGAAACAGAACTACTAGTCATCTTGCATTCTAATCGTCTAACGTTTTCTAGGCGTCCAATTTTATAGAAAACTCCGACTAGGGACCATTTTCAACTTTTGACATTCAAGTTCACTTGATAGACATTTCTTAGTCACAGGACTGGTCCTGACAGTCTATCTTGAATATATCGTCAAATTGAAGGGACTCATCATTTAATACTAAACCAAGATTAAATGGAATATGAAAAATACATTTCATATATGATAAATGTTCAACCCCAACGTTTTACAACCATGGGCCTCTAACCCATCTTTAAAACATTTCATGGAATTCAAAGCTATGCTTGATTTCCAGTGCTATAATGTGAGTGTTGCTTCTCACTTGTTGCATAGGTTTAGTTATCATGCTTTGCTAATCTTAATATCCCTTTCATCGAACGTTTTTCGAGATAGGATGATAAAGATCTTTTGAGTTTGTTTATTATGTGATCTAGTCTTTCTTACTTAAATAGTGGTTCTACGCATTTTGCAATGAAGAACCATCAAGTCAGCAGACATGTGATCCAGCCAAGTTCAGTGAAGAACTTTTTAATGTAAACAACTCAGTTTTATTGCTTCTTAGGCAATAAGTACTTTTACTTCAACTGTATAGGTTGCTAGTGATGCTTTGTTTGGATTTACCTATCCAAGTGGTTCATAGATATGTGGAAGACTCTCCAACTATATCTTAGAACATAGAAATTATTATTTTAATTTCCCACGCAACAACTCATGGTCTCCAATCCATGTTGCCATTTCAAAACACGATGCTCTATAGCTCGTCCTTATCAATGGTTAACTCCAAAGGGTCTTGCTTGATCCTTTGCCAGTGTTTATGCGTGTAGCATCAATATTTAGCATATATTTATTTCCTTTAATCAAGAACTATTCCTATGTACCTTTTCAAGTACCATAAGTATTCTTGATCTCAATCTAGTTGATCTTTACTTAGATCAATAGAGATTGGTATATGTTCGTCATGGCTAAAGTCATACGATACGTTTTTGGCGATCCTCATATTATATCATACATGATAAATTCTTTTGCAGAATAATTCCCAATTGAATTCTATTCATGTAACTTTAGCTCATCTAGTTTCAGTAGATACTAAATCCAGCTAAATTCTTTGACATATAATATAGGTTTAAGAATCTTACTTAGATTCTTTGATGTTTAACTTAGTAAATGCTTATACATAGTTCAAACATCCTTTACTTAGATTGATTCATATGGGTAGAATATCTCCAATGGAGTCTTTCGTGTTTGATTTAGTAAATGCCATTACTTAATCCAAAACAATATCATAAGATCTTTGTAAATAGATCTTAATACCCAGTATGTACTAAGTTTCGCCTTGGTCCATCATTAATGAATAATTTCAAATCTAACTCATTAGCATTTGAATGTTATTTCACAATAGAGAGATATGTGTGTGATACACATAGGACCAAATAAGTTTTACGTACTCCCACTAAACTTCTTATAAATCTATAAGAATCATGTACATTTTATGAAACTAAAATACTTATTAGCTTCACTAAAATACAATTCCAATTCCCAATTGCTTGCTTAAATCTGTACTTAGATTTTATAAGCTAGCTTTCCTTTTCAAGCATTTATTTGGATCCACAAATTCTATGACATACCATATACATAGTTTATTCCAACATTTGATTGAGGAATACGTTTTGTCATCCAATTGCTATATGTACCAATATGCAATCATTGCTTGAATTATAGACTTGAGCATTACGATTATGCATGAGGTTTCAACACAATCCACACCGTGAATTTGCTTGTAACCTTTTAGCAACTAATCTAGCTTTGTGTTGTGAACACAATTTCATGTTTGATGGTTTTTATCCTTAAAACAAACTTTGCAACCAATAGGTGTGAAACTATTCTTGCAAATCAACAAAATTTCAATTTTCTCATCAAAACATTGAGTATGTTTTATGGCCTCTAACCATTTAAAACATTTGAGTCTATATATGGCCTCTAACCATTTTAGGGAATCTGGGTTTCGTCATAGCTTTCTTACAAGTCACAAACTCATTAATCTACATGATAATAGTTTGACTGCAAGTTGTAGGTTTCTTCACTATCTAATAGAAGAATTGCATAGTTTCAGTGACCTGAACTCCATAGTTTCAGTGACTTGAACTCTATGCCTACAAGGGTATAGAACATCAAACAACAGAATATCAATAGCCACTTAAAAGTCCTTTGAATATTCTGTTCTCCTTGAAGCACTTGTAAAGTCTTCTAAGAGATGTCTATTCTTTAAAAGCCACTTCTAAAGTCCTTAAAGAATACGTGTTCGGATTTTCTAAAGAACTTCGAAAAGCCTCCAGATTGTCCGTTTATGTTTGTTGTTCGCCTCGAAGACTTTCGAGGTCTATTTTCTCCCACTTGTCATTTTGGAAACGAATCTCCAAAAGGACATTATTTCGAGCAAACAAACATTATGTTCTCAAAAATTCGTGGTAGAAACAATACCCTTGTGCCTCATTTGAATAAATCACAATGAAACATATATCTATACTTGGGCCTTAGTTTGTCGAATGAAAAACACTAAGCTCCCACTGAGTTTTGCAACTCTCTAGATATATTTTATGAAAAGTTATTCTGAAATTACTTTTCAATAGCTTTGACGAATTTGGTTTAGTTTGGTGGTAGTTGAGCAGTTTGTTTTAGAAATTATAGGAAAAGTCTTTATGATTCATCATTAATCGAATCAAGTACTAATTGACTTCGATTATTCCAACTAAGATATGCCATATCTTATGGACCTAGATTGTGAAATTACAACACACAATCATTGATGATCATATTTGGTCTCAAGTAATCATGATCTAACCTAGATCTTTATGATTTCTTGCCAAGTGGATTTTATACTTCTGAATCTTTGAACTAGCCAAACAGATTCAACTTATATCACATTTGAGTAAATAAACCTATATTCACTCAAATCCATGTGAAATAATAAAGTCATAAAATCTTTCTTTAGCTTTGAACTCTATTGTCTAGGCGTTCTAACAATAGTTCATATCTTTTGTTACTTTTAACAAGTAAGACTAGTTGTCTTAAATTGATTTAGAAATCAATGAACTTTCAAAATTCCATCAAAATAGAGCTTATGAATGTTAACTTGTTGATATGGTCTAAGCAACAATGCTAAAGGTTAGTGGAACTCAAATCAAGAGATTGATTTGAACCTAGTAAAGTTCTTATTGTTAAAGAGTTGTTTGTTTTAATCAAGCATATTGACTCAACCCGTAAATGACCATTTCATTCAAATAAACAAACAAACATTTGTTTTTGTTTTTCTTGAATGTGAGTCTTTCTGTGTTTGAAGCAGAAATTTAGGTATGCTGATTATGGAACAAAATAGCCATTAAGTTCCAGCCTTTGAAAGGACTTAAAACAAACTAGATGACCCTACAACTAATGTAGCATTGCCATGCTTCATTTCCCACTTGTAGGTCATTAGTGTATCCTAGCTTCCATCGTTTAAGTTATTACCGAAGTAAGAACCTCAAGCGGTATATGATACCAAGGAAGTTTGATTGCTAGGTCACTTTTCTTTAAACATTTACTTTTAGGTAGAAACGGAATTGTAAATTCCTTTCATTTGTTCCTTGTTTTCCTATTTCTTGTACCCTTTCTTATAGTTTTAAGAATTGAATTCTCTAGTGTTGACTTTTATACTTTGTTAGACATGTCCAATGTCACTCCAACAAAGTTCTTACCATTTATGTTGAATATTCTGTTTCAACTAGATGATCTTACCAGAAGCTTCTAAAGTTCTCTAAGCATCAATCTATTCGACTGTCTAGGGACTAGACTCATTCGAGAATAAAATGGACAAAGATATTAGGTTGTTAACCATTGGTAAAGCTGAGTGTTTAAACTCAATGCTTTATGATCTCAAAACTACATTGTATTTTGAATTCACAAGCACCAATCGGTTTGCCATTCGACTTTGATACTCGAAAACAACCATAAAAGTCGCTAAAAGAAACGTACATTTTAAATCGCTCATTTTCTCTCATTTCCGTGAATCGTTCTTGAATTCACTACCAATCGAGGAAATTTATTGTTACCTTTCTAAAAGGATTTATTGCAGTGCAAGATATTTAATTATAAACAATAATTAAAACATACATTGAAGCATGCAAAGTCTAAACATTTATCATGAATAATAACTTGAAAATGAAAGCAATCATGCAATTTAAACAAGTCATTAGCATTTTATTCGAATTATGTGTTCCGGCAGGTGTGAATAAAATGATTCCAAGACCCTAAAACCATTGAAGAATTAAGCACAGTTTGTTGACTCAATTCTAAAACATTTTAGGTAAGCAAAAGCCTTTTGCTAATAGTCTAGAAACTATTCTTGGTTGATAGGTACGTCTAAGAACTTATTAGGTAAACCTATCGATTTTGCCACGACATAAAAGGACTCCTTACTTATATCGTTGAGTTTCACCAAAACTAACATGTACTCACAATTATTTGTGTACCTTGCCCCTTTAGGACCAATAAGTAACACCTCGCTGAGCGAAAACTATTACTAGATTGATGTAAAGGATATCCAAGCAAGTGTATATTTTGGCATGGCACCTTATAACTCAATTTTTAAGTTTGGAACTTAAGGCTCTTACTATGTTGGTTAGATTTTAAGTGAACTAAAATCCTTAATCATGCAACATAATCAAGCCACAATCTCATGCATAATTAAGACATATTTAAAGCAATAAATAACTTAAAGCATGCATAAGATAAATGTGATCTAGTATGGCCCGACTTCATCTTGAAGCTTCAACTTCAAAGTCCGTCTTGAAAATCTCCGTGGGAGGCACCATTTTCTTCAAATAGGATAAGCTATAATTAAAACTAATTACAACTATTTGATGGCACGCAGACCATATTTGAATTGAAAAACAATTTTGGTACTTTAGACCAATTACATTCAAATTAATGGTACGCAGACCATATTTTCTATCCTATTTGGGCCATACTAGTCACTTCATAACCTGCAAAACAGTACATATACAATATATACCATTCACCCATTCATTATCATGAATGGCCCACATAGCTGGTTAGTAAAACACATTATGCATCACATAAACATTTGCAGCAATTAATCAAGGGCACCAATAATCTACAAATTATTCAGTCCTTATTAATTCTAATCAAGTTGTTTTAACCTTAAGGATTTGTAGACCTAATCAAGAGTATATGACTAAAAGGGCTCCCACTTAAACCAATAAATTCATATGCTTTACTAATTTTAAACATAAAAATGTATTTCTAGTCTAACCGGAAACATACAAATTTAATTAAAATTTAAAGCTCATATAAATTTATAATTGAATCCAAAAATTTAATTTAATTCCAGTCATATTTAAATTAATTCATGATTTTAATTTTAGTAAAATAATTAGAATAAATAAAATTTATTATAATTACAATATTCAAAATTAAAATCCAAGAAAATAATTTAAATTATTAATTTTAAAATTAATTAAAATTACGTAAACTGAAAATTTCAAATTAAAATTTCAAAACGATCTAATCGCAACGCAACAACCCCACGCAACGCACGCCCATGGGCCACACGCACACAGCCATCGATGGCCATGTGCGCGCAGCCCATGCGCTGCGTCGCATCGCTGCTGCTCCCCATCGCAAGGTGCGCGCCAGCGCTCGTCGCAACAAGCATGCTGCTCCCCATCGCAAGGTGCGCGCCAGCGCTCGTCGCAACAAGCATGCTGCTGACCATCGCTGGGCGCAGCGCTCGTCGCACGTCGCAACAAGCACGCTGCACGCCATCGCTGGGCGCAGCGCTCGTCGCACGTCACAACAAGCACGCTACACGCCATCGCTGGGCGCAGCGCTCGTCGCAACAAGCACTCGCGCTCGCTGCGCGCGAGGCTCCGCATGCTTGCGCGAGGCAGTGCGCGCTGTGGCGCAGCACGCTTGCTGCCCACACGCGACTGCTCGTGCCTTGCTCTCGCCCTTGCCCATGCTCCCATTGCTCACAACCCACGACACAAGGCAGGGCTGCTGCCTTGTGCTCGTGCACCATGCCCTTGCTCGCTGCATTCGTACCGCATGGGCGACGAGCTCCCTTGCTCGTCGTCGCATGCCCGCACTATACAACACCCCTTAAGGGTAACACGTAGCGTCCATTGCTTTGTGCGTGCAAGTTATATGAGCGAATCGCATAAAATTAAAAATTTATATTCAAAATTAATGACAAATTAATAAATAATATTAATTTCATAATTTTAGGGCGAAAAATCGAAAATTTATTATTTAATTGATTTCCGATTAACATGGATTCAAGTCTAGGTCATAAAAATTAAAAATTTAACATAAATTTACAATTTTTATGGTGGTTTTTAATCATAGGTATCTAATTAAATTATAACTAATTATGAAAATCAAATTAATTCTAAATTATTCCAATTTTCAACAAATTAATCATAATTACAAATTAGATTGCATAATTAACAAGGCTAGGCATTCAAACTTGTTAAACATATACAGTAGGTCAATCAAAAATTCAAGATTTATCAACAAGAATCGCAAATATTTAATTTAACATCTTTTACATACGGAATTGACACAAAAATCACTCTATTTGGATGAGTAACGAAGAAACTGCCGAAAAACTGCGTACGTACAATTAAATAAACGCAATTTGCAATTAATTAACAATTACGAAAATTAATCACCCCTTTTAATTCTTGCAAAATTGTAATATTTAACCATGTTTATGCAATTTAGATTATGAAATTAATAAGAGGCTCGTGATACCACTGTTAGGTTATGATACATATGACAATTCATAAATCATGCGGAAAAACCATAAAGCCAGGAAAGCATATTATTTACACATAATCATTTAGCATAGAATAGATGCATACATGTTGTAGCGTGCCTTCCCTAGCTGCGCCCGAACCGAACAAGAACAAGTCTTTAGGACTCCAAATGTCGTCCCTCCGTAGATAGTCCACAGTACGTCCGGATCCGCCTCAAGTTAGACCAACTAGAATCGCCCTTAAAAGTTGAATTACATATTTGTCAAAGATTTTTAACTCTATGTTCTTTTCTAACAGACCGAAGACTAGCGGTGAAAGAGAGGTTGCAGAAGTTTGAAAAAGAGAGACAAAAAATAGGTCAGACTCAATTTTTAATTTTTTTCAATAAAATTCAAATTCTATGATTAATGTTCAAAGTTACTTATATGTCATTCTTGTTCAGTATTAACAAGAAAAACACCAAAAGTAACATCACCTGCTGAAAAGAAAAGGAAAAGGAAAATAATCGATGAGGATTATTGTTAGGTTATGATACATATGACAATTCATAAATCATGCGGAAAAACCATAAAGCCAGGAAAACATATTATTTACACATAATCATTTAGCATAGAATAGATGCATACATGTTGTAGCGTGCCTTCCCTAGCTGCGCCCGAACCGAACAAGAACAAGTCTTTAGGACTCCAAATGTCGTCCCTCCGTAGATAGTCCACAGTACGTCCGGATCCGCCTCAAGTTAGACCAACTAGAATCGCCCTTAAGGTTACTTGGAATTTCGGCTAGTGTTTGCAAGTGTATGGCTGATTTTTATTTCAGAAACTTACCCTTTGAATACTTCAATCGTTCGTATAAATTATGACCCTAGGCCCTTATTTATAGAGGTTTGCAAAGGGAATTGGAATCCTATTAGGATACGATTTAATTAAACTTAGAATCCTACAAGGACTCTAATTAATTAAATAATCCTAATAGGAATAGGAATTTAATCATACATCAAATCCTAATAGTTTTAGGAATTATGCATGGACACAAACACACACACGAGCATGACCCGCAAGCATGCAGGCCATGCCCGCGCACAGCCCACACGCCCACGAAGCCCATGCGAGCTACCGCAGCCCACGAGGCTGCCATGGCCTAAGCTGCGCGCTGGGCCTGCCTTGCGGTAGGCCTGCCGCAGCCTTGGGCTGTGTTGTGGCGCGTCATTGCTTGCTGGGCGATGGCCTGGCTTCGTGCTGGGCCTTCGTCCGGCAGGCCTCGTCCGATGCTTATTCGTACGATACGCTTCCGATAAAATTCCCGGTTTCGGAATTCATTTCCGATACGAACAATATTTAATATTTCCGATTCCGGAATTAATTTCCGTTTCGAACAAATATTTAATATTTCCGTTTCCGAAATTATTTTCCGATTCCGATAATATTTCCGATTCTGACAATATTTCCGTTTCCGGCAATATTTCCGATTCCGGCAATATTTCCATTTCCGATAATATTTTCCGATACGTCCATGTTTCCGTTTCCGGCAACATCTACGACTTGGATAATATTTATATTTCCGATACGATCCATATTTCCGTTTCCGGCAATATCATCGTTTCCGGAGTATTCATTTCTTGCTTGTGACGATCTCAGCCCCCACTGAAACCAAGATCCGTCGATTCCGAATATCCATAGATAGAGTATTTAATGCCATTAAATACTTGATCCGTTTACGTACTATTTGTGTGACCCTACGGGTTCAGTCAAGAGTAAGCTGTGGATTAATATCATTAATTCCACTTGAACTGAAGCGGCCTCTAGCTAGGCATTCAGCTCACTTGATCTCACTGAATTATTAACTTGTTACTTAATACTGAACCGCATTTATTTGACTTAACATTGAATGCATACTTGGACCAAGGGCATTATTTCCTTGAATTATGAGGTTAACGAAGATTATGAGGATGATGATAATAAGAAATCAGGAGATGGTAAAAATAAGCATACTTGAATGTGTGTATGTAATTTATTTTTATTCTTATTGTTCCTGCATTAATATTTTCTTTTGTTATTCAGATTTAATTGTGAAACGGGAGGTTTCCCCTTTGGAAATCATTACCTGCAAGAAAAAAGGAAAGAAAGCAATCACTGTCTTTAAGGAGAAAGTGGAGGAAGAAGAGGAGGAAAAAACTGGAGTTAGAGGAGTTCATGGGAAGTTCATTAACTTCATTTTTATGATGAATGAAGAGAAGAAGGAAGCCATTCGGAATATTGGTCTAGGACCATTACTAGATTTCCAACTACCTACTTCATCCCAACAATTTGTTACATGGTTGTGTAACAAGTTTGATGAAAACAGCCAATATCTCTATCTATCGAAGAATGAGAAATTTCTGCTAGAAAATTCTGAGAAAATTCCTGCATAAGATGTATAAAAGATATATGGCCTTCCTAGGGTTGATGTAGACATAGTTAAGAAAAAGTCTGACAACACTAGTGAAGAATTTTATAAATTCATGGCAAGGTAAATGATCTTAAGTCTTATACCTATATTTTCAATATGTTACAGACTTCATAAATCTAACTGCATTATGCATGTAGTAAAATATTCTTTCTTTTACAGTTTATTGTTCAATTGTGTATAAGTACTTATACATTATCAGTGTTTGGAAATTCATGTATGAAATATTTGTTCAACTTGTTTGTCCCTAATATTCATTTGGTTTATACTATTTGTTCTTACTTTATGTTATAGTTGCCTATTCCATGTTCTTTTGTTCTTTTTCTATAACCTCAATTTATAAAATTGTTTATAACAATTGTTGCATTTGTTCTTTCTTTTTTAACAGGTTGTTCTTTCTTTTTGAAATTGTATTTGTTAATTAAATTTTGTTCATTAAAAAAAACAGATGGAAGAGCATCTTCATAGATGACAAGTGGAATCCTCTTGGGAATAAGGTCCCATCAGTTCAGAAAATTTTGAAGTACTACAATAAAAAGGACCAAATTGAGGCTGGATCGGATGAAAATTTCATTACAAGCTTCTTGGTTGTCACTTTCAACACGCTGATCAAGAGCACGTTGTCAAACCAAGCATACTATAAATTCTTGTTCTCAATGATGGATCATGGGAAGATAAGGAATTTAAACTGGTGCAAGTATTGTTAGGTTATGATACATATGACAAAACATAAATCATGCAGAAAACCTTAATGCCAGGAAACATATTATTTACACATAATCATTTAGCATAATTCAGATGCATACACTTTGTAGCGTGCCATCCCTAGTTGCGCCCGAACCGAACAAGAACAAGTCTTTAGGACTCCAAGTGTCGTCCCTCTGTAGATAGTCCACTACACGTCCGGATCCGCCTTAAGCTTGACCAACTAGAATCGCCCTTAAGGTTCCTAGGATTTTCGGCTAAATAGGTTGCAAGTGTTTGGTTGATTTTTGCTTCAAAATCTTACCTTTGAATACTTCAATTGTGTGTATAAATCTCTGACCCTAGGCACCTATTTATAGTGTTATGGAAAAGGAATTATAGTCCTATTAGAATACAAATTTATTTAATTAGAATCCTGCTAGGACTCTATTTAAATAAACTTTATCTATTAGGATTAGATTTAATCACATGACGAATCCCGGTAGCTTTAGGATTTGAGTAACACACACACGAGTGGCGCACAAGCACCGCACGCCCGCACGCAGGCCTTACGGCCCACGCCGAGCGCACAGCGCAAGGCCCAACTCGTCGCAGCCCCTTTGCTCCGCATGCGCGCCCAAGCCTTGGCTGGGCCTTGGCTTCGCGCTGGGCCTGGTCGAGGCTTGGCCTGTGTTTGTTGCGCTTTGGCTTGCTGGGCGATGGCCCGGCTTCGTGCTGGGCCTTCGTCTGGCAGGCCTCGTCCGATGCTAATTCGTACGATACGCTTCCGATTAAATTCCCGATTCCGGAATTCATTTCCGATACGAACAATATTTAATATTTCCGATTCCGGAATTAATTTCCGTTTCGAACAAATATTTAATATTTTCGTTTCCGGAATTATTTTCCGATTTCGATAATATTTCCGATTCTGAAAATATTTCCGTTTCTGGCAATATTTCCGATTCCGGCAATATTTCCATTTCCAATCATATTTTCCGATACGTACCATGTTTCCGTTTCCGGCAACATCTACGACTTGGATAATATTTATATTTCCGATACGATCCATATTTCCGTTTCCGGTAATATCATCGTTTCCGGAGTATTCATTTCTTGCTTTTGACGATCTCACCTCCCACTGAAACCAAGATCCGTCGATTCCGAATATCCATAGATGGAGTATTTAATGCCATTAAATAATTGATCCGTTTACGTACTATTTGTGTGACCCAACGGGTTCAGTCAAGAGTAAGCTGTGGATTAATATCATTAATTCCACTTGAACTGAAGCGGCCTCTAGCTAGGCATTCAGCTCACTTGATCTCACTGAATTATTAA
Source organism: Spinacia oleracea (assembly GCF_020520425.1). Classification (NCBI taxonomy): domain Eukaryota; kingdom Viridiplantae; phylum Streptophyta; class Magnoliopsida; order Caryophyllales; family Amaranthaceae; genus Spinacia; species Spinacia oleracea. Next base: position 131,693,040 of record NC_079490.1, on the reverse strand, counting down.
CTTGTTAATTAATACTGAACTGCATTTATTAGACTTTGACATTAAATCCATACTTGGACCAAGGGCATTATTTCCTTCAAGTATGTGTTGGATGCACTGCTCTCAACTACTGCACAAGAAAAAAGAACCTGAAGGAAAAGGCCAAAGAGGCATATTTCACAGGACCATTTCCATTTATTGACGATATAACATCATTTACCCCTTCAAAATTTATGATTTTAATGTACTTGATCAATCTAAGGAATTCGCTAACACTTATACTTTGTATGGCAGATTTTCTGTTTTGACAGAGTTCAATGAATGAACTTTTTCCCTCCAAGACCAATTCTACTTGTGTCCTGCTGGAGAAAAGAAATAGGATAGCAACAGAATAAAATGGAGGAAAGTGGCTTTGGATTAGGGAAGGTGTTTCCCAAAATCAATATTGAAACAAAACAATTTCATAAGGTATTGCTAAATTCATCACATTCTAATAGATTAAAGTTAATTCTGCTGCAAAATATAAATATGTGTTAATAAATATTTTATGTTCCTTTCTTTAATATGTTAAATAATATTTTTAGAACATATATAAATAAATTTTCGTAAGTCTTTGCTTATATGTTCTTTATTTTTGTATGTAATATTCGTACTTTACATAGACATATAATTATAAAATGAAGAATTAGTGTATTATATACAAAAAGTAATAAAATGTTCAAACCTATTTACTTGTTTGTTCAAGGTTTTTCAATAAAATGATCTAAATGAGTGTTCAAACCTCTTTACTTATATGTTTTTGTTTTTTTTATGGCAAGCAAGAAGAGTTTGGAATATATTAATCTCATCAACTAGTACAACCACTCAAAAGGGGAGAGGAAAACCTTCTAGGAAGGACTCCGTCAAGCCCTCAAGAGGAAACAGGAGCTCACAAGAGCAACTGACCAACTATTACAGAGAATGAAGCCACTCCCTATCTCTAGTTCTAACTTTCTGACGAAGGATACTTAAGATCCTGTGTTTAACAATATACCGAATACATTTCACAATGTTAGCAATAGAAGGAACTGAGTGTTCCCAAATAGCCAGATTTCTTGCTCTCCATATCTGATACACAATGTTGGCCACTGCAGCATAAGCAACTTTCCTTTTGAAGGGATTCTTACAGTACTTGTGGAGCCAATTCAGCAATACAGAAAGGTGAGCTCTAGAGTTGTTAAACCCCAACCATTGCAGAACCAAGGAACAACATTCTTTACTGTAGTGACAAGAGAAAAACAAATGGGTACAAGTTTTTGTACTTGAACCACATAGAGCACATTGATCATCATGATGACACCATAGGTATGAAGTCTATCCCTGGTCTTGAGTCTGTCTTGAAGTGCTAGCCACAGAGTAATTTTGTGCTTAGGGAGGGTAAACCTGTTCCACACATAAGAATGCCAATTGACCTTTGGAACCATATCACACAGTTGCTGGTATATGACCCCAATGGAATACTTCTGATCAGTTAGCCAGCTAGTGGAATGAAGTCTACTGGAGCAGTCTAGCTTTACCTTGTAAATGTACTTTATAGCCCAACTTGCAGCCACAGATGGTCTATACACCAACCAATCTTTTTGCTTAACATAAACAGCATGCACCCACTTAACCCAGAGGTTATCCTGCTTTTGAGCAATAGCCCATGCTAGCTTTCCAACTGCAGTTTGGTTCCACCAAGCCAGATTCCTGAAACCAAGCCCACCTTGGGTTTTTGAACCACATAGACTGTTCCAAGATACATGTCTAGGCCTGCTATCATCATAAGTGCCAAACCATAAATAAGCTCTGCAGACTGCATTGATCTTTTTAATTACTGACTTAGGGAGAAGGAAAATTTGCCCCCAGTATATACTGATGCTCATTAGAACTGAATTGACTAACTGGATTCTTCCTGCAAAGGATAAGTGAATAGAGCTCCAGATTTTAATTATGGAGACCATTTTGTCCACGAATAGATCACATTAACCAGCTTGGAGCTTCCTGGTGCTAATTGGGACACCAAGGTACCTAAAAGGAAGAGTACCAAAGGTGAACCCACTGATTGTGCCAATGTTTAGCTTGGTGTGCTCCCCAATTCCACAACAATAGACTGAGGATTTACTAGGGTTTGCCTGCAGACCAGTGGTATCTGAGAACACTTTGAACCCCTCAAGCAGCAGAGCAACTGAGTGAAGCTTACCCTTACAGAACATAAGCAAATCATCAGCAAAGCAAAGATGATTTAGCTGAAGAGTTCTGCATCTAGTATGAAATCTGAACTTAGGACAGTCACCCACTGCTTTCATGGACCTAGAAAATAGTCCATACACAAGGTAAAGAGTAAAGGAGACAAAGGGTCACCTTGTCTCAAACCTCTCTGAGGTTGGATTAGATCAGAAGGATCACCATTGATGAGAATTGAGTACCTTGTGGTTGACAAACAAGTCATGATGAGCTGAACAAAAAGGGGGGGAATCCTAAATCCAACATAACTTCTTCAATAAAGCACCACTCAACAGTGTCATAGGCTTTTTTGATGTCTACTTTCATCAAACAACAGGGACTTGTCTGAGAGTGATTGTACATTTTGATAAAATCTTGGCAAATAAGGACATTGTGGAGAATGGATCTTCCAGTAACAAAGGCTCCTTGAGTAGGAGAGACAATGGCAGGGAGGATCTTGCTAAGCCTACTACAGATGAGTTTAGTGATGCATTTATAAATAACATTGCAGCAAGCAATGTTTCTAAAGTCACTCATTGAAGCAAGAACAGATATCTTTGGGATCAAAGTGATAGAAGTTACATTGATTTCTTTGAGGATTTTGCCAGTAGTGAAGAAATCATTGATAGCATTATGGAGGTCATTCTTAATGATGTGCCATGCAGATTTGAAGAAATGGCTATTGTAGCCATCCATACCAGGTGCTTTGTGATCAGGAATTGACCATAAGACACTTTTGATCTCCTCTAAGGTGAATTTGCAAACCAACTGGCTTCTATGAGCATCAGTGAGCCTTTACTTATATGTTATGTTTTTGCATAGGTGTCAAACAACATATGTACTTGTTCATACTTTTAATTCTAAATGTTCAAATTAAAACACATAAAAGTTTAATGTTTCTCTAATGTATATAAATTTATTTTAAAAACACAGGAATTTATGGACGAGTTTGTGGGTATAATTCAAGCAGTTGGTGACAATTTGTAAAATCTTTCTGATTCACTGAAGAAGGCGCGAGAATTCTTCTCAAGAAATGAGTTGGTATCTAAAGTGAAAGAATTCTTGTCAAAAATGGCAAAAGAACCATCATTAACCCACGATGAGTGGTCCGATGATTTCATTAAAGCTCTATTGGAAAAAGAAAAAGAGTTGAGCGATGAAATTATTCTGGGGAAGGACAAAGCAAAAAAGGATAATCAGAGATATGAGTATAATATCAAGAAATCATTTGACTGGGAATTTACACCATCAGGTATGGTAGTTGATGCCAAGTTGAATTATGAGAAAGCTAGTACATCCACCTCTACGCCAAATCTATCTATTGAAGAAATAGATGATTCACTAGCTTCTGCTATGCTAACCCTATAACAAAGAAGAGAAGAAGAGACGAACAAAAATGAAAAGGCGAAAGCAGAGAGAAAGGCGCAAGCAGAATCAGAAGTGAGAGAACCATCTTCAGAGGCAGCATTAGAACAACCAAAAACAACAGAGGAGTAGATTATTGAAAAAGAAGGGAAGAATGTCAAGTTGGATGCAACTATAGTGGAGGATGAGTTGGATGTATCAGTAATGTTGTCTGCAACATATGTAATTCAAGAGGAGCCTGCACCAGAAGTGAAAAATGGGGAGGAGCCTGCACCAGAACTGGTTGAGAAGCAGATTGCACCACAAGTGGTTGAGGAGCAGCTTGCACCACGTGGGACAAATGAAAAGGCTGCACCACAAGTTGGAGCTGATATGATACAAATAGAGGAAACTGAGGAGTAAGCAGAATCTCATAGTCCTACACTTGCACATGTGCAACCAACAGTGGTATAGTAGCTGAACCATGTTTTTGTGCTGAACAATCTTCTATTTCTTCACCGAGAACTCCAATTTATGAAGTCCTAATATCAGCATTAATTTCAAGCACAAAAACAGACTTGAAATTGGACGAAATTTTTGAAGACAAAGGGTAAAACAAAGTTGAAGGAGAAGGGTAAACATTAATTATATTTAAACTGAATTTGTATTTATAAAACATTGGTTATATTATGAATACAATGTTAAAAACATAATAATATTATGCATGTTTAAAATGTCCTGATTGAAAATTTTAATCATTTTGTTTGTCGTTAATGTTCATTCTTTTTATACTTTTTGTTCAAACATCTTGTTCTATATGTTCATACTTTTCTATTTTTTGTTCTTTCTTGTTCAAACTTGTTAACTTCATTGTTCTTTGTTCTGGAATTTTATGTTCTTTCTTTTTGTATTTTTTTCTCTTTCTTTTATCTTATATGTTCATACTTTTATATTTTTTGTTCTTTCTTGTTCAAACCTGTTACATTCTTTGTTCTTTCTTCTGGAATTTTAAGTTCTTTCTTGTTGTATTTTTTGTTCTATTTTTTTATCTTATATGTTCATACTTTTAATGTTATATGTTCATATTTTTTGGCTTATATGTTCTTACCCTTTGTATTCTCTTTTTCAGTAATATGTGTATATGCGTTTCTTTAATTTTGTTTATGTTTTTTTGTTTTTGATATTAATTTGTTTTATTTTTATAATTATTTTGCTTTTTTGTTAAATTTTTTGAATTTACAGAAATGAGAAAGGTGACAAAGGAAATAGACCTCAAAGAGTACACACAAACTACCGACTGCCTTCTCTTCTCCATATTTGGTCAAGTATCGAGACTTGTTAAAAAATCTGGACACCATGCATCAAAGTCTATCAGATAATGTCTTAAGTGGTGAAGACAACAGGTATTTTCTTTAATTTAACGTAAAAATAAGTTGAAATTCAAACTTATATACTTCATCCTAATTTACTTTCTGTTTGTAGTGAGGTTCTTTATTTTGATGGATATAACTACATTAATCGAGAGGACATGAAAACACTATCTAGTTGAAAAAACACTTGTTGCAGCGGGCTTTTAGACCCCTGTTGCAGCGTACATCGTATGCTGCAACTGGGGGGCCTGCAACAAGTCTGGACTTGTTGCCGCGTACAATGTTCGCTGCAAAAAAATACTTTTTGCAGCGTACATATGCATGTACGCTGCAACAAGTGTCAAAATTTTGTCCAAAATCTTGACTTGTTGCAGCGTACAAATTCATGTACGCTGCAACAAGTGCCAAAATTTGGCCAAAATCTTGACTTGTTGCAGCGTACAAAATCATGTACGCTGCAACAAGTGCCAAAATTTGGCCAAAATAGACCCCACTTGTTGCAGCGTACACCTATTTGTACGCTGCAACAAGTGTGAAATTTTGTTAAATTTTACACCCTTGTTGCAGCGTACACATATATATGTACGCTGTAACAAAGCACTTTTGGCGGGAAAATTTTAATTTTGTTTAGGATACCTAGAATGCCTTGCACCAAATATAGAAACCTGTGACAACAATAATAAAATATCGCAACCTGTATAACAAATATAAAAACAATAATTGTTGTTTTGTATACATGGAGCCAAAGTGCACGTACATTTAAATATATGTTCCAATTTCATTGTACGCATACATTTTAATATAAAAGATTGTTCTATAACATCTAAACCAACTCGATCAAGCGCGATCAGGCCAATAATAAATATTTGCTGGTAAAAAACTTAGCCCATTGCTCACGAACCACATCAATTTCCTCACTCGCATAAGGCGCATTCCTCAGAGTATAGACCTTTACAAAAACAAAAATTTCAATTAAGCATTAGATTAAATGCAAATTTAATATCACATTTTAACATTCAAGCACTAATGACAATGTCCTAATAGTCTAGAATACGAGTCAAGAGTAAGAAACATGTCATTTTAGCCTAAATATGACCTATAACGATCCAATGAGCCTTAAATGTGCATAAATATATTGGAATGACTTTAAAAAGTTCAAACTATGCATATTAATCATGTAATAAGAATAAAATGAGTCCTTAGGTTCGTTAGTTCAAAGTTGGGAGCGTAAATGTCATTAAACCCTCAAAACAGATCCCCCAACTCTCTCTCTTTCCATGGTGTAGCGCACGATAAGGTTCTCTGCTATCGTACACCCACCATTGGAAATGGCGAGGAAGAAGAAGAATCAGAAACAAGAAGTTCGTGAGATCAATGAGGAGGCCTCTGCGCTTCTTCATACTGCCTCTTTGCGCCCAATGAACCAACATCAGTTAAGAAACACCATACCCAGCAATGGAGATGAAGTCCGACTGCCGCCGGTAATCAGGACGCCATTCCCGTCGCATCCTTCTGCTGGACCACCTTCACCACACACTCAAGAAGCTATTGCGGCGTACCATGCTGCCATCAACTACTCTCCTTCGTACCAATCGGAAACCAGGGGTGTTCACTCCGAGATTGTGGGAGGTATGGAAGAAGGACAGGGGGGTGGGAGAGTGGGTGGCTCTGCTCTGGAAAGGGTGAAGGAAATGGTGAGAAACGTTAATGTTGTACTGGGTTTGACAAATGGTACGGAAACCCTCGCAAGCAAAGGGGATGTTGATTCCTCTGAAACAGAGCATGGTGGTACCTCTGGAGAGCTTGGAGACGAAGGCACTAGACCTCCATTAGAACAACAACACACCAGGGTTGACCCAAAATCATCTTGGGTGAACTTATTTCGAGGACCCCAACTCACTGGCAAAGGTAACTCCCTCTCCTTTATTGCTCCCACAATTTTGGAAGGTACTCCTGTTGCTATGCTTGACAAGGTTGATATGAGTAAAATGGCTGCTATTTGGGATTAGTCACATCAAAACCTCCTCTATCTTTGGTAGGCCTATGATCACTAAGCCATGGTCATCAGATTTTAATTTCCAAGAGGAAATTCTCAGGGTAATTCCTGTGTGGGTGAAGCTCCCTAACCTACCTCTGTGTTGTTGGGGCATGGATTCTCTCAGTAGGATTGGGAGCCTTGTTGGGGTTCCTTTATTTGCTGATGAGTGTACCTCTAAGCAATTGAGGATTTCTTTTGCTAGGCTCTTAATTGAAGTTGATGTTACTAAAACTGTCACCAAGGTTGTTCAAATACAGGACTCTTGTGGTAGAACCTTCAATCAGAAAGTGGAGTATGAATGGCTCCCACCTTTTTGTAAGGAATGTCAAATAATTGGGCATGATTGTTCAGTTAAAAAGGGTCAAACAAGATATCAACCTGCTACTCATGTTCAACCAGTGCAGAAAAAGGTGACTAAGGTCTGGAAACCAAAGAAGGTGGTGAATGTTGCTGTTTCTGTACCTGAACCTGCTGTTCCTGAAGAAATCATTCCAAGTTTGATTGCTACTACCCCTTTGAACCAGGCACAAGTGAGTGATGTTCAAGATGATGGATGGAGAGTAGTATCCAGGAGAAGGAGAGAGTCTAAACACTATGATCATCCTTTGGGATTGGCTCAGGTTCCAAAAGTGGTTGATGTAGTGGAGGGATTTTCTATAGAGGAGGAGGGTGAGGATGCAGAGGTTGAGGAAGGAGATAGGTATCCACCATGATTGTTTGCACTTGGAATGTTAGAGGTCTGAATGATCCTAATAAAGTGGTGGAGGTTAGGAGATTGATGGAAACCAATAAGATCAGTGTTATTGCTCTGTTAGAAACTAGAGTGAAGGAAAATAAAGCTAGCAAGATTCAGAATAAGCTAGGTAGTTGCTGGAAGTGGGAAATGAACTATTCCTATTCTCCTAAGGGTAGAATCTGGATTGGGTGGAGGCATAGTGAGGTTACCTTTACTATGGGCTTAAAAACTGACCAAGTTATTCATGGTGATTTAGCTGCAAAGGATGGGAATTTTACTGCTCAGTTCACTGCTGTGTATGGCTTGCATACAATTGATCATAGGAGACCTCTTTGGACCACCTTGACTCAAATTGGACCAAGGGTGATATACCCTTGGTTTGTCATGGGTGACTTCAATTCAGTGCTGCATGCAGGTGATAGAATCCATGGTAGCCAAGTTTCTGATACAGAAACAAGAGATTTTGATGCTTGTATTGATGCAACAGGGCTGATAGAGCTCAAGAGTTGTGGAAATTTCTTCTCCTGGAACAATAAAGGGCAAGGTGATTTGAGAATTCATTCCAGAATTGATTGGGCCTTTGGGTGTGGAAACTGGCATACTAGTTATCCAGAAGTATGTGTAGACTATCTGAACCCAGGTTTATCAGATCACTCCCCTCTTCTGCTGGATTGTAAAGTGGTGAGACAGAGGGGAAGTAGACCATTTAAGTTCTTCAATTACATGGCTGAGCACCCTAAGTTCCATCAGATTGTGCAAGAAGGGTGGGGATCTGTTGTAAATGGAACTCCTATGTTTCAAGTGTGGCACAAATTGAAAGTCATCAAGCAGGGTCTGAAAACTTTGCATAGGAAAGAATTTGCTAGGCTGGAGGAGAGAATTGATGGTATTAGGAGGGAGCTGGATGACACTCAATCTCAGTTAGCTGCTTCTCCTAGTGATATTGACCTTCAACTGACTGAAAAAGAGTGCACTGGTAAGCTTAAAAAGTTTCTGAGTATTCATGAAGGAGCTCTCAAACAAAAATCAAGAATCCAGTGGTTGAAAACTGGTGATTCAAATACAAAGTTCTTCTTCACAGCAGTAAAGGAGAGATATGCCAGGAACAGTATTGATGTTATTTATGATGCTAATGGGAGGAAGCTTACCACTGCTGCAGAGATTAAAGATGAGATCAAAGCTTTCTATCATGGTCTTATTGGTTCTGCTGCAGACACTTTGGAGGGTATTGATGTTACAGTTGCGAGACAAGGTAAACAACTTTCTGCAGCTTCAGCTCAATCTTTAGTTCTTCCTGTTTCAACTGCTGAGATTGATATGGCACTGAAAGGGATTGACAACAATAAAGCTCCTGGTTTAGATGGGTTTAACAGTTTCTTTTTCAAAGAAGCTTGGAGCATCATTAAAGATGACATTTATGTGGCTATTCAGGATTTCTTCTCCACAGGGAAACTTCTGAAACAAACAAACAACACTGCTGTTACTCTAATCCCAAAAATTCACAATGCTACCAGTATGAAAGACTTCAGGCCTATAGCATGTTGCTCCATTGTTTACAAGTTGATTTCAAAAATCTTAACTCACAGAATGCAGTCAATAATTGGTGAAGTGGTGAATGATTCTCAGGCTGGCTTCATTCCTGGTAGGAATATTGCTGATAATATCCTACTGGCTTCTGAGCTGGTGAAATGTTATTCAAGGAAATACATCTCCCCTAGGTGTATGATAAAAGTTGACCTCAAGAAGGCTTATGACTCTTTGGAATGGCCCTTCCTGAAGTCAATGATGCATGAATTAGGATTCCCTGACATGTTTATTAGGTGGGTGATGGAATGTTTGGGAACTGTCTCCTACTCTATTCTTGTCAATGGATTTCCTACCCTTCCTATTCCTGCAAAAAAGGGATTGAGGCAAGGGGATCCAATGTCACCCTATCTCTTTGCTCTGGGTATGGAGTATTTGTCAAGATGTTTGGCTGCCATGAGTTCACAAAAGGAATTTAACTATCATCCAAGATGTAAGAAATTGAAGATTACCCACATGATGTTTGCTGATGACCTTCTCATGTTTGCCAGGGCAGATTTGCCTTCTATTATTACTCTTTTTGGAGCTTTTACCAAGTTCTCAAAGGCTTCTGGTCTCAGTGCTAATCTCCATAAGAGTGAAGTCTATACAGCTGGTGTTTCTGATGTTGCTTCTAACCAGATTGCTACCACAATTGGCATTCAGAAAGGTGTTTTCCCCTTTAAATATTTAGGGGTACCCTTGACAACTAGGAAGTTGAGCTTCTCTGATTGTAAACCTCTTATTGAAAGAACAACTGCTAGAATTAAGAGTTGGTCTGCAAGATTCTTGTCCTTTGCAGGCAGATTACAGCTGGTCAAGTCAGTTCTGTTTGGAATGCAGCTCTACTGGTGTCAAATTTTTGTAATGCCCAAGAAAGTTATGAAGACAATCCAAAGCATTTGCAGGTGCTTTCTGTGGACAGGGTCAGATATTGGCTCAAAAAAGGCCCCAGTTTCTTGGGATCACTTGTGCCTTCCCAAGAGTTGTGGTGGGTGGAATCTAAAGGACTTAACAATATGGAATAAAGCTGCTGTTCTCAAACACTGCTGGGCTTTATCTATGAAACAAGACAGACTGTGGGTGAAATGGATCCACACTTACTATGTGAAGCAGATGGATTTTTGGACCATGCCCATCCCATCTGGGCTAACTTGGTCATTAAGGAAGATCTGGCAGTATAGAGATGTTCTAATGCAAGCAGGAGGAGTGACTCAATTTGTCCATAATGACAAGTTCAAAATCAGTAAAATGTATAAGCATCTTCAGAGTGGAGCCAGTCATGTGCATTGGAAAAGAATCACTTGTAACAGCAAGGCTAGTCCTAAAGGGACCTTCATTACCTGGTTGGCTTTACAAAACAGGCTTCCTACCAAAGACAGATTGATCAGCTGGGACATAGACATTAGTGGTGAATGTGAATTTTGTCTGGTACATGAAGAGAAACTGACACATTTGTTCTTTGAGTGTCAATATTCAAAGGAGATTTGGAGTAGAGTTCTTACTCAAATGGGGATGCAGAGAACAATTCAGACCTGGGATGATGAGGTTAGATGGGCAGCTATACAGAGCAGGAGCACCAAAGAAAGAGCCAAACTGTGTAGTATTGCCTTCATTGAGACAGTCTATGCTGTGTGGATTCAGAGGAATTCTAGTGTGTTTAATGATCACTATGATCCTATAGAGTCAGTTGTAAGTAGAATTCTGTTTTGTGTGGCTTGTAGAGTTTAGCTTGTGCCTGTTGGCTTTGTGTTTAGTTGCTGTGTTCCCAGGTTGTTGGGAACTTAGAGTTGGTTTTTGTGACTAGGTGTTATCCTTACTTTGGTAATATAATCAAATTTATTTGCCAAAAAAAAATGTCATTAAGCTCTAAATATGACCTATAGCGATCTAATGAGCCTTAAATGTGCATAAATAGATTGGAATTAGTTTAAGAAAGTTAAAACTATGCATATTAATCATGTAATAAGAATCAAATGAGTCCTTAGGTTCTTTAGTTCAAAATTGGGAGCGGAAATGTCATTTTAGCTCTAAATATGACCAATAACGACCCAATGAGCCTTAAATGTGCATACATGATGGGAATGAGTTTAGAACGTTAAAAACATGCAATTAATCATTTAATAAGAATCAAATGAGTCCTTAGGTTTTTTAGTTCAAAGTTGGGAGCGTAAGTGTCATTTTAGCTCTAAATATGACCTATAACGATCCAATGAGCCTTAAATGTGCATAAATAGTTTGGAATGAGTTTTAGAAAGTTAATACTATGTATATTAATCATGTAATAAAAATAAAATGAGTCCTTAGGTTCGTTAGTTCAAAGTTGGGAGCGTAAATGTCATTTAAGCTCTAAATATGACATATAGCGATCTAATGAGCCTTAAATGTGGATAAATAGATTGGAATTAGTTTAAGAAAGTTAATAATATGCATATTAATCATGTAATAAGAATCAAATGAGTCCTTAGGTTCTTCAGTTCAAAGTTGGGAGCGGAAATGTCGTTTTAGTTCTAAATATGACCTATAACGACCCAATGAGCCTTAAATGTGCATACATAGATTAGATTGAGTTTTAGAAAGTTAATACTATGCATATTAATCATGTAATAAGAATAAAATGAGTCCTTAGGTTCTTTAGTTCAAATTTGGGAGCGGACATGTCGTTTTAGCTCTAAATATGACCTATAACGACCCAATGAGCCCTAAATGTGCATACATAGATTGAATGAGTTTTAGAAAGTTAATACTATGCATATTAATCATGTAATAAGAATAAAATTAATCCTTAGGTTCGTTAGTTCAAAGTTGGGAGCGAAAATGTCATTTTAGCCTAATTATGACCTATAATGGCCAAACAAGTCTAAAATGTGCATAAATAGATTGGATTGAGTCTTGGAAAGTTAAATCTAATCATATAAATCATGTAGTAAGTTTGAAATGAGTTCTTAGGTTCATTAGTTCAAAGTTGGGAGCGAAAATGTCATTTTAGCCTAAATATGACCTATATAGCCAAACAAGTCTCAAATGTACATAAATGGATTTGATTGAGTCTTGGAAAGTTACAACTAATCATATGAATTATGTAGTAAGTTTGAAATGAGTTCTTACGTTCGTTAGTTCAAAGTTAGGAGCGAAAATTTCATTTTAGTCTCGTTTGATCGTTATATGTCATATTTTGACTAAAATATTCTCACCTGCTTTTAAGTCTGCAAAACAATTTTGAAATTAGTCACATCAAAGCCTATTCCCGTTATTCACTTGCTCAGTTACTGTTATTGGATCGATGATGTGGTCGGTGTTCGATATTGGAGCTAAATACCTATTCCCTTTAATCTTGGATGCAAATTTGTACCATGCAAAAGACAATTATAATTGAGACAGATCATGTTCACAATGCTCCTTAGATCACAGTAATCTACCCAGAAAGGTAAGATCTTTCAGAAATTTTCTAAATTTCACCGGAAATATTTCCAACATTTTTTATGTTTTATGGGTAAAGAAATTCAAGAACAAACAAACAAACCCATGGAAGATCTTCAAACATCAAGCAAAAAAGATTGAAAATTTAGCATGCAAAATGTTTGAGTACTAAGAATAAACTGCTGAAATTACATAATGATGCTAAGAACATTCACAACCAAAGTTTTATTCTTTGAAAAAAAATTGGAAGGAAAATAAAAAAGTGCAGAACTTTACCAGAAGTGTGCAAATGGAATTACCTTTAGTCAATTGGAAAGCATGCACCGCGCACCGTTCTGCAGAATTGAAACAACCTTAGTAGAGGTTGATCTGTTCCCTTGCTGCAACAAAATCCCAAAAAACACAACCCATCATTAGTAAATCCAGCATATTTAAACACAATTAGCAGATATTCAGACTCAATTTGTACCACTCTTTCACACTTTGACATGAACACCTCCCCTCCCCCCAAAACACACCAATTGAGAAGCAAAAGCTGAGATGCAACCTTGGCTACTTTGGCACCACAAGCGGCGGCCAATATAGAGGCGCCGGTAGAGATATTTACAGTACGTGTTTGCTCCATCACCACCGGTACCGACAATGTCAACAACATCCTCCAATCCGTCCACACTCTTGCAGTGTTTCATCATTGCATTTGCCGGTCCAACTATCTGCAAGTACACATAAAGTAATCACATGTTAAAAAAACAGGTATACTTTCATCAATCTCAAAATCAGTGATGACATTTTTAAAGTCAGAGTCCAATTGAAATTCTGGAATTCCATGAAAACTATATGCAATTCCACACAAGGTTGACAAATGTAAAAATATGTATAATTTCATCAATCTCAAAGTCAGTCACAATCCAATTGAAATTCTGATTTCCATTTGTTTGAAATATGAGAAAATCTACCAAATGTCAGAAACCCAAACCTTTTGTCGTAGCCCAATCTCATGAATCAAAACCTAGAAGTCTAGAACTTCAAAAATTCTTGGTTCATACAGCCAACCCCATTTATTGTTTTAACTATTATTAATAACAAAAAAAACCAATAATTTTTCCTCGTAATCACAAAATTAAAACCTCATCATTAATTTGGAGTTTTACATATTAATTGCAAAAATAATATGGCTGTGACTTACTTCTTCATATGTTTCGCCTTTGGAACTAATGGCAAGAATGGTATCTCAAACATAATAAGATTAGGTTTACCAACAAAGCTAACCTGGTACTGCTAATTTTAATGTTTAACCAGCTCTAGCTTTCAACCATGCTGCAAAACCATATATAACTAACCAAATCCCTAATGGAGTGCATTAAGTTGTCCACTACTTTTCAGTTTTCCAGCAAAAAATAAAGAGCCTAGCTTGATTCAGATGATTGAATAGAATTAAGATTTTTGCACTTAGCCTTAAAATCACGACAGGTTTTTCATTATTGACTTAAAAGCCTGGGATATCCACCCAAATCCAAGAACAACCTATGCCTATTTCCAAAAAAGAAAAAGGGAGGGAAAGAAAAAGAAAGATAATACAAGAGCATGTTAAAGACCAAAAAATACCAGTTTTCTAACTGATCATAATATCAGTTTTCAAATTATTGCCAGCATCAGTCTCACCCAAATGAAAAATCACAATCAAGATATGCTCCAATAGCATAACATCAAACACTCAAATTCACATAATTTTGGAACGCTCTAACACAACTGACACAGTTCATAATTAAACAACTCTCAGGTCACATCAACCAACAGGGATATACTCCAAGTTCCCAAATTAGCAATTGTAAATGTCTCAAAATTAAACATTTCTGAACAACGATCAAACACTCAAACTGATATGATCTCAGGATGTTTCAACACAGCCAACACATCGCATAGTTAAACAAGACTCAAGCAACAATATAAGGTATTAAACCGGAGAGTAGCATGGCAAAATTTATATTCCTCACCAGCTTTTCTGACTATTCACAAAGAACTTCTCAATATATAGCTCAAAGAGCCAACTCCCGTGATTTCAAGCATATCTCTCAACATTCAATTTCGCAATATCACATTACCAAAGAATTATCAACTAATATTTAAAACTGCAGTCATCTAATCTCACAAAAGAACACATACCCCAAGAGTGCAGTTTGATATAGTACAGGGGTATTAATCTGTTACTTTGATAAACATGTTAAATCAACCAGAGTATGCAATTTAGTAAACCTCTCTCCACGCCCAACATCAAGGCTCGTGCATACTTCATAGAACTCTGACAGTCTTTCAGCCTACAGTTAGAAACATTTGTTAATTCAACCAGAGTATGCAATTGGCCAACTGTTCAGCAAATCATCTTAAGCACTCAACACAGACTTGTTTCCCTGCTCTACGATATATGTCGAGAGCCCTGAGTGCATCACTTCGTTGCATCTCAAATTAGTTGAAAGCCAAGGTTTCATCGTAACTGTGACAAATTTCATTTGAAAATCACCAAAACGCATAATAAAAGGAGAATTCGGAACCCTAAAGCATGAATTTAATTCAAAAATTACCAAACTATGAATGTTTAGAAATTTAGAAAACAAAAATTAGAAATAATGGAATTATGAAAGTGAAAGATTAAAGAAATAATGGAATTATGAAAGTTTAGAAATAAATTATGAAAGTGAAAGCCGAGGTTTCATCGTAACTGTGACAAATTTCATTTGAAAATCACCAAAACGCATAACAAAAGGAGAATTCAGAACCCTAACTCAAGAATTTAATTCAAAAATTACCAAACAAAATTTAGAAATAATAGAATTATGAAAGTGAAAGATTAAAGAAACAGGCAAATTGACCCTCCTAATCCCGATATTCCGACGGCAACATTAGCAGGAACACCCCCAACAACTTTAGCAAATACAGATGCATCAACAAGCAACTAATTCAATACAACATCACATCAAATTTTCACAGAAACTATACATCTTCATATTTTTCAATGAGGCATCAAATCAAATTAAACCAATAAAGTTGATTAATCAATAAATTTAATAAGAATTAAAGTAAAGTAACACAAATTCAAGAACAAAATTAAATTACCAGCGGAGGAAACGCGCGAGGTTCATAATCATGGAGCTCAATCTTCGGGTATCGAAGATTGCTATCCTCAACTGATGAATAAGATTCGGATGTGTCGACCACCACTGCGGTTTGTCGGGCCTTCACTCACGGCGCTGCTGTGGAGTGGTGCTCTACCGCCGATATGAAGATCCCTAACTCCCAAATCCCCAATTCAATTCAATTCACAAACCCTAATTTTCTGAGAAGCAGAGGAGAGAGAAAAAACGCAGAGGGAAGAAGAAGGGGGGCCAGCGAGGAAGATCAAAGAAAAAGAAGGGGCAAGGTTTGCGGTGTTTCCTGTACAGCTGAGGGAAGATCGAAGAAGAAGGGTCAGATCTGCATTGCGCGCGGGCTGGAATTTTCAAGGTGGAAAAAGACCCATTGGCGAGGAGGCGAGGATCGGAGGCGAGGAAAGAGACCACCGGATACTGGCGAGGAGGCGAGAACCACCGGCGACTGGCGAGACGCAGGGAAAGCTGAGGGAAGAAGAAGAAGAAGGGAGTTGAGTGCGAGTTGAGAACTTGAGATGATATGTTGGTCTGAATACGAAACTTATGTTGCAGCGAATTTTTTTTAGAACATGTGTTATTGCAGGGGGCTTTTACACCGTACGCTGCAAAATAACGGGTTATTGCAGGGGGCTTGTACAACGTACGCTGCAACAAACTCTTTTGCAAGGGGCAATTAAATTTGTACGCTGCAATGACCCTTTAAAAGGTTTGACCCGCGTTGACCTACTGGTTGTTGAAGCGTATTAATACATGCTGCAACAAGGGGGGTGCAACAGGGGTTTTTTCTACTAGTATAGCTAGTTGAAGAAGAGGAGGTGGTTGACTGTGTAATTGATCCATGGTCAAAGTTTCTAAATGCAAAGGGCCACAAAGATAAACTCTTCCTTTCAACAGTTCCATATGTAAGTATTATAATTGGTGCCATTTAAAATATTTCATTTTGTTGTTATAAAACGACCAATCCTTTCTGGTCTTATATTCATTATTTTTTTATTATTTCTTAAAAAGATTACTAATTGAATAAATAGGTTATGTTCAATTTCCTTAAACGGAATGTTCAATATTAAAACAAGTAATGTTAAATATATTTAAATAGAATGTTCATTATTACAATACATAATGTTCAATATTTTTATATGGAATATTCATTATTAAAATATGTAATGTTCAACAAAATTAAGATAACAAAAACAGATGATTAAATTGAAATGTTCATTATTATTGTAAGTAATTTTCAACATCTTTATAATTGAATATTCATAATCTTTAAATGCATCATATAATGTTCACAAACAAAGTATGCCCAGCAGGCTCCTCCTACAAAAGAGGGCTTGAAGATTTTCAACGCCGGATTAAATAAGAACTGGATAACTATAAATTCAAAAACCTTCATCAATTTAAACAGGTAAAGCTATATAACTCCTGATCCATTCCTCAAAATTTAATGTTCATTTTAATGTTTATAATTATTCATTATTTTTAACTTAAATAATTACCTCTTTTTCAGATATTCATCCCCGTTTTTGCTGCAAAACACTTCTATCTCCTAGTCATCAACCATTACACTGAAACAATGGATGTAATTGACAACAGGACTCTTCCGAGAGAAGTAATCTTTGAAGCTAAATAGGAGGGCCACCCAGAAGCTGTGGTAAAAAATAAATCATTCATAAATGTATATTTGAAACATCAAAGATAATTATCTTATTTTTATGAACATAAATTCCAGATGGATGCTTTTGCAAAATATATGGGGACATTTGGTTATGAGGTGGAACCAATGCAATAGTATGAAATGAATTTGATGAAGATGAAATGGAGAAGCAACAAAGACAAAACCAATTGTGGTGTGTATGTCATGAAGCACATGGAGACCTATACTGGTGATCCAGAACATCAATGGAACTGTGACCTTAAAGAAAATGATGTAAGTTTAATTTTGTTCATTCTTCTTTTGAATTTTGTTCATTTCTTTTAATTGCTTTGTTCTTTCCTGTTTTATTGTTCTGTTTATTGAATTTCTTTTACATTCCCTTTTATATTTTAGCATTTTGTTTTTATAAAACCTTTATAATTTATTTTTTAATTTTTGATATACAGACAAATAAAATAAGGAAGCTTTGTGCCACTTACTGTGGTCTCCTAATGCTTTCAAAGAAAAATCAAATGCAAGAGTCAAACATAAATGAAGCATGGAGGAGTTCTTGAAAAATTAAGTAGATAGTAAGAAATTTAACAAACAAAGATACATTTTAATGATAATGTAAAGTAAATATTTTGGTGTTTTGGTGTTTTGTTCAAAAACATATAACTTAATGTTAATTTCTTTTATGTTAAATATTAAGTTTTCTTTCCAGTATTAAATTAAATGTACAAATAAATTTTCAACTCAATAATCCATACAAAATTACTATTTTTTAACTCTTTTATTTTTATGAAAGTTTTATATAATGATTAATATCGTTAAAAAAATTTCATTGTAAAAATAGGTAATAATCAATATGATTAAATAGAACGTTCAATTTTTAAATTAGTAATATTCAATATATTTCAATATAATGTTCATTATTAAACTATGTAATGCTCAAAATTGTCATATAGAATATTCACTTTTAAATACGTAATGTTCAAAATCATTAAATAGAAAACACATTCCCCACAAGTGGAAAAAAAAGTAGATAATGTTCAATATCTTTAACTAAAATGTTCATTATATTTGTGAAGGATGTCATAATAAAACATAAAATAGATTAAAACATAAAATATTATCAAAAAACGTAATGGTCAAAATGTTTGCCCTCAATGTTCATATTCTTAAAACTAAATGTTCAAACACAAAAAGATCCAGTACAACTAAATGCACGTACAAATTTCAACTCCATAATCACTATTTAGTAACTCCTTGACTTTTAGTGGCTTCTTCGGCAGCCATTAATTCATCAAAAAGAGCTAAAAATGCATCATATTTAAATTTCAAATAAGCTTGATCATTAGCAGATCGATGAGATCCTTTAGTACCCGATGGAGGTTTAGTAACCAATGGAACTTTAGGTCCTTGAACTTTAGATCAAACTTGAATAATTTCTTCAGCTTGAATAGATCCTTGAATTTTATGTACTACTTGAGTAATTTCTTCAGCCTGAATAAGTCCTTGAACTTTAGCTTTAGTACCCGATGGAGCTTTAGTACCAGATGGAACTTTAGTAACCGATGGATCATTAGTACCCATTGGAGCTTTAGCAAACAATGGAGCTTTAGTTCCAATGGTGCTTTAGTACCCGATGTTGCTTTAGTTCCTACTTCAGCTTTAGTTCCTGCTTTACCTTTTGTACTTGCTTCAGTTTTCGTACTCGCTTGACTATATCAATTGTTTGAGGTTTCATTTGTTGAATTGTTTTCCTAAAATTACAACAAAATATAAAAACATTCAAAAACAGAAAGTTAAATATTCATTGATAAACCATAAAAAGTTAATATTTAACTTTCCAGATGATTCTACATTTTTATCAACAACAACACCTCTTCTAAAATATTTTGGAGGCGGCTTCGGAAAAGAAGCATCAACCTGAAATAATATAATGATCATTTATCAGAGTATAATGTTCATATATTTGTATCTAAATGTTCAAACTTCAGAAGATAATCAACCTGAAATAGCGAAGGATCTAGTACAACTAGATCAGATGAATCACTAAGAGAATTATAGAAAATCTTAGGGGCACCAACTTCATCCAACTCCTTCAAAAACCAAGAACAAAAAAATAATTAAAAAGAACGTTCAATTACTTATATGTAAATGATCAATTTATAAAACGTATATGTTCAAAAATTAATAAATATTTACCATGACTGCAGATTGAGCCTTAAACCTTGTTGCATCTGTAAATTTTTCTTTTTTCCTCCTCCAGTTCCCTTTAGCTTTATTGTAGATTTTCTCAACTGTACTCTTCAATCTGTCATTCCTCTCACCTTTTTTCCTTAAATTTTGTGCGTTTTTTTTACTAAGGGCACAAAATTATCTTCACCCTCTTTAGGATCGAAAAGTTAATAGTACCCCTAATACTCTCCACTTTTTCTTTTAGAAGACCAAAGGCCGAATCAACCTCAGCCCTAGGTTGAAGAGAATCTTGACTAGACATAACCAGCCTAATAAAATTCCTAAGGGTTTGTTCCCTCCAAACAGAAGCCGCAACTATATTGGACTTTTCACCATCATTTTCAACCAAATGACTACACATAGTCGCTTGTGTCCACCTCTTCAATATATAAAGATTGGGAATCCATGGGACACAATGCGCATGATAAACACGGAGCGAATGGGAACATAAAATACCCATTTCAGTAAAGTACTGACAAGTACAATCCACAACAAAAGTCTCTTGGTTAAACCGAACTTCATATTTAATCAAGTCTTTTTTAAGCCTCCACACATAATAACTTTTCTCTGTTGCTATATTTCCGCGTTTTTCTTCTTGAGAACATTCCATTCCTTTAAGAAATTGTTCTTCAAACAAAAGAATTTGATTCAATAGTGTAAGTCTTTCTCGCATGAAGAAGAATTCCGTAATTTGCATCTGTAACTTCTGGTCTACCTTTCCAATTTCTGTAATCATGTCCATTCTCTTTGCTCCTCCATTCAGAAATAACATCCACAAAAACATGATAAAAATCACATAATACTTGTGTCTTATTAAGTCGATGGGAAAATGACTTGTTGGTAGTTTCACACCGATGTTGTTGATTCTGAGTTTTGATGATGACAACGAAAACGTCCTAATTATTGTTTAAGTGTGTTATTGTAATGCTAAGTTAGGGAGTGCCTGAGTTGGACAAACTAAGCATGTGGAACAAACACAAGGAGCTCCTAAAGAATCGATCAGTTTGCAAATGATATCAACGGTTGATCCTCAAAAAGGTTGATCATCAAGATGGTTGATACTCAAAATGGTTGATCCTTAAAGTGGTTGATCCTCAAAGTGGTTGATCCTCAATGTGGTTGATCCTCAAAGTGGTTGATCCTCAAAGTGGTTGATCCTCAATGACTGATCCTGAACACTGATTCTAAAGAAGTTATTAAGCGTGCTCCTCATATATTATGAGGATCATCAAAGTTCCGGAGAAGGAACAATGCATGAAGCGTTCAAGCAAAGCTTCAAAAGGTGTCAACATGAAAGCTACAACATATGAGTTTATGTTTAAATTTTATGTTAGTATTTTAATATCATTTATGCATAATATGAAACAAAAGGAACACCCGTGTTTTAATATGTTTTGAGAAAATAGTATTTTGTAAATAAAATAAAGTTTTATAAAGGAAAAATCTTTGGAAAATAAATAAACGATTTTAAAACATTTGATTCTGATTAAGAATTCCTTGTTTTCTAAGAAAAGGTTTTTACTTGTTCCTAAAACTACTCCTACTATTTTCTCTAAAATGAACGTGTTAAAAGTGGTTTGAAGAAGACTCCCTGTTTGTCGCAATTAACGTGCACGTTACTACTTCCACTAATGGTTAGTGGCAGTTGAGGGGAACATGGAAAATGACCTAGGAAGTTCCTCTATAAAAGGAAATGAATTTTCATTTCTCAAATCACAACTGACAACATGCAATATTTCTAAAGAGCTTAAGAGTTTTTATAAAAGTCAGTTTACAAAAGAGTGTGTTCCTAAAGTTCCTTTGTTATTCATAAGCTTTATTAATTACTAGAAGTTTTTATACATCGAGTTGTAATTTGGGGTACAAGGGGTTGAGTGATCCTTAAAGTGACTTAGAGTCAAGTCAGTAAGAGAGTGTGAAAGGAACAAGGACTATAATCAACGGGGATTACTGTGGGGAACTCGTGTTCAAGTGGAACTCGAGTTATTGAGTGTGTTGTATTCGAGCGATTACAATATATAAAAGAGTTTGAGGTTTTCCTTCTTGATTAGGATCATGAAGTTTCCTCAGTTTTCACATTCTTTGCATTCATTTGATAGATGTTCCTTTATATTCTAAACTAGTCTGATATGCACGCGATGCGTGCGAGATTATATAAAAAACTAAAAGTTGTGTTATTACAACTATTCATGCTAAATAATATATATACTTCATATATATTTAAAAGAATCTAATATTGAAACTATACTCATGCTCTTATATGAAAGATAAATCTAAATCAAAAGTACCAAAATAAAGAAATTAAACATATAACGTGTTTCCTTTTTTTTATTTTTCCTGCATATTAACTTGTCTAATCACATTTCTGCCCAATCAATTTGCAGCAATTATAAGAATATTTTGGATTAAAATCTTCGATTGTTGATGGAGGTAGCACCCACAAAAAAACTTTTTTTTCAAAGGTTGATAATGCATTTTTCATGCCCAGACTACGTCTATTAAACTTCATAAACGTATATTTTTAATTTTAAATACAACGTGAGCTAATTATTATAACTTTTATTAATACGAACTACATCATTTCACCAAATTACCTAAGTATATAAGTATATATAAACCAAAATTTTCTTTTAAAAAAGATGACAATCTATTACTCCGTACATTATACTAAAACAGACACCAAGAATGACACGTGTCACTTTCTGGTGCAAAATTTTCCCGCCAAAAAATGTTTCCTAAAAAATCTCTTCTTTACCTTATTTTGTTTTTTCTATCTTTTTTATTAAAATAATTATATACCAAATAATAATTTGCTAAAATAACTTTTGGTAATATTTTATTCAACCGTTATACTAATAATCGAAAATATATTTAATTAATATTTTGATAAAATATATTAGTATATCGAATATTTTGGTCAAATCGGCTTATCAAACATTTAAAAAATGTACTCTGTAATATTTAGTAGGACGAAAATTATATTAGATGATTAAATGAAATATTAAAGATTTATGAATGACGCAATATTTTTAGGTAGAGAAATATTTCGGTCAAATAATTTAAGAATATCCGTGTATACACGGGACCTAATCTAGTACTCAATATTACCCACATCCATTATCACAATAATGGTTATAAGCTCGGTAACTCATCAGGAATTAATTCAAAGTACTTTGTATCAAAGCCTTAATTGCCCACTATAAAAAGTTAAAGCCCATATAATTTCCTTAATTCTAACTCTTATCAAAACATCAACCACACTTTCTCGGATTACATAATGCGTTAATTGCCATAATGGTTAATTGCCATAATTGCCATAATGCGTTACATTTTTAGATTACAATGAATTTTATACATGTATGTATAGGGTAGTTTAATAATCCAAGGTGGACACCAAAAGCGTGATTACGAAAATAACCCTCCCCTCTTGGCTTATATAATATAGATTCCGCAAAGGAACACCCTAAGTTCAAAGAAACTATTCACCCCCCCCCCCTCTTGTTAGTGTTCCTACTGAAATATCAGTCTGTTGTGATGATAAAACACCACTAGACCAATAGTTCTTAGAATAGGTAGGACACCACATCTCTCTAATTGTATATAAATTCTTCAACCATGGATTTTCAGAGCATTTATAGTGAGTCAACATTCTGAAAAACAAAATGATCATTATGAAAAGCAAATTTGTTCATTTGAATATACCTATTTGTTCAAAGTCAGAATAAGCATATAAATTACTAATAACATGAATTACTAAAATGTTCCTTTCTTTATAACTAATTGTTCATAAGGTTACAAGTACATGTTATTTGTTAATTTGAAGTAAATAAGTAATTAGAATTAGTTACCTTCGCCAATGATATTCAAATTCAGCAGCAGTTTCACAATACTTCAGGAGATAACTGAAAGTGTCACAAAAACCATCTAAAGTTCTATATTTCCCAATATGCTTCTTTAAATTCTCCCCAAAATTCCATGTACATAATCTATGTCTAGCATCTGGAAAAACATTCCTTATCCCGACAGCTATATATGGATGGAGCTTCGTCTGTCATAATGGTTATTGGGGGATTTCCACCCATTGATGTAAGAAAAGTTTGAAAAATCCAATTAAAAGATTCAGCTTTTTCATTGATACCAAAACATATTCCAAACATAACATTATTAGAATGATTGTTCATACCAACAAAAGGAGCACACATCATATCATATTTATTGGTCCTATAAGTAGTATCAAAAACCAATAATTCCCTAAAATAATCATAATATCTTTTCATCCTACCATCACGCCAAAAGAAAATTAAAAGTCCCTCTTCTTCACTAAGCTCAAAGTCATAATAAAAACCTTCTTTACTGGAATTTCTCTGAGTAAAATACTTGATTAACTGATGACAGTCATGACCTTCAAGTTTACTAGTTTTTGCACGTGATAAAGCATTATAAGCATCGCTAGCTGTAAAAGCAACCATAGGTGATCCACCTACTTCTTTCCTCAAAACCCTCAAGGTATCAGACACTTTAACACCACTAGCTTTTAAAGTAGACATAAAGTAGAGAGCCTCCTTACTAACCTTACTTTGTGATCTTATCAAATGCCTCTTATTTAGAGGAACCATAGCATGGTTATGAATCATATTATGATACACAACCATCCACACACCATCTTTACCAATAGAAAATTGAACAAAAGCAGTACACCCAGTACGCGTATCCAATATAGCATAAGTCCTTGTTCTCTTCCTTTTTTCATCTTTAACCCCTTGACAGCTACACAAGAACCATTTCATAGTATAAAGTTCACTATTTTGACAATTCCTACCTTTCCCAACCATAATACGAAAATCTTTACTAAAAGCATATTCATTATACAAATCATAAGCTTCATCTTCATTTTAGCTTCCTTCATCATTAACATAGGTTCTGACCATTCAACAAAAAGACTTACTTCTTTATTCACGGCGAATAGAACACAATGTTAAGATAATGAATGTTCAATTTCAATGTTAACTAAGATTTTGACATTTGAAATGTTCATCGTGAATATAAATGGTTAACAAAACACAAATGATAATAAAATAATAGGTATAAAAATATGTAATGTTCAATATGCTTAAATAAAATGTTACTTGTAGAATAGTTTATGTTCAATATCCTTAAATAAAACGTTCTATGTTAAAACTAGTAATGTTCAATATATAGAATGTCCATTGTTTAAATACGTATTGTTCAATATATTTAAATAGAATGTTCATTACTAACATAGGTAATATTCAAAATCATTAAATAAAAAGTTCATTGTAAAAATAGGTAATATTCAATATATTTAAATAAAATGTTCATTTTAACATATAGGTAATGATCAATACCTTTAAATAGAATGTTCAATATAATAAAATAGAAGTTTCATTATTTAAATACATAAGGTTCAATATATTTAAATAGAATGTTCATTACTAAAATACGTAATATTCAAAATCATTAAATAAAATGTTCATTATTATTTTAGATAATGTTCAATTTTCTTGAATTCAATATTCATTATATTTGTTAAGGATGTCATAACTAAACAAAGAACAAATATTTTGTTTGGGAAAAACAATTCTCAAATTCATAACATAATATGAATTTTATCAAAATATATAATATTCATAAGATTTGGCCTAAATCTTCATTAACAATATCTGCATTGTTCCTAAATAAAATTATGAATAAAAACGAAAAAAAAACGTACAATTGCAAAAAAATAAGTAAATCTACAAATAAAAAGAAAAAACGTACAAATCAAAATCGAAATATCCTGCGAAAACAAGAAAAATAACAAAATTCTAAAGACATTTTATCCAAATCAAAATATAAAATCAAAAATAACAAAAATAAAAAACATTGAAATAAAAAACGAATAAATCAAAATAACAAATATAAAACTTACATTCTACCATGAATGCACTTAAAATTCCAGAATTAGATTTAAAGAGGGCTTCAGAATATTCCATAATTGAAAGCTCCATCGAAACAGAGGAGAGAGAAAATAGGAGAGAGAGAAAATCGTAATAATCTTAAGAAAGAAAATTCACACAACTTGAAGAAGAAGTAACAAAAAAAAGGGTAAGTTAGGAAAAGAATGGGATGAAAAGATGCCAAAACGACGTCGTTTGGGGGGGGGGGAGGTACAACCAGCGTGGCTGTATCCGAGGGCAGCCATAAATTTGCGATTAGTTACCATGTATTACGTATTACAAAGTAAAGGGACCCTGATCTTTTACTTTGGTTAGGGCCCATAAATTATCGGGTACTGGCCTACAAAAAATAAAAAAACTATATCACTTATGACTGTAGACACCTAAATCGTGTCTCCCTTTTGGATGATGACGATAATATTATGCTTGTTAGGTGGTTGGTACAACTCTGTGCGGAAGTCCCGATTGCTAAAATATAATTCAAAGTCCAAGATCCAAAGTCCAATTCCCGAGCCCGTTCCAATCACGGAACTCGGTACAAAATTCAATTTCCAAAAATCAATTTCAAAATCCAAACACAATCTCACCCAATGGACCTCTCCTTTTGTTTTACAAGGCTTTTTCCATTCAAAATGACACTAAGCAATCCAAATTCGGGCGCCGACCCACAAAACCGAGCAAGTCGGGCCCCGTCCCGTGAAACCAAATTTAAAAACCCGAAAACGGCTAGTTTTTAGTCGCAAAATCAAAACCTTAATTATTAAGAATTTACTACGTGCCAACTTCGTACAATTCGTACAAAGGTACATCCATAAGAGACAAATGCAAGGACGGCATCATCGTCCTTGCTTTGGCGTTTCTTGAGCCACGGCACCTGCGCCAGACACAGGGCCTTGCGCTGGGCGCAGCTGGCTTTTAGAATTTAGCCGTCTAATCTTCTATTTAACCCCTCATTTCTGAGCATTTATGGAAGCAAATAAAAAACACAACGTCGTAATTTCGAAATATGCTCAAAATCAAAATACAAAAATCAATTTTCAACCTACAAATTCCAAAACAATTTCTAATATTCAAGAAATTGGGAGCACTAATCGGAAATCAAACCTAACCCTAACTAGGTAATTCCGAATTCCTACTTAAATCTACAATGCATTCTATTCTTCTACCTTTCTAAATACAAAAATCCTATGATGTTATCATTAGGGTTCATGCCCTTGATTAACTAGGAAAATCATACAAATGGTGTCATCTTTTGGAGGTTTCATTCATAAAACCCTCTCCAAAAGATTGTCCAAAACACCATTTCAATCATGCCATACAAGATTCAATTTTTCTTCCAAAAATGATTAGTAAAGTTGACACTTTGTCTCTCAAAAGTGTTACTTACAACAATCACATATTTTTACAAAATTAAAGCTTTTTATGATTCAAGTACAAGTTACGGATTCTATGATGTTCAAGGTTGTTTGTAATCACTTCCTTTAACTAGAATCATTTTCAAGTTACGGAGCACATTAAAGGTAAGGCCTTTTTAACATTAAAAGGTCAAATCTTTGAAATTCAAGACTCCTAATTTCTATGTTCAAGTTCAATATTCAAGATTCAATATTCAAAGTTCAATT
Source organism: Spinacia oleracea (assembly GCF_020520425.1). Classification (NCBI taxonomy): domain Eukaryota; kingdom Viridiplantae; phylum Streptophyta; class Magnoliopsida; order Caryophyllales; family Amaranthaceae; genus Spinacia; species Spinacia oleracea. The sequence continues at coordinate 131,665,747 of NC_079490.1, read as the reverse complement.
TCAATAACCAAAATCTAAGACACTTTTAGATGAGCAACTTATCCTAAAGTTGGGATTTTTAGAATTGAATCCGTGTCGGACGCACTTATTATTAAGTAGTCGTTTGGCGTTCGGATCTCAAATACAATAGTACAATTTCAATATTGCACCTTTTCAATAACGCATTTCAATATCGCAATTTAAATATCGCACCTTTCAATATCGCATTTCAATATTGCACCTCTTAATATTGCATTTCAATATCGCACCTTTACTATTGCAATTTCAATTCCGCACTCTTTACTCACCTTATTTTAGGGTGATGTGGTTTTGTACGCACTTTCAATAATTCCTTTACTTATTGTGATGTTGCTTTACTTGTTTATTTCTTTCATCACCTCACATGCTAAATCCAACAAAATGCAAAGTTACATCACGCTTAACAAAGATAATTTCTTGGACAAACCGGCCTTAGGTTCCTTCAAATGAACTTTAAAGAGAAGTGGTCACGATACAAGTAGAAATACTATGTTCTAAATTCAAAGTTCAAACCCACATAGTATCATGACTAGGGTTATTCGAAATTCTTCTTGTCATGTGTTCGAATACAATTTTTAAAGCTCGCGGAATAAGCAATTCGTTCCCTTGCCCGAATCTCACCCATCCGTTTCTAAGATTTAATGCCTTATCCACAAAAGAGTCAACTTTGGTCTTTCAAAATGGGACCCTTACAATTTTTTGGTGGCGACTCCTTCGAAATTCAAAAGCTTTCAAAACCCCGTAGGGAAAATACAAAAAAAGTACGAAAAAAAAACCCCTACAATTCTGGCGACTCTGCTGGGGAGTTCTAATTTCAAATTCGATTGTACGAGAATGCTTTGAGAAACTTGCCACTGCCACGCTCAAGTTTTGGATGCCAGCTCAAGCGCCAGGCGCAGGCCCCTGCGCCAGACGCTGCTGCCTGCATCCAGCACAGTGGCTTCCAGTGGCTAGTTGCCCATGCTCCCAAGTTTTCGAGTGGGAGTCATTTCTGGTTTTGAATTTCGAAGGACACTCCCAAACCTTGAGAACGAATGTCGAAAAACGAGATTTTCAAATACAATATTCGAGTACAATTTTCAATACTTAGGCATGTCATGCATATTTCGAAAACCATATTTGTGCAAAACGAATTTCTACCTAGCCCAACATGAATGTGTCCTACATTCGTGTTAACCCCGGGGGAAACGAAATGGTGACTCTCCATACGGTTCCTGACCAAAGTGTGTGACCATTTTCTCGCCTACCGAAGCTTGACATTTGCTTGACATTCCCGATGTCAAGTATGGAGGTCGTCTGCCAACCAACACCTTCACTTTGAGGAGGTGCATAGTTGTTGCCGGATCTGCCTCTTAGTCAAGTACCCTTTTGACACCCAAAGCCGACCACTTGCATCATACAAAACTTAGACCGACCTTAGGTTGAGAACTTTGCATGTCGCATTCATATCCATGTTAGTGTGATAACGTGCTATTTGTGGATAGTATGGGCGTCTTTGCACGCGTGAATGACTAACCTCATGTTCTAGCTTTGCCAAAACCATTAGCCTCCAACTAGGAAACCTAACCCCTAGGAGCATCATTCAAACCTCATGCATCTAAATTCGCCGATTTAGGGTCTTTTAGGAGTGCCACTCCATTTGATTCAAAAACCCCTACACACGCCTCACGCACAAATGCCAAAATCAAATTCAATCCAACGGCGTTATAGTGCCGGATTTTCTAGTCCAAATTTCAAATTTCAAATTCAAAATTCAATCCAACGTCGTCATAATGCCGGATTTTCTAGTCCAAATTTCAAATTCCAAATTAAAAATTTAATCCAACAGCGTCATAATGCCGGATTTTCTAGTCCAAATTTCAAATTCAAATTTAAGATTCAATCCAACGGCGTCATAATGTCGGATTTCCAATTAACGCGTTTAAACGTCATATTATATGTTCAAAACCTCAAGTTAAATGTCCAAACTCATGATGGCGTAATGCCGACTTTTGAATTCCATCTTTCAAACCTCAAGTTCAAATTCCGAACCTCAAAACCTCAAGTTCAAATGTCCAAACTCATGATGGCGTAATGCCGACTTTTCAATTCAACGTTTCAAACCTTGAGTTCGAATTTCCAAATCCATGTTTTTCGATTCAAACCTTCAAATTTCAAGTCTTATGTTCAAAAAACCTCAAGGCTCAAACCCAAGATGGAATAATGCCGGATTTTCCATTCAATCTCGAAATTCTATGTTCAACACCTCAAATTTCCAAGTCCAAGGCGGCATAATGCTGAACTTTCAACTTTCAAATTCCTATTCAAATCCCCTTTCAAAAATCAATGTCCAAAATCCAATTCCAAATGCCTAAAATCCATGGCGGCGTAATGCTGGATTTTTAAGTACAAGATTCAAACTTCAAAGCCTCATATTCTATACGAAACGCCTCTTTCCCAAGTTCAAATTCCAAATTCACTTTCAAACTACAAAAACTCTTGCTTTCCATTGCTCCCAAGTACAAAATTCAAAAATAATTCCAATGGGTTGAAAATCCCTTGAAATAATACAAGTCCAATTTCCAAATTCTTTTGAGTTGAAAATCTCTAGAAATAGTACAAAATCAAATGGGTTGAAATTCCCCTAAAATAGTCCAAAAACGATCACGAGTTGAAACTCCCCTAAAATAATACAAATTCGACCTCCTAAAACATTTCCAACAGGTTGAAAGTCCCTTGAAATAATCCAAACCCCGTACAAAATCCAATGGGTTGAAATTCCCCTAAAATACTCCAAATCCTCATGGGTTGAAACTCCCCCAAAATAATACAAATTCAATTTTCCAAAACATTTCCGATGGGTTGAAATTCCCTTGAAATATTCGAAGTTCCAATGGTTTGAAATTCCCTAAAATTTTCCAAGTTCTATGACGGGTTGAAATCCCCTTGAAATAATGCAAAATCCAATTTTCCTTCCCGGGTTGAAAATCCCTTGAAATAATACAAAATTCAATTTCTACATTCCTATCGGGTTGAAATTCCCCTTAAATATTTCATGCTCTATGTTGGGTCAAAACTCCCTTAGATTATGCAAAATCCAAGGGGTCCAAATCCCTTTTCGATATTCCAAGTTCAAGTACAAGGAGGAGGCCTCCACAAAAGAATGAAGATCCTTTCAAAAATATTTTCAACGGGTTGTGAATCTCGATACTAGTGCAAACTCTTATACAAATCCCGATAGGTTGAAACTCCTTTTAAATATTTCCAACGGGTCAAAATTCCCGGATATAAATACAAAATTTTAAATCCCGAATCTTCGGAGTGACGCTTAGAGTCAAGTCTAGGTCTTATTCATTGCATGCAATCATATCATGTGTCGAGAAGTCCAAGTTCTAAATTCAAGTCATGTGGTAACTAGGTGCTCGGACTCATTTTCTCAAAATCCAATTCAAGGTGACTTCATTGGCAACGGCTGTAGCAGTGCTCTATGAACGTGTTGAAGAAGCTGAGGCTCGCATAAGGGCTCTCGAAGACAATCAGGAAACTCTTTTCCATGATGTAGGTCCTTTCGAGGTAGAGGAAATCTTTCATGACCAGAGGCCTGTGCCCTACCTCGTGCAACCAGATGAAAATTCAGTTACCGGGTTTGTTACTGGATTACCTCAAGAAGACATTTGTGGGATATGGGCCAGCGACGATGAAGACATATACCAGGACCCTCCTATTGAGAACATCTCTGACGATGAATGTCAGGAAATTGTGAATGCCAATTGGTACTTGGGCACTAAGGCAGAGAACAGTGTTCAGGTCATTACTCGATCCGGCCGAATTCAAGAGCCAACTAACAGAACAACACCGGCAAGTAATGTCCCTCTACCTACCGAGGAGAATCCATTGATCAAACAATTGAAGCGTACCAAGGCAGAGGTCAATATTTGGCAACTCATGGCTTCCTCTGTGGAGCATTGCACTGCTCTAATCAATGCTCTTGTCAAGTTGAATGTCACCCCGGAAGTCACTTCTAATGAGCAGGTCGGGTTACTAACCAATCTGGAAGAAGGAATTACCTTTACAAATGAAGACCTCCCACCCGAAGGGGCAAGCCATCACAAGGCGCTCTATCTGACTGTTGAATACAAAGACAAAATCATCCCCATGACTCTAGTTGATAATGGGTCAGCCATCAATGTGTGTCCTCTCCGCACTGCAGAAAATTTGGGCTTCACTCCTAGTGACTTTTCTAGCTCCTCCCAAGGTGTTTCCACCTATGAAAACACTCGTCGGGAAGCAATGGGGACTCTCACCCTTCTACTCCGAACAGGCCCAATTGAGCGCAAGGTGAGCTTTCAAGTGCTCAACATCAAAGAAAGTTTTAATCCCCTTTTGGGGAGACCTTGAATCCATGACCTCAAAGTTGTGCCATCTTCACTCCACCAGAAAGTTCGAATGGAGGTCCAAGGAAACATCATCACTCTAAATGCATCCCATTCAAGAACCAAGATAGCTGACAAGGCTCTAATATTAATAGAACATGATGACAATGACGAAGACCTTTGGGGGTTCAGTGCTGAGGTAGGAGCCATCGAGTCCAAAATGAATCCCATGGAAAGGCACATAATGATTAAGCGTGGGCGCTTCTTGGGCACTACTTTGCCACCACCTACCGAGTCTCCTTTCAAGACCCATGGTCAGACTAACTGTAGTGGCCTGGGATACAAACCGACTAAGCACGACAACAAGAGGCTAAGTTTAAGGGCCCGTCGAGCTGGTAATGACCAATTCAAAATACCTCCCCATCAGCGCACACTCAACGGGAAGTTCATAAAAGAAGGAGAGGATGACCTATACTTTGACTTTCCAGAACCTTTCTATGATACTTCAAAAGAGGTCCTCTACCCTGGATTCGAGATCTTTCAAGACTGTCACTTCCTCGAGGATGCCCCTCCGGTACAAGACAAGGTCACCCCTGAATTCCTTGATTCATCAGCTTTTGGTCTCTTGTTCGGCCAAGAAGTAACACCAATCATTTATGAAGATACTATGGTTCAAATGATCACTCAAATCGAAGATTTTGACCGGTCTAAGCTTATTGCTCCTAGTGAGAAGATGGTCAATGGCTGGAGGAAGTCCCTCAAGATTACTGCTCCAAATGGCAAAATGTTCAAGATTACTATGGGCGAAGGATCTATGATGATCGAGTCCGAGTCAGAGGATTAGTCTGGATCTGAGTCTAGTGATGATTCTAAGAGTCTAGGGCTAGAGTCTTGCATCAATCTAGAGCCTCTAAAGGCCGAACTTCAAGTTAAAGTTGTCGATGTAATGATTGCTAATTTCAATAATACTTCAATTTCCTCCTACTCTTCAAGTTCAAATTCAAAACACACTCCTAATCCAAACAACTTTGCTTCACAAGAAACTGACCTTGGAATCTTAAAAGCTATCGAAAATCATGAAAACAGGACGCCCGTAATTGAGGAAACAGAAAAAGTTAACCTTTATAACAACAGTGATCCAAAACTAGTTCAGATTGGTTTGACTTTATGTCAAGCAGAGCAGGACTATCTTATCAAGCTACTTTCAGAGTACATTGACGTCTTCGTATGCTCCTATCATGGTATGCCAGGGGTTGATCCAAGCATTGGTCATCATACAATTCCCCTCATTCCAGGTTCAAAACCCATCAAGAAGAAACTCTGTCGCATGAAACCGTATGTTTCCCTCAAAATTCAAGAAGAAGTCTCTAAGCTGCTAGAGGCCCGGTTTATTCGAGAAGCAAAGTATCCAGAATGGATAGCAAATTTCATCCCAGTTCCAAAGTAAGACGGAAAAGTACGAATGTGCGTTGATTACAGAGATCTTAACAGGGCTTGCCCTAAAGACGATTTTCCATTGCCTCATATCGACATCTTGGTCAACAACACAGCAAATCATGCCTTACTCTCTTTTATGGACGGGTACACAGGCTACAATCAGATTCCCATGGTAGAGGAAACATGGAGAAGACAACCTTCATCACTCAGTGGGGTACATATTCCTACACAGTTATGCCGTTTGGACTGAAGAACGCGGGGGCTACGTATCAAAGAATAGCCACAACCATTATGAGCGACATAATTTACAGAGAAATCGAGATGTATGTCGACGACATGATCGTCAAATCCAAAGAGCGACATGAGCATACAACAGTACTTCGAAAATTCTTCAATAGGCTCAGGCAATAAAATATGGGGCTCAATTCTCAAAAATGCGCATTCGGGGTAACGTCAGGCAAGTTACTCGGGTATGTCATCAGTTCTCGGGGCATCGAGGCTGATCCTTCAAAAATCAAGGCCATTCTAGATATGAAACAACCAGATAATGAGAAAGAAATTCGGGGGTTCCTTGGCAAGTTACAATACATCATTAGATTCATTTCAAAACTCACCATGATCTGTGAGCCAGTATTCCGAAAACTCCGCAAGAGTGAGCCCAAGGCATGGGACGAAGACTGTCAACACGCATTTGACACCATCAAGGACTATCTTTCAAATCCACCAGTGTTGAAGCTAGCAATACTGGGGGATCCCCTCAGGCTTTACCTTACAACAACTGACTCAGCAGTAGGGCCCATGCTCGCCCAAGAGATCGAAGGCAAAGAAAGTGTCGTGTACTACTTAAGCAAGAAGCTGCTCGAATACGAAACCAGATATACTCAACTCGAAAGACTCAGTATTTTCTTGGTTTGAGCCACAAAGAAACTCCGACATTACATGCTCTCCCACACATTGTATGTGATTTGCAAAGCAGATCCTCTTAAGTGCCTATTCGAAAAGTCGGCTCTCAACGGAATATTGTCCAGATGGTTGGTTATGTTATCTGAATTCGATCTCAAGTACATTCCTTAAAAATCTATCAAGGGTTCAGCGGTCTCAGACTTCCTAGCCGACTGTCCCATCGAGGCAGAAGAGGAGGATTACGACTTACCCGATGAGCAAATTCTAATGACAAGCGATAACAGTTGGTCGCTGCACTTTGACAGTGCCTCAAATCAAAACAGATGTGGTGTCAGGGTAATCCTAGTAGCTCCGGACGGCACTCACATTCCCATGTCAGCAAAGTTACAATTCAATGTTACAAACAATTCGGCCGAATATGAAGTGTAGACACCTAAATTGTGTCTCCCCATTGGGATGATGACGATACCATTATCCTTGCTAGGTGGTTGGAACAACTACGTGTGGAAGTCCCAATTGCTAAAACTTATTCCAAAATCCAAGATTCAAAATCCCATTCCCGAGCCCGTTCCCATTACGAAAATCTCATTCCCGAGACTGTTCAATTTCCGAAAATCAATTTCAAAATCCAAGTACAATCTCACCCAATGGACCACTCCATTGGTTTTACAAGGCCTTTTCTAGTCAAAATGACACTAAGAAAACCAAATTCGGGTGCCGGCCCACAAAATCGAGCAAGCTGGGCATCTTCCCGTAAAACCAAATTCGAAAAACCGAAACGGCTAGTTTTTAGTCGCAAATTTCCTTAACCATCAAGCAAAGCTACGTGCCAAAAAACAGTACAATTCGTATAAAGGGTACGCCTACTACAAGCCAAACGCAAGGACGGCATCTTCGTCCTTGCTTGGCGTCTTCTGTGCCACGCCAGCGGCGCCAGGCGTCGTTGATGCGCTGGGCGCAGCTGTCAGCTGGCGACCAGCCTCTCATTTCCCTATTTAAACCCCTAATTTCTCGCACTTTCGGGCAACAATTCATAACCAGAACGTTGTAATTCTGAAATTGCCTATCAAAATCCAAAATGCAAATTCTTCAAAAAACCCATACAAATCTCAAGTTTCTAAGCAATTGGGAGCTCCAAGAGGAATTCTAGCCTAAACCTAACTAGGAATGCAAATTCTTCACTCCACCAGAAAGTTCGAATGGAAAGTCAGAAGCAAAAGCTTAGCCCCATACCAGTCCTATCTCGAGAAGCCGTCTGAGCAAGTAGAAGAGCTTCTCTATACATACCTCCCAGGAGAGGAGAATCAATTCGCCGACGCACTGTCTAAACTAGCATCAATGATCAACATTCCAAATGGCATGGCTGAAATGCCACTTACAATTGAAACGCGTCAAGAAGAAGCATATGTCCACGCCATTGACGACGTCGAGACTGACAAATATGAGCCTTGGTTTACAGACATCCAAAGGTACCTATAAACTCTGAGTATCCACCGCATTTTTCAAGCAAAAGTCAAAGGGCTTTACTCCTACAATCAGCCAACTTCGTCCTAGAAGGCGGCGTTCTATACAAGAGGTCCCCTAACGGCCCCAATCTCCGATGTTTTGACAAGAACGAAGCACAAAGAGTCATGGACACCGTACATGCCGGAGTCTGTGGCACTCACATGAATGGGAAGATGTTGTCCCTCAAAGTCATCAGGGCTCGGAATTACTAGACCACCCTCGAACGGGATTATTACTTCTTCGTCAAGAAATGTCCTACTTGTCAAAAATGTGCGAACCTGAAGCACATTCCCCCATCCTTGCTATACTCTCAATCATTACCATGGCCATTCTCCGCTTGGGGTATCGACGTCATTGGCAAAGTCACTCCAACAGGCACCGGGGGTCATGAATTCATAATGGTCGCAATCGATTATTTCACTAAGTGGGTTGAATCCAGGTCATTCAAAGTGTTGGCTTCCAAGCAAGTGGCCCAGTTCATACAAGAAAACATCATATGCAGATACGGCGTTCCTCACGAGTTCATTAGTGACCAGGGAACCCATTTTCAAGGAGAGTGTGACGATCTATTCACCAAGTACAAAATTCAATATCATCGTTCTTCGCCTTATCGCCTTCAAACTAATGGGGCAGTCGAAGCAGCCAACAAGAATGTCAAAGCGATCATCATGAAAATGACAACCAATTACAAAGACTGGCCCCAGAAGCTGCACTTTGCATTGTGGGGGTATCGAACTTCAATGCGCACTTCAACGGGCGCAACCCCATTTTCATTGGTCTATGGAATGGAAGCAGTACAACCTATTAAGCTAGAGATACCTTCTCTAAGGTACAAGCATGATGTGACGAGCTAGTCATGTTCGATGAGCGTCGGCTTTAAGACGCTTAACATGTACAAGTCTATCAGCGCCGAGTGGCCAGACATTTCAACAAGAGGGTCAGAACCCTAAACATCAAGGAATGTGAGCTTGTCCTGAAAGCCCTTCGCAAGAGCGTCATGGACCCAAGGGGAAAATTCAGAACTAACTGGGCTGGACCATACATTGTCAAGAAAATCCTCTCCGGGGGAGCAGTTGCACTAACAGATGTCGATGGGACTAAGTTCCGTTCTTTGACAAACCTCGATCAACTCAAGAAGTTCTATGTCTAAGTTCTAAATTCAAAATTCAAAGTCAAATTCAAAAAGTTCTGTAAGTTAGAACTACGTTCGGCCTGATTTCTTAACGGGGCACATAGGCAGCCTCATTCCGAGGACCAACCACTTTAATGCAAAAATATTCAAAGTTTCCTCAATTAAGGGCATTCTAAAAATCAAATCAAAATTCAATTGTTGTTGTTGTTTTTATTCCGAATGTGCAAATTAAAAAGCAAAGCATGTTCAAGAGGAATTTAACACAATAACTTTTATTTTGCTCTAAAGCCTCCATCAAAGCTAATTAAAAGTACAAGGTTGGGATCAAGTGAAGCAAAGTTCAAAGCCTTTTCACTTCCGCTAAACACACTTTCTAAACACATCTTGTAAACACACTCTTAAACACACTTCTTACTAATACAACTTCAAACACATTAAGCCTACAAAGATCTGGGGTCGGGCGACTATGCTCTTGAGTCTTGGCACCTTGAGTACTATCCCCGGGCTTTTCCCGCAATCATTCATCAATCTTCCCCTTGGCCAAGCGGCGGGAGAAGGAACTTGCTAGTCTTCCAAGACGGGAGGATGACGTACCTCCTTTGGACCCAGAACGCTCAATCACCGGGCGGGCCACACTCTCGTCACCTTCTTCATAATCAGTTGATGCATGACGTCTAAGCTTGCCCGGAGAGAGAAATGTCCCTTTGGCTTGGACCTTTCATCCATACAATATACCCCGCAGACAGAGTAGCAGGCTCAGGTGGGAATTGAATATTCTAGAATGGATTGGCAACCCAATACTGCCTCCAAACTTCAAGTCGATTAGCATTCAGTACAACAGGTTTCGGATGCTCCTCAGCACAATCCGGGATTTCTTGCTTCAAGCCATATTGTCTCATCACTCGAGAAGGCGAGTAGAAGACTAACATAATATTGTAAGGCTAGGTACTCTCAAAGAAGTAGAGCCGGGTTCATCTCTCATGGCGACAATTCCCCACCAAGGAACTACCCACCTGATACATGATTAAACCCCTGAGAGTGCGCAGTGCCACTCATCCAATGAAAGCCGGCAATACATCATGGGTCACACAATGAATCATTTCCTATTATAGCTTTCCATGTTCTTTGGTGGTGCCACCAACATGAGTCTCTCCGGAAGCCAGACCTTGCGGAAAATACAAGAAAATCAATTCAAATTCAATGTTCAAAATACGAGTACAATTTTAAAATACAAGAAAGCTCTAGATCCTTACTTGGAGTAATACCAGACTTCACGACGACAAGGGAGAGGGATCCGACTTCAGTATATAAAGCCCATCAATGTCTCGTCAATCACAAGCGGCATTGGGTCCCTGCCACTAGCAAACTACTCCACAATCTCTATTAGGGAGACATCGCCATTGCCAAAACCCTGTTTCGAAAAGAGGAAGCGAGCAAAGATACAAAAACTCAAGGCCCTCAAGCGGAAAACCTTGGGGACGTCAAGCCCATCAAAGAAAGTGACAGAGAGGGAGAAATCCACCCCTCGGCCATATACAACAGCACTCAAAAGTCGGGGCTTCAAGCCCAAGTACCTCTCAAAAGACAAGAAAAAGTGTTCTTCAACACTAGGCATGCAAGGCTCTATCTTAAGGGGACACCCCAATATAGCACTGAACTCTTCAGGGAGGGGAAATACCTCGTTGTTTCCAAAGCAGAAAACGTGGTGGATTGGATCCCAAGCCTCTAAAGCAGCATGAATGAAATGCATATCAAGTTTCACAAGCCGGAAAGAGACGAGCACTCCAAGATGCATGCCATCAAGCTCCCTTTTGTCCAATTTGCCTAACGAACCAAGCCAAGAGTTCAAGGCGTTTACAAAAGATATAGCCATTTTCTTTCTTTTTGTGAAGAAGTAGAAGGCAAAGAAGATCAGAAAAGGATTGGTGCAAGAATGTGATCCGGAAAGCTCCATATTTATACAAAAACCAGCACTTATGGTGGTAGTCGAAAGGACCACCTGCGGTGGGCGCCATAGGCTGCGCCAAGCGCAGGGCCTTCAACAAGGACAAGCTCAACTTCCCCTTTATGACTCCAAGAACGCGCTCTTTATAGCTTTGGACAACTAGAGTAGCCCCAATAATTCATGCTGATGATTCCAAAAGCCACAAGGCGCGCAAATTCAAGCAGTCTGAATCAGCACTCGGAGCATTTCAGTTCAATTTCGGGTCAATTTGTTCAAAATTCAAAGCATTCTAGTCCTAGATCGCCGTCCTAAGTCGAGTCAGCATATGCATTGAGCAAGAGTTGAATATACTTTCACTTGCACTTTTTCTAACCAAAATACCTCAGTCAAAGTGGGGGCTTATAGTGGGTACGTACACCCGAAAAAATGGGCAAATTTTTGCTAGAATCAGAATGTGTATAAGCAAAAGTTGAATGTACTTTGACTTGCGCTTTTTCTAAACAAAAACCCTCAGTCAAAGTGGGGGCTTATAGTGGGTATGTACACCCGAAAAAATGGGCAATTTTTATTCATTTTTGCATGCATACATATATCCACAAATTTCAAAGCACACACAACGCATACAAGATTCAATTCAAACCCTGCAAAAACACATACAAAATTCAAACCATACATAATAAAAAATTCAAACCATACAAAATCCAAAATTCCAAACCATACAAAATCCAAATTCGAACCATACAAATCCAAATACAAATCCAACTACAAGGAACAAAAATCCATAAAAACATCTTCATACAAAAAAAAAACTAGTCGAGGCAAAGCTGGAACTCGCTACCATGCAGGATCAGTCCGAGTCATCATCAGCCGCAATGTCAATCACAATCTCCTTGTTCCTGCTCCGACTCATATACCGCTCTAGATCCTAGTCTAACACCGTCCCACGGGTAGCTAGCTCCTGCTCCGAAATACGAAGGGTACCGGAAGGCCGCTGAGTTCCCTGTTGATAAGGAGGATACCGATACGCCTGCAGAGTCATCATAAATCGGAGCTGCACCTCGAAATCATAGGCCTGGCGCATCCGCTCCATCTCATACCAGTGAGCCCAAGATTCTGCACTTCAAGGCTGGGAACTACTCGCTCCGAAATAAGCACCAGGGAAGGCGTGAAAGGCATCTGGCTGCCTATACCTCCAACAGAGTACGAATGCCTAGTAGGCTCAGCATAAGTATAGGGGAAATCTCCTCTACCGACATTTGAATACCTCGGATGGGCACCAGTACTAGGACTCGGACCCTGACCTAAGCTCCGCCCGACCTGCTCTCTCGAAGTATCCACCGGGGGACCCCTGTCCACCGAATCTCTACAACCTCAACGGCGCTCCTATACAAAATTCAAAATCCAAGCATCGGATATCCATGTACAATTTCCAAGAATACAAAACCCTCACAGTCCTTTAATGCACCTCTCTGTCCCGGCCAGTAAGCTTCTTGCTCAGATTGACGCAATCCCTCTTCAAGGAATCAATCACGAGCATCCAGCCACGCACTCTCACCCGAGGCGCCTGTGTACAAAGTTCAAAGTCAATTTCCAGATGCAAAACTACAATCAATTTCAAGAAAATACAAAGGTACTTACAACTTCATAATACTCCGGTACAGCATCGTACGCCATCCGATGTGGAGGAGAAGCCACCGGAACAATAACCTCCACCTGCTCTCCATCTTAGTCGACATAAAGGATAACCCTATCAACATAGGGAACATCCTCTGGGTCGATCTCCTCCTCCTACAAGGACATATACAATGATCCAGTTATACAAGAATACAAGAATACAAGAATACGAGAATACAAGAATACAAGAAATCAAATCCAAAGCTCACCGGCGGAACAAAGCGTACAGGTGGAGCGAGTCTCGCCAAAAAGAAATCATACCGACCCCTCCCACTACAAGAAAATGTTATCCATAGTGACGCTTTGTCTATGACGCTCTCAAAAAGAGTCACAATACATTTGCCTCCACGAAAACAAGGAATGCTCATATTAACGGTTTTAAGCGCTTAAACAAACATTGACAACAAAAGGAGTCGCAATATGCCAAAATAAACCCGTTTTCGCTCCCCGCTGGTTTGAAAATTTCAAAGAATAAAAATATACAGTCCCGCTTTCTAGTTTTCACATACCCACGAAATCATTATCAACCTCCCTCTATCCCCAACCGACTCGCCCTCACTCTAGATATTCTTCAGCAAAATCCCAAATTACACTCAAAATAATCCCAGATTATTATCAGCAAAACGATCTCCTTAACTCAATTCTCTCTCATCCCTTTCAAGTTAAATGGGAAATCTGGAGAATCACATAATTCTCACTTCCACCGCTAATTTCATCTTTAATTACAAGCACATTTGGATTTCAAGATTTGATTTTGTAATTGCAATATTGAAGATTCATTCGAACCCAATCGCAACACCGTCAACAGATCCATCGCCGCTAATTTCACTGGTATGTGTTTTTATTTATTAATGTTCTATACTAGTTCAAGTTGATTGTACAATTAGTTTCTACAATTGAGTTTTAGGGAGAGGTATCGATGGAAAAAGTATGTGGGCAAGGAAGGGGATTCTTTTATGGGAATCAGGACACAAAAATTCTCAGATTTTGAACCTTTGAATTTTAAGGGGAAACATATGCTAATTAAAAATTCTGCAATTACTTTTTCTTTGTTGTGAACTTCCATAATGAATTGAGTGTATACCGTGAATATGAGACTTTGGTTTTTTTTAGTTATACGGATTAAGCATAGGCTTCGCTTGTGTTCCTGGTTGTGCCAAGCATGGAGCTATTTCATTAGGGTTATTATCTGGTTGAACTTGCTGAAGTAGAGGTATTTAACTTGCTGAAGTTGTACTAGTCTGATACATTGCAAATTTTATGTCCTGTGATATTTTCAGATGAGAGAAGGCAGACTGCAAGGGGTTGGTCAATGCCTAATCTGCGAGTTTAGGATGGTTTTCCATGTTCTGCAAGGAGATGTCAGCAAAGATTTCTTCGAGGTTTCAAAAAACTAAATTGGTTGTTTTTCCTGACATATATGTGGGCTTGTGTGTGGCTATTAAGTTCTTGCTTCTACTGCAGGGTTGCCGAGCAATCTTTGTTGACAAAGACAAAAATCCTAAGGTAAATCTTACTCAAGTTTTCCAACTGGATGGACTGTCTGTTTCATGATACTGTCTTAACTAGTTAATGAATCTCTTTGAATTTGACTTAATTTCTCCGGATGCTGTAGGTTACTGGTTTAGTGGAATCCTTTGCAGTTGGATCTGATTAGTGGTCTTGGCTTTGTTGGTCCATTCGGTCATTTCTGGTGTGTTTGCCGTCTTTTCCTCTTGGTTTTGGCTGAAAATGTTGTTGCACGAGAGTTTATAAACTATTTCATTAGATTCGATGTCCTATCTGCAAGGAAGCATACATTTTTAATTAGTTATATTAATTTCAGAATCTTTCGTGCTGTTTACACGAGATTTCGAATGTCTGAAATGTTCATATTTCTCCTCGAGAACCAATCAATTCGGAGTGGGACTACTCTTTATTTCTTAAAATTTTGAAGTGATTAAAATCTATATATTGTTTAATTTCTCTTGATACCTGATTATTACGGGATGGCATTTTGTTTTTCTCATGGAAGATGACTTGTTCTTGAACCACCTAATGTTTATCCTATGTATCTTGGGTTTCTAACATTGTTTTGAGAACTCATAGTTTGAATAAAACACCCTGTTGAAATTAATTTCACCATCTGTAGTGTTACAAATATGAAATCCATGTTTACAGGGTCTGATTAATTAGTAGGTATGAAGGCCTAGACAAGTTAATTAGGTTGAGGATTCGACTATAGCCTAATACGGTGCGTTTTGTAGCGATCAAAGTCGCAGCAGATGGGATTATCTTCAGGCCCTTTGACTTGTTTGCATTTTTCACATACATGGGATTTGCTCTTTTCATACGGTAGGTGAGTGGTCTTGCCTTAGGGTTATTTATTGCTATAATTTGACTTTGTGTTCTAGAGAGCCTCTTTCACCCGGTAGAGGTTCACGAAGACATAAACGTCGCAGCACAGAAGAGCATAATGACATGGGATAGAGAAGGAAATTGCACAGGAATATCTCCTGGACTGGTCGACTAGATGAATGGAGACAATCACATTCAAGTCGGTCCACGAGGAATGGTTGGAGCTGCTCTCACAGGTACGACTTGTAAAGTGGAAATTAGTCATGGAAATTTTCATGCTTCCTTTGTACTTTATAATAAGAATTATATTTATTAGGGGACAACATAGCAGTTTTCCATAAGATTTTTAATTTTTTTAGTTTCCTTTAGTCTTGAGTTTTCTTCATCATTGATTATTTTCTCTTAGGGTGTTTTTGGACATTAAATTGTTTCTCGAGATCTCAATTCCCTCCAGGAGATCTAAGAGGGCCTTATTTTGTGTTTCGTCTTTATTTTGATTTTAGATGAATTATACTCTAGAGTAGATTTTTCATCTTAAAGTGGTTAATAAATTGGGTGGAAGTTGCACTTTAGTCATGTAGTTTACACTTTACACAGATTCCCTTCTATTATCAGCTTATTGTGCTAGCTACTTTTAGTTCTTACTAATGTATATTTTTCCCCTATATTTGCAAAATTTTCAAGGACTAGTAAGAGTAGAAGGAGGAGCCGGAGCCAGAGGCCAGCCCCTAACTTTAGATGGAAGCCTATATCGATTGATAAAAGTAGAAGAAGATCTGGAGTTTCAGCATGAGTATGTAGAAATTTTGCTGGTGGAATATGCAGGAGAGGAAACATTTTCCATTTCCTTTCAGCCTTGATTTTAGAAGGTGGTGCTTGGCCGATAATTCAGGTAGCAAATTTTTGGTATGTACCTGTGAGGTATCAGCTCCTGTATGTCAACATGTTCTGCCTGTTGGATAGTGCATTTATTTCGTGGTTTAAACAACAGAATGATGCGGCATGGAAACAGTGGTTCGTATATTCTATCCCCTTCACTAGTACAAAAAACCTCAAGTGCTTTGAGCCAAGTGCTTGGGGTTTAGAGAAATCCCAAGCACTTAATTGAACCTAAAAAAAATTGAGTAAATTCTTGGAGTTTTCTATTCACCCAAGCACAAAATTGCAAATTTTACAAGTGCTTGAGGTTTACTTTTCACCCCAAGCACTTAGATCCCCCTTTTCACTACTTAACCTAGGTTTGTTAATTTGCAAATGAAAAATTGCCTCCCTTACAAAAATTATTTATCCCCGCGTTTTGTTTCTCAATGCTTCCTTCTTCTCGTCGTTTTCTCGCTGCTTCTCACTGTTTCTTGCCCACCACCACACACTCCTCCAAAATCACCACCATGTCGTGGCTGCCATATCCCTCCTCCCACTCGCGTTTCCCCCCTCCCAGCAGCACGCCTCTCTTGCGTTCCTTGAAGCCATGTCTCCTAGTCCTGGAAGCCGCCCCCGCAACCGCCTCCTCTCCTCTCCTGCTCGCATCCCCGCTGTTGCTGGCTCCCCTCCTGATGGACACCGCTAGGTTATTTCTGCAATTTTGTTAATTATCACTAATTTTGTTAATTTTTTTTTGCAAATATGTTAATTATCACTCAAAAGTACCAATGAGTGAATTATAACCACCATTTAGTTGTGTAGTTTTGTTTAGCCACCAGTTAATTTTGTTAATAAATTTGCAATAACCACCAGTTATAACCACTAGTCAATTTTGTTAATTATTTTGTGAATTAACCACCAGTTATTTTGTTAATAATGTTCAAGCATATTGTTACACTGGTTGTGTGCTACTATTCTTGCAAATTCATGATCAAAAAATCAATAAAGACATGGTGGATTTACATTGAACGTAATGGATAGAGGTACGGATAATGATCGAAGAAGTACAAGATCAATTGTATAAGGTTCGGACATATGGAGACAGTGTGATGGGGATCATCACATTATGAGACCTGTCCAGTTATTGCGGTTTATGGAGGGATCATCGGGAAAAGTTTTGTTGCTTAAATATGACAGTCTGAGTTTTGGTGAACTAATGTTCATCTAGAACATAAATTTCAAGTCTGCTACTAGTACCTGTAATCCTTCACTTATTCATCATCAAAGGTATGTTTAGAGTCTAGTTCCGCCTTTCCTAGCTGAAGATGATTATCGAGGCAATCAAATAAAACCATAACAACTGTTATGAATTCTCTGTCATTGTGTTTTTGTACTATGTAACAGAACATGAACATGAACATGAACATGAACATGAAAGAATAGTCTGTTTACTTCATTGGTAATTAATGGAATCAGGTTCAGTCAGTCGTTAATCCAGCTATATCAGTTTGCTTGTTACATTTTCTAAGTGTTTGTTGAATTGTATAGCAACATCTTCTATTCAGTTAACCCTTATTCTCCCCAAGGCAAACCAATTTAGCACCAAGACAATATAGACTTTAAAGTTCTCTACTGTACATGTTCTCTACTTCTGTCTGCTTTTGTTTCAGTTGGTTGGGTTGTTGCTGTCTGTTGGTATGCTTCTTGTTGTTTTTGGCTTGTTTGTGGTTGACGTGCTGCTGCTGCTCTAGTTAAGAGTTCTTTTGGTTTGTTTTACTTTGTTTAATTTTGTAGTTAGCCTTTTGTTATGGTGGAGTTGGAGGTTTCTCCCTTGTAATTTCTTTTGTGCTATTCTTGTTTAGATTGCAGTAGAAATTTGTGAGTTGATATCTTGATATAGTAAAAAAATAATTAGTTAATTAATGTGCTAACATTTATGATTGATTTCGTCCTAAATACCTTTATAGTGATACGATTGAACTTGGAGCTTGTGAGGAGTGTTGCGATAGAAATTAATAGCCCCCCATTAATATTGCTATGTATTTCTAAACATTTCATTCTTTCTCTTTCTATTTAGTCTAGGAAAAATATTTG
The DNA here is from genome assembly GCF_020520425.1 of Spinacia oleracea. Lineage (NCBI taxonomy): Eukaryota > Viridiplantae > Streptophyta > Magnoliopsida > Caryophyllales > Amaranthaceae > Spinacia > Spinacia oleracea. The sequence continues at coordinate 131,647,488 of NC_079490.1, read as the reverse complement.
AATATATGTGGTATTTATAGTTATTTAGATCAAATGGAAATGATCTAATTAAGTTGTTACGTAGTATATGATAAAAGTTAATGCATCATCATCATCATATATGCCTATATACCTATTGCATGATATGATGATATGATGATGAATTGAAGATGATGATGGTATAAATTCATACAAAATTGTCATATTATGGAAATTACATTTTAATTTTTCAGCAGACCGACCTGTATACCAGTTTACAGAAACTCCTTTTTCTGTTATACTAATTTAAAAACTGATCCCGGATCTTTAGTAGCTTAGTTTTGTCTGTACCTAGGTCCTCCAACAGGTCAACAGTTCTTCCACAAGCCCACTGGTCGCTTCTATAATGGTTGACTATACATTGATTTTAATTGTATGTGTCTTTTTCATATAATAGGATTTAAATGATGTATGCTTATGCAACTGATTTTAGTCAAGTTTTGGAATGAAAGTCTTTTTTTACTTATTTTGCAGGTCAAATCTTGGATATAAATCTTATGAGTGCATTCCTAGAATCCTCTAGTTCGGATTTTATATACGGTGTGAAATTTTTTGTGTCTTGTGCTTTGACTGAAGTTAGTGGAAGCATCCCCTTCTCACTGTCCACTTGCAGAATCGAACAAGAGAGCTCGGGGAATAAGGTGCTTTAATTGTTACTCACCTATTACAATTTTGCATATTTTGGAAATCCTTCCTTCTCCTATGTTCTCCCGAGGTACTGAAGAGCATTTGACTCCTTGTTTTTATCAGAAATTGAATATTTAGAAATATGAAAGCTCCCACCAGAAGATGGAAAGTCATCTTAATCTATTGGTTGAGGAAAAGGAAGAGCTAGCGACGGTACCTTGATTTTTTTATTGCATTTTGTTGATAGGACATTTTTCGGTCGTTGAAAGATCAACGCCACAATCAAACAAAATATATAGAACCACTAGACCAACCAACTATATTAATTATAGTGGCAACTAAAGGGATCGTCCCAAAGAAACGATGGTTCTCGAGTTTAAATGTCAAGCTAATTCGAACAAGAGGTTTGATTTGAATTATCACTAAGATGCTAAACTAACAATTAAACTTGATTGAATCAAGGAAGCTAAACGTTAGGGAGTTGGGGATAGTCTAGGGAAATCGGGGGAAATGAACTACCATATAGTAATCATGAATGATGCAATGAAATAGCACATAGGGGAATGAAAACTAATGACGTACTCGCCACCCCTCGGATAGAGCACGCGAAGCAACCTAGCCTATGGAAAGCTTTCGCATAATACTAAGCTAGATTAGCTTGCATATAATAGGAACTATCATTCACTTGCATGAATTAGGCTCACAATGTCTTGCCAAACCTAAATCATACATTCTAATCTAACTCAATCAACTAGCATTTACAACTACTACTCAATTGATCATGGAAAATCCTAGCACTAAATCAATTTAATCAATTAAATCATCAAATTCCCCTAATTAGACCCCTAGATTCTCCCCTTTCTCTAACCTAAATCTACTCACTAGCCATTCTAGAAATCAAGAAATACATTAATTCTACACTAGCAAGCATGAAATTAAAGGATTAGGAAAGAGAATCAAAGACTAGAACAATCAATTGAACAATCAACAAGAGAATTAAAGATCAAAGTAACTAAAGTAAGAATTAGGAAATTGAATTGAATTGCACAAAATTAGAAGAAGAGTTTAGAGAATTACAAATTGATGCTTCAATGGAGGAGAGTTTCTCTCTCTAGGAAATGCTGAAAAACTAACTTTGAGAATCTAAAATTATCAACTAAAATTCTACACTTAACAAAATAATCGAAAAATCTATGTATAAGTTTCCCCAAATAGAAGCCAAAATTCGAATAAGAGCAGCCCGCGCAGCCATTCTGTCGCACAGACCTTTTGTGCGACCGAACGTAAAAGAATCATTCGAGCACATACTAGGTCATGTGCGAGCGAAGGCAGCGAAGAACATTTCCTTCGTCATGTGCGACCGAACGAAGAACCCTGTTCGGTCGAATGGAGTTTCTTTGGCTCACCATTCCTCTGCAGCATGATTTGCTCGAACGAAAAGCCTTGTGTGGGAGCACAACTCTTGTGCGGTCGAGTTGATGACCTTGTGCGGTCGCATCCCAAATTAGGGACATTCTGCGTCCAAAAACCAAACCTGTGCGACCGAACAACAGAGCACGTTCGGTCGCACAAAACCTGTGCTGTCGAATAGTAGGCTCTGCGATCGCATCCCAAATTAGAGACCTTCTGACTCCAAAAATCAATCCTGTGCGACCGAACAACAGAGCATGTTCGATTGCACAGAACTGGATATTCCTTGTACTCATTTGAACTCCTCTGTTTGGGCGCACAAACCATCACTCGATCGCACAAGCCCTGTTTTGGCTTGATTCTACTTGTTTTCCATCACTTTTCATCATAATCTCCTATAAAGCACGAGATGGAACGAAACTTATAAAATTCACACAAAAAGCTACAAAAACTATAAAAAAGTATAAAAACTAACATAAAATCCTAAGCTAAGAGCGACATAAATGTCGCTCATCAAACTCCCCCAAGCTAAGCGTTTGCTAGTCTCTAGCAAACTAAACTCAACTAGGAAAGAATGAGCAACTATTAGAATCCTAAAAACTGACAAACACAATAAACCAGCAAATCTAATGAAGGCAAGACTAAAAATGAAAAGCACAAACCAAGAAAAGAAAGAAAGAAAAGAACAAGAAAAGAAAAGAGAAGAAAAGAAATTAAACTATAAAATCCAAGATAGGGCCTTTATTATGGAACGAGTATAAAAGAACACTAACATTACCAATCAAATAAATGAGTACACGCTAACTAATGTCCTAAATCGAGTGAAAGATTCAAGTGCCAAGCAAAGCGAACTAAGGGTGAACACTAATCAATTCCCCTTCAACCGAGCATACCACGCCAAATCTCTAGATCTTTTCCACCCTTGAGAGTAGCGTCTCGAGACACCGCGAAGGCGCCGGAGAAAATAAGATAGGCTACCCGACATCTTAGAATGACAATCCCATTCCATAAACTTGACCAAATCCTCCCTCCACCGACAATGACTCAACTCAAAAGAGTCAAGAGGACTTTTTAGGGTGTAACGTAGGCTAGGGGTAAGGTGTGGAACAAATTTGGTAATTTGGTGCTCATACCTAAAGTGAAGCGCAATGAATGAACTCAACTCAAGAAATCGAACTATAACAAACTCATACCACTTATTTAGGGTACCCCCAAGCTTAATCAACAACTATTCTAAACTACAACTCTTTTTCAACTTTTCTTGATTTGATTTTCTCTTTTTTTTTGCGTTTCAATTGAAACTTTTCTCATGCCTTGTTTTTTCTCTATTTTTGGCCTTTTCAAAACTTTAATTTCTCATTTTTGCTTTTGCATCATTTATTCACTATATACAACACATTTCCCAAACTTTGCCATTCATACCAATAAACATCATTCCTCAAATATGCATAATCCTTCCAAAACCAACAAGCATCATAACTCTAAGCTTCACTATCGCTTCTAAGGGTGAAAACAAAACAAAGGCTATTAGGCTTGTAATGTGCTCATAAGAAATGAAGGGTCAAGGCTCAAATGGCTAGCAAGGGGGCAAATGCAAACAAAAACATATGAGAAAAAATAGAAAATAAAGTCCTAAACTAAAAAGAAAAATAGTCACCGAAAGAAATGCCTCTATCGTCCCCTAAAGTAGTTCGGTCGCGGTCTCGGGAAGGAAATAGTCAAATTCGGGAAGTAGGAAAGTCAATGCCAAGGATCCATGCCACTCAAAATATATGAATATGTGTTTGGGCTAATTTGAACATGAACCTCACAAGGGTGCAAATACCACTCTCTCCGGTTTCAAATCACTAGAGAGATCGACACCATCTTACCACGAGCCAAGGGTTCAAGACGCATGCTACCCAAAGTTCTAACCAACTTCCTTAACACCAAATCCTAAATTTGACCCAAGACATTAAAAACCGTGTAAACATCTACCAATTGGGAATAAAAGCATTCTAGTCTACAAGTTCCAATTTTATTTTCCCAAATCAAGAATATTGCCTAAGAAAACCTAGAAAACCTTGCCTTGACAAAAGGAAAGGAAAAAGAAGAAAAAGAAAGAAAATAAGAAAACACACCAAAAAGGAAAACAAAAAGAAACAAACAAAACAAACGAAAAGAAAAGAAACTAAAATCAAACTAAAAACAAAGAGACTAACATATACAAGTGCACAAAATGGTATGGTTTCCAAGATATGAGCATCACAAATAGGCAACTATACAACAAAACTCCCCCCAAGCTAGAAATAGGCCATGTCCTCAAGGCCTAAAACTATGCAAGGAGGGGCACAGCTACCCATCCAACCAAATGCCCCAAATGCAAGATGCCCGTCCCAAAGAATGCATGTGAGATAGAAGGATATTACCGGAAATGTCGTGGGAGCAAGTCCCGCAAAGAACCGGTAAAAATCGAACAAACTCACCAAAGAATCGACGAACAAGGCATGGGTGGAAAGTGGGAACCCACATCAACGAAACCAATCCATAAAGAACACTAAAAAACAATCAAGAAAAATGTTAGTAGACAAGGCCAAATGGCCAAAACAAACACAAAACAAGCAAAAACCCATCATCATATATACAACCACATGAAGTGGCAAGAAGATCACACCAACAAACATCAAACACTCCCCATAGCAAACCCCTACTCCGCATTTCTCCCCCAAGCTAATCACAAGCATACCATCACATCAAGATGGGGGAGAAATGGAGTGAACCCTAAGAAGAAGGGCCCGGGGCATGCCCTTTACCCTTTGCATCATAAATCCTCCAATGTTCATCCCGCTCAAGACGATAAGCACGAGCCGCATCATCGGTGAACGGGGTGAAATTGAAGGTGGGGTCCACATCGGGACCCGAAGCGGCGGTATAGGGCGACCGACCATATTCGGGCACAAGGGGGTAGTTGCCATGGGGTGGCTCTTCTCGGGGGCCATCCCAACCACCCATATATCCCCTAGGCCACCCGGTGAAATCCTCGGGCCACTCACTAGGCCGATCCACCGGTGGGGGAGTGGGGTACATAGGGTCACCACGGTAGTCACTCCCGCCCGTCATAGTATAGTCATAAGGCGGAAAGGAGGGGGGAGTGACACCGGGTTGGGATGGGCCCGTCCAATACGGGTAGGTGGGTGTACGCTCCTCATTCCAACTAGGGATGGGCCCTTGTTGGGGAGGGTGGTAAGGGTAGTTGACATAGGGGGGCAAAGTCCCCTTTGTCAACATGAAAGTCGTACACCCGCCTACCATAGTAGGACGAGTCAAAATCGGGAAATGAATCCCCCGTGCGGCTCCCTTGAGAAGCAAGAGAAGCCAAGACACGTGCTTGGTCTTCTTTCCCTTGCAAGAGAGTCGCAAGGGTGGATTGCGAACCCGTCATGTCAAAAGGAGAGGAAAGAGGTATGTTACCCATATTCGGAGGTGGAGGACTAGGAGACCGAGGGGGAGCTTGAGTAGGCTCGGTAGTGGTACCGGTAGGCTCGGAAGTGGCGGCGGCGGCGGCAGTGGCCTTGACAAACTTTTGATGCCGCGGAAGCAAGTAGCGGACATTAGGGGACCATGAAGTGATGGGCGGGTGCGGAAGAAAGCACCAATCGTTCTTCCGCACAAGCCAAATCCATTGCGCCTCATTAGTTGTGTAGTGGAGCCATGTGGCATTGAACATCGCCCGGATGTTTAAGAACTCACCACCGGCCAAGGGAGGTAAAGCCGCCATCTCCTTGGCATGAGGGTTGTTCGGTAGAAGCCGAACAAGAAGAGTAAGCATGCCTCCAAGGAGGATGTCGGATTAATTGAAGTGGCTATCCCTAACCTCGATGGTCCGGGAAATGAGCAATTGCCCGAAATCAAGTACCCCTTGCTCCTCTTGTGTGGCCAACCATAAGCCACCAAGTTCTGTGCCCGACAAGGCACCGGTAGCACCCTTAGTGAAAAAGGCATAGATGAGGAGCCGACTCATGATGCTGATGGCCGGATGATGGAATGCAGAAGACTTGGTCGAGGCGGAGAAGAAATCCCCGTCATCTCCGGTGAGCTCTCTCCACCAACTATTTTCATCATAGTTGTTAGCACATTCGGACCTTGGGTTCGTGATGAAACCATGCTCCGAGTCGATGGAGAAGAGGGCATTGATTTGATTGTGGTTCAACTTGTATTGGCGACCGAAGACTTGGAAGCTCAATTCCACCACATTATCACCATCCTCATCTTCTACAAGGTTCTTCCGAGCCGAGGAGAGGAACTCCAATGTCAACCTTTTATAGGTTGGGGCACTCATCTTTGCGAACTCTTCCCACCCTAGACCCTTGATCAACTTGTCAACCTCGGCCTCGACCCCCAAACTACGAACACTCTCCCGATGGAAGAACTTGGTGGGCTTAATTGTCCTCTTGGAAAGGAGCTCGAAGAAGTCCCAAGACCTTTGCTCGGCGAAATCAATTCCGAAAGTTTCCATGTTCGGCGGGGTTGGTGCCGTTGTTGCCTTCCTCTTTGATGAAGAGGTGGGCGCGGTCGCGGTTGCGTTGGGGTTCTTCTTTGAGCGTTTTGGTGCCATTGAGATGAGGTGATGCTAAGCAAAAATCTACAAAACAAAAAGAAACAAACCAAGACACACAAAGAAGGATAAACTAAGTTAGTTCACAATCTAGGACAAACGAACAACTACAAGAGCTAAGGTTAAAGTATCTTCATCAATTCATCATCAAGCTCTAAACATTACACCAACTCCTCAACAAGCTTGAACTAACCACATTACTCCACAACAATAACCACAATCAATCAACCAACACTTCCACAAACAAGTATAGTCAAAGTAGCTCAAAATCTCATAAAATCATCTCAAAAAGTCTAGAGCTTAAATGGAACAAGGAATTTAACATGCATAGCTCATCTAGACAATTAAAGATTAACCACAATACAAACATGCATCAACAAACACCCAAGAATCAATTATTTCAGAAAAATCAAAAATAATATGAAGATGGTGAAAATGGAACGAAATACAAGAATTATGGGAAAGAAATCATCACCACAAGATAAGGAAGTGGTCTAGGATAGATCCCAAGTATCCTAAAGAGTTCCAATTCACCACACACACACTTATGAACAATTTCACAAAAACCCTAGAAATTAGGGATTTTGCAAAAAATCTGAAATTTTGGGGATTTTCTGGGTTGGGATGAATGAGATTGAGTGTATTTGGTGAATGGGAAGTGAAATTTGTGAATGGAAGTGAATTAATTTGATGAGGAATAGTAGTAGTAAGTGAGAGAAGAGAGAGCAATGGAGAGGAGAGTCGAACAAAGGAAGGAAAAAAGGGGAGGGGCTCGCGAATTTTCAAATTAAAGACCTCAGAAACAGCTCCGCCAGGCTGTGCGATCGAATAGATTAAGCCATTTGGTTGCACAGTCCTGTGCGATCAAACAGGAAGAGTCGTTCAGTCGCACAGGCGTTGTACGATCGAATTTCTAAAACTGTGCGATCGTTTACCAAAAACTGGCCATTCTGTCTCAAAAACTTGGTTTGTGCGATCGAACGACAGAGCACGTTTGGTCGCACAAAACATATTTTTGCAAATGTTTTACAAGCTTCCCCTTTAAATCGAAAATTAAACTAATTAATGGAAATTAATGCACAAAATCTAACAAAAACTGAAACTAGGAGTTAGACAACCGGGTTGCCTCCCAGGTAGCGCTCGTTTAACGTCATTAGCTTGACGAATCCCCCAGAGAGGAAATGAATACACGGGTTGTCTCCCGGTAGCGCTCGTTTAACGTCATTAGCTTGACAGACCCCCCAAAAGTTAAGGGGGGTCAAACACCACAAACCTCGGGTCAACACTAGTCAACAAACCTTTCTTGGCCTCCTTGGGCACAAATCACTTACCCAAACCACCACTTATTGAGTGGGGACCAAACCAAGTCTTTTTAGGCATAGGATGGCCTTGCTTGGACTTCTTGCTCATACACTTCTTACCATTAGATACCGGAGTGAGTGACTTTTCATCATCAAGATCCATCCCGAATGTGTCGGGAATGGTAATGACGTCATCATAGGGATCTCCTTGCACAAAGGAACTCTCGTGCACATCCTTCTTCACCTTCCTATCAATCTCAAAATCACACTCAAGAACACAAGGATTGTTAGAAGCAATGGCACAAGAATGATTGTGCTCAACACAAGCAAGAGTGTCAACTTTCATGCAACTTTTCATTTTAGAGCAACAATGTTCATCAATTGCAAGCTTGAAACTACCCTTGGCGACTCCCGCTTTCAAGGTGATTAGTCCTTCTTGCACATCGATAAGAGCACCCGCGGTGGCCAAAAATGGCCTCCCCAAGATAATGGGGGTATGGGCATCCTTATCAATGTCCAAGACGACGAAATCCACAAGGAAAATAAGCTCGCTAACAACTAGGGGAACATCCTCAACCTTGCCAATAAGATACTTGACCGAACGGTCGGAAAGTTGCAAGGTGATGTTGGTTGGGACAAGATCTCCAACGTCAAGCTTGGAAAACACCGAATAAGGTAGTATACTAACGCTAGCACCCAAATCACACAAGGCATTGCTGATTTCAAGCTCCTTAATAGCACAAGGGATAGAAAAACTTCCCGGGTCTTTGAGTTTGGTTGGCGTTTTGTTAAGAATGATAGCACTACAATTTTCGGTGAGGTTCACCGTCTCCTTTACATCAAAATCTCGCTTCCCACTCAAGATTTCCTTAAGAAATCTCGTGTAGGATGGCATTTGTTTTAACGCATCCGTATAGGAGATAGTGACATACATTGGTCGAAGAATCACAAGAAATTTTGAGAATTGCACATCTAACTTGTGTCTATTAACTCTTTGGGGATAGGGGGGAGGAGGAGTTGGGAGAGGAGGAAGAGGAGTCTCCTTTGACTTATCACGATCACTCATGTCGTCGACATGAGACTTCTCTTCCGCATCATCACGGTCCGAGGACTCATTTCCCATAGAACTCTCACCCCTAGAGCTAGGAGCTTCAACATGCGTAGCACTATCATCTAAGTTCTTCCCACTCCTTGTCACAATTGCATACAATTGCTTAGGAGGTTGACCTTGGGGTGGGAGACTTGTATGCACTTGTTGCTCTTTGATAGTGCTAGCTAGTTGAGCAAGTTGGGTCTCAATCATCTTCAAGTGAGTGTTGGATTCCTTGAATCCATCCTCAAACTCGACATTCTTCTTGGCTTGCGCCCCCACAAAAGACTCCATGAGAGCTTCAAGATTAGACTTGAGAGGCGGGAGTGGTGGAGGTGCAACGCCATAACCACTAAGGTTTGCTTGATATTGGTTGCCAAAGGTCCTCGGTCCATTGAATCTGGGAGGTGGCAATTGAGATGCACCATAAGGACCTCCCGAGTTCAAAGGATAACCCCCACTTGAGGCACCCCTAAATTGCCCATAAGAGTAGTTATAACCCCCTCCACCTTGATGGTTGGGATTATAACTCCCTTGGTTGTATTGGCCTTGTTTGCCAAAACCTTGAGATTGACCATAGGGCGCTTGGCTTTGATAGCCTTGTGCTCTATAGCCACCTCGATTTTGGCTATCATACCCACTTCCTTGGCCATAGCCTTGGTGGGAACCATACATGGGGCCTCTAGGTTGCCTAGCAAAATTTGGATTGTTAGGGTTATCATTCCTCGACCTCTCATTTACGGCATTAGCATACTCTACATCAAAATAACCTTCATACGAAGGGCCATAATCCACAAATGACAAGTTATGAACTAAGGGGCATGCATCGGGGGAGTGACTAAAGTCTTGGCAATTTTCGCAAAAGGAGGTGCCAGGAGGAATTGAGCCATAAGAACTAACCTTGCTCTTCCCCTTAGAGAGAAGAGTGGCCAAGGGAGGAGGGATTGTAGACGATGATGGCGGTTGGCTTGGTGAGTTTTCGAGCTTCTCCAATCGCGAGGTAAGCTTCTCTATCATTCGTGCTTGCTCTATGGCGTACACCGAACCCTTACCATCTTCACTCCTACCTTTCCCATCATAATTCCTTGTGCCTACATGCCAACATTGGTAGTTTTGAACTACATCCTCAATGATTTCCTCTATTTGATCCTCAGTTTTATTCATGATGGGGCCTCCCGGGCCCGCATCAAGACTTGTCTTCGAACTTGGACACAACCCCAAGTAAAATGTTTGAAGCAACAACCATTTAGGGATCCCATGGTGAGGGCATTCCCTTTGGTACTCCTTAAACCGATCCTAAGCTTCGAAGAGTGACTCATCTCGCCCTTGCTCAAAGGATTGAATCTTGTGGCGACACTCCGCCGTCTTCCCATGCGAATAGAACTTGTTTAAGAATGCACTCATCACCTCGGTCCAAGTGCGAAGTGAGTTGGGCTTGACCTCCTTGTCAAGCCAATCATTTGCTCGCCCAAGTAGAGAGAACCGAAACAATGTCAACCTCACGTAATCCGATGTGACACCATTGTGCTTGATTGTGTCACAATAGTGCTCGAATTGTTTGAGATGTTCGTGAGGTGATTCATTACTCTTCCCACAAAAGGGGTAGCTTTGGACCAAATTGATCAAGGCGGGCTTAATCTCAAAGTTGTTGGCACCCTTTGTTGGGGCTTGAATACCACATGTAGCTTCGAATGCCCTCGGTATTCCCAAGTTTTTAACCGGGAGCGCCATGTTCTCAAAAACTTGCTCACTCTCTTGTTGTTCCTCACCAACACTCAACGATGTGAATCTGTTATTGCTTGATGAGCTAGACCGTACACGCCTTAGTCTCCTAAGTGTCCTCTCCAATTCAAGGTCAAGAGGATGGGGGGTCCTTTGACGAGCACGCGCCCTAACAAGCATACAAACTCAAGAAAAACCGTGAGCAATGCCAAGGAAAAAGAAAGATAAACTCAATTACAATGTTTTTTTGTATTTTCTGATAATGAACTAGTCTCAACTTAAACTCAAAAACAACAACCGTTCCCCGGCAACGACGCCATTTTGATAGGACGTTTTTCCGTCGTCGAAAGATCAACGCCACAATCAAACAAAACTTATAGAACCACTAGACCAACCAACTATATGAATTATAGTGGCAAGTAAAGGGATCGTCCCAAAGAAACGATGGTTCTCGAGTTTAAATGTCAAGCTGTAGGGGGGTTTTTTTTGTTTCCCGTTTCCTACAAGGGGGGTGTTGGCCGGCTCGTTTAGAGAACCGTTTGAATTTTTGCACCTCGAAAGAGTCGCCACCAAACTTTATTTAAGGTCTTGTTTGGAAAGACCGCAAATGACTCTATTTTTGGATAAGGCCTTGAATCCTTGAAACGGATGGGTGAGATCCGGGCTCGGGAATGAAAAAGCTTATTCGGCGAGCTTTAGAAATATTCAAGTACATTGGCTCAACATTAATTCGAAAATAAACCCTAGATTAGACTATGTGGGTTTGATTTTTAGAGCAAAATAGAATTTCTAATTGTACGGTGGTCACTTTGCTTTAAAGATTGATTTAAGGAACCTAAGGCCGGTTTGTCCAAAAATATCTTCGTTAAGCGTGATGTAACCTTTGTATTTTGTTGTATTTAGCATGTTGGTGATGGAAGCGATAAAGCACATAAAGCAACATCACAATACTAAATAACGTGCGGAATTAGTAAATACAAGACCCCCTAGAAAATGACTAGGGAGTAGGTCCACATTGCCTAGAAATGGACTAGGCAAGTAAAGATGCAGAATTGAAAGTGCGGAATTGAAATTGCGGTATTGAAATTGCGGTATTGAAAGTGCGATATTGAAAGTGCGATATTGAAAGGTGCGATATTGAAATTGCAATATTGAAAGGTGCATAATTGTAATTTGTACTTGGGCACATGAGATTCGAACGCCAAGCGGCTCCTTAAAAATAAGTGCGCCCGACACGAATTAAAAGCCAAAAATCTCAATTTGGGAGAGGTTGCTCAACCCAAATATCCTAGATTTTTCATATTAAACTTGAAATTGAAAGCTTGAATATTGAAATGTTTGAACTTGAAATGATTGAAATTTGAACTTGAAAAGATTGAAATTTGAACTTGAAATGATCCTAGTTTAGGGAAATAACTATGAATAACCCTAAACATGGTAAGATCTTTGAAAATTGAAGACTTGAATTTGTATATTGAAAATGGAGTTTTGAATCTCAAAGACTAAACCTTTAAATGTTAAAAGGTGTTTATCTTTGATTACCCCATGTTTGACGGTGATTCTAGCCCAAGAGATGATTGTAAACAACTTGGACATCCTTGAATCTTTGAAAATTGTATTTTGTATTTTGAAAAAGTTTGTATTTTTGGAAAACATATGTGATTGTTGCAAGTGGTGTTTTTTATTGATTAAAAAACACCAACTTGCTAATCATTTAGAAATCAAAGCAACATAGTAGATTAGAATGCGATTCGGATTTACCTAGTTAGATTTAGGCAAGAGCTCCCAATTGCTTTTGATTTTAGGAAATTTGTATGTGTTTTTGAGGAGTTTTGTGTTGTATTTTGAGACGTAATGTCGAAATTACGACGTTGTATTGTTGTGCCCCCCCTTTTTTCGATGGAAATAAGGGGTATTTATAGGAGGGAATGGTGCAAAACGCCAGCACACGCCAGCGCTGTGCGCTGCTGACGTGGCTTGAATGCCGCCAAAGCAAGGACGGGGAATCGTCCTTGTTTCGTCTTGTAGCGTTGTACCTGTTGTACGAATAGTACTAGGTTTGGCTTTTTGTATTTTCTTGGAGGTTAAGGCATCGTTTAGCGTATAAAAACAAGCCTTTCTCGGGTTTTTGAATTCCGGTTTTACGGGACGGGGCCCGGCATGCTCGGTTGGATGGGTCGGCGCCCGAATTTTACTTGCCTTATATGATTTTGAGTGGAAAAGGCCTAGTAAAACCAACGGTATGGTCTACTAGTTGAGATTGTACTTGGATTTTGAAATTAGATTTGGAAAGTTGTATTTTGTACCGAGAACCGAAAGGGGAACGGTCTCGGGGGTTGGATTTTGGACCTTGAATTTGGAAATGTTCTTAGCAATTGGGATTTCCGCCTGGAGTTACTCCAATCACCTAACAAGGATAATAGTATCGTCATCATCCCAAATGGGAGACACAAATTAGGTGTCTACAGAAGCCCCCACTTTGACTGAGCGTTCAGTTAGGAAAGCGCAAGTCAAAGTATTTCGAAAGGGACGGAGAATGGTCAAGATGTTCTGCAATCGAGAAACCTCTTTGTACGCCGGTACCTGCATAAAACAGGCGTTAGAAAAAGGATAGAGTCTACCTCGGTGCGGTTGGTGATGACTCCGGTTGGTACTTGTATTTTTCCACCTTCAGTTCTGGACGGAGCTTGGCATCGAAAATTTTTGAATCTTGAATTTTTGAATCTTGAAATTTGAATCTTGAATTTTTGAATACCCGGAGTTAATCCGTTGGGGATGTGCTTTGCTGGGGATAAGAGCTTTTTACTGGCCCTTAGATTTTTGAAATTTCGACTGACTTTCCCGGAGCTTGGGTCCGTTGGGAGTTGGGCGCCTGGGTCGTTGTAATTTTTGGACTTTGTATTCTTGAAATATGCATCTATTTGTACTTGGAGATACTGTATACCCGTATTTTTGATAGATGGTTCGATGCGATGTTTGATGCTTGGTGCGGAAGACCGTAGCAGCAAATGACGTGCAATCAGCACGGGAGACCGCGTGCGCTGCATATTCGCGCATGCAGCAGTTCAGCGCGGTGCGCTGGGGCGGTGCCTGGCGCGGGGTTGAGCTATAAAAGCTCCCCTTGCCGTGCCATTTTGAGGCACATTCACTTGAAATTCTTTTGCTCTTTCTCTCAAAGGCCGATTAAGCTCTTCCCTTGGTCTTGTTCTTGCCTTGTCCATGTAAGTATTCATGTTTTTGCTTATGAAATAACTCTAGGATTGCATGTAGTTTTGATTTTCTTGTACTTTGAAATGATGCTCGTATGCTTAAGCTTCTTGAATCTTGTAGAAAACTATTTGATAGCCACTTGAACTTGAACTGTTGGAACTTGTACTTCTGAATTTTTTTTGAACTCGTATCTGCTTCGGCATGGATAGCCTAGGCGTTGATGTAGAATTTGTATACCTGCTTCGGCGTGGGTGGCCTAGGCGTTGGTGTAGGAATTTGAATACCTGCTTCGGCGTGGGTAGCCTAGGCGTTGGTGTAGGAACTTGAATACCTGCTTCGGCGTGGGTAGCCTAGGCGTTGGTGTAGGAATTTGTATCTTGAACTAGAGGTCCACTGGGGATTGTTGTTTCGAATCTTTTGACTTTCCATAGGCCAGCATAGGATAGCCCCCAGTTTAGAATTTTGACACTTTGTATGCTACTTGATTTAGTATGCCTCGTCACACCCGGAGGAAACTCGCTGAATCATCTGTGGTTCGAGCTGCCGAGGAAGACGCTTCGGATGATGAAGCGGCTGCAATAAATGCGCCAGGTGGGGGTATGGTTCTCCGAGATGCGCCCTCTTTCCCTAGCACTGGTTGGTTCCCTTCCGACCTGGTATTTCGGCCGGATTGGCACTTGTCTCAGCAACCTCGCGCTGGCATGCTGAGTCTTGTACTATGTTTTGGGTTTGTACTTTATAATTGTATAGGTCTTGAGCTAACTCGTTCACTTGTAGGCCGATGGAAAGCCGTTCCGTACTTACTGGTCCTTGGTGGAGGTTCAGAGGGCCTTTAAAGCTCTTCGTGCTGATGCGGAGGCTATGGAGATTTGGTCACAGATGGGCCTGTCCGATTTCTGGCGCACCATGGGAGGTTCCCCGAGGAGAACGGGGATTAAAAACCATTTGTGGGCTTTGTTAGAGCGGTGGTGGGATACCACCAACACTTTCCACATGGCATGGGGGGAAATTACTATCACCCCTTTTGAATTTGCTATGGCTGACGTGGCGCTCGGCCGCTGCCAGGGACTTGCTCGGCCCTGTTGTTGACTTGGTGACGATGATGCTCACGCTACCGTGAAGGTGATTGTGGAGGTTATCTGCGGTGGGGGTGTGTCCGCGGAGCAGAGGGTTAGGCTTTTCCTCCTAGCCTTGGTGAGCAGAGTGTTGGCCCCGAGTAGGAACAGTCGGGTGCACATCAAATTCTTGTCCGCTTTGCGGGACTTGGGAGCTTTTTCAAGCTATAACTGGGGTGGCTTGGCATACAGCCACCTTCTGTACGAGATGAAGCGGGCCTCCCGGACTGCACTGGGGAATGACCCGAGCATGGCTGCTCTGTGGAGCGTGCTGGAGGTATTTGACACTCCTTGTACTTTGTACTTTGTACTTGTATGCTTGTATTTTGAACTTGACTTTTTGCTTGTTCCTCGAAAGATTTGGATCTATGAGCACTTTCCGACTTTGGCGCCGGAGCGTACTAGAGATGCGGCTTACCCGTATGTTGCCTCTTGGATAGGAGCGGTGCGCGTGGGTGCATCTTTGGCGTCTTCTCGCAGGGCTTGGAGAGTTCTATCCGCTGAAGATGTAATCTTTTGTACTGTTTTGCTTTCTTGTATTTGTATTTGTACTGTTGCCTGAATTGTTTTCTTTTGCAGGTGGTATGGCGTCCTTTTGCCAACGCGGTTGTACCTGTCTCGGCTGCTCATGCCCATTTCGTGTCTGGGCGACAGGTTTTTCTTGTTAGGTTATGATACATATGACATTACATAGATCATGCGGAAACAACCATTAACCCAGGACAACATATTATTTACACATAATCATATAGCATAATTTAGATGCATACTCTTTGTTGCGTGCCCTCCCTAGCTGCGCCCGAACCGAACAAGAACAAGTCTTTAGGACTCCAAGTGTCGTCCCTCCGTAGATAGTCCACAGCACGTCCGGATCCGCCTTAAGATTGACCAACTAGAATCGCCCTTAAGGTACTAGAAAATTTCGGCACTTTATGAGCAAGATGTGTTTTAATTTTCTCTCAAAAAACTCACTTTTGAATACTTTGAAACTTGTATATAAATTATGACCCCTAGGCCTTTATTTATAGAGTTATGGAAAAGGAATCGTAATCCTAGTAGGATGCGAATTAATTGGAATTAGAATCCTACATGAATTCTATTTAATTAATTTATCCAATTAGGAATAGAAATTTAATCATACACTGACTCTTGTAGATTCAGGAATCACGCATGAGCACAAACTCACACACACACGGCAGCCACAAGGGCTGCCCATGCGCGTGCGAGCAGCAGCCCCGCGCAGCACGGCCCACGCATCCGTGGCCCTTGGCGCGCGCTGGGCCTGCCTTGCGGTAGGCCTGGGCGCTGCCTTGGCTGGGCTTGTGGTGCGCATGCTTGCTGGGCGATGGCCCGGCTTCGTGCTGGGCCTTCGTCCGGCAGGCCTCGTCCGATGCTAATTCGTACGATACGCTTCCGATTAAATTTCCATTTCCGGAATCTATTTCCGATACGAACAATATTTAATATTTCCGATTCCGGAATTAATTTCCGTTTCGAACAAATATTTAATATTTCCGTTTCCGGAATTATTTTCCGATTCCGGCAATATTTCCGATTCTGACAATATTTCCGTTTCCGGCAATATTTCCGATTCTGGTAATATTTCCATTTCCAATAATATTTTCCGATACGTACCATGTTTCCGTTTCCGGCAACATCTACGACTTGGATAATATTCATATTTCCGATACGATCCATATTTCCGTTTCCGGCAATATCATCGTTTCCGGAGTATTCATTTCTTGCCTGTGACGATCTTAGCTCCCACTGAAACCAAGATCCGTCGGTTCCGAATATTCATAGATGGAGTATTTAATGCCATTAAATACTTGATCCGTTTACGTACTATTTGTGTGACCCTACGGGTTCAGTCAAGAGTAAGCTGTGGATTAATATCATTAATTCCACTTGAACTGAAGCGGCCTCTAGCTAGGCATTCAGCTCACTTGATCTCACTGAATTATTAACTTGTTAATTAATACTGAACCGCATTTATTAGACTTAACATAGAATGCATACTTGGACCAAGGGCATTATTTCCTTCAGTCTCCCACTTGTCCTTAGGGACAAGTGTGCATTTCCTAATTCCTTTGTCGCTCGATGCTTGCTCTTGAACATAAGGTAAGAGTTGTCATCCTTATTATGTCCAGAGGTGTTCCTCGGTTTCAGAGTTCAACTGATCAAATAAACAGATAATCATAGCCTATGATTCATCCGAGCACGGCCATGCATTTCACAGTTTCTAGCTCTCCGAGTGGCCTTGTACAACTTTTAAGCATCTCATCCCTATTTATGGGAGGACAATCCCAATCTTGCGATCTTGAGATTAGACTTCGTTTGATAGGTGATTACCTGAGCGTTGCCTTTATAGCCTCCTTTTACGGTGCGACGGTTGGTCAACGTCAAAGCAACCAGTTCTCAAACAAGTAATCTCAAATCACTCAGGTATTGAGGATTTAGTGTCTAATAATTTAATGAAATTTACTTATGACAGACTTTCATCTCTTACAGTAAAGTTTCATAGGTCTTGTCCGATACTAGTCTTCCCAAAGTAAGTATCTATGCAAATGATTATGACATTGCCATGTCCACATAGTTCAAGAAACAGAACTACTAGTCATCTTGCACTCTAATCGTCTAACGTTTTCTATGCGTCCAATTTTATAGAAAACTCCAATTAGGGACCATTTTCAACCTTTGACATTCAAGTTCACTTGATAGACATTTCTTAGTCACAGGACTGGTCCTGACAGTCTATCTTGAATATATCGTCAAATTGAAGGGACTCATCATTTAATAAACCACAAATTAAATGGAAAAATGAATTTCTTTCATTTATTGTGAATGATTAACCAATAATGTTTTACAAAGATTTAAACTCTAAAACTTTAAAACATTAAACAGAGACATCAAAGCCATTCCCCAATATGCTTGATTCCCATAGCTGCAGTGTGCGAGTTGTGCTTCGCTTGCGGCAGAGGTTTAGTTAATGGATCTGATATGTTGTCATCAGTTCCAATTTTGCTTATCTCGACTTCTTTTCTTTCAACGAACTCTCGTAGAAGGTGAAATCTACGAAGTACATGCTTGACTCTCTGGTGGTGTCTAGGCTCTTTTGCCTGTGCAATAGCTCCGTTATTATCACAATACAGGGCTATTGGTCCTTTAATGGAGGGGACTACACCAAGTTCTCCTATGAACTTCCTTAGCCATATAGCTTCCTTTGCTGCTTCATGTGCAGCAATGTACTCCGCTTCAGTTGTAGAATCCGCAATGGTGCTTTGCTTAGCACTTTTCCAGCTTACTGCTCCTCCGTTGAGGCAGAAGACAAACCCAGACTGTGATCTGAAATCATCTTTGTCGGTTTGGAAACTTGCGTCCGTATAGCCTTTAACAATTAATTCATCATCTCCACCATAGACCAGGAAGTCATCTTTGTGCCTTTTCAGGTACTTCAGAATGTTCTTGGCAGCAGTCCAATGCGCCTCTCCTGGGTCTGACTGGTATCTGCTCGTAGCACTGAGTGCGTACGCAACATCCGGGCGTGTACATATCATAGCATACATTATTGAACCAATCAATGATGCATATGGAATCCCATTCATTCATCTACGCTCATTAAGTGTTTTTGGGCACTGAGTCTTGCTTAGAGTCATTCCATGAGACATGGGTAGGTAGCCTCGCTTGGAGTCCGCCATCTTGAACCTATCAAGCACCTTATTGATATAAGTGCTTTGACTAAGTCCAATCATCTTTTTAGATCTATCTCTGTAAATCTTGATGCCCAATATGTACTGTGCTTCTCCTAGATCTTTCATCGAAAAACATTTCCCAAGCCAAATCTTGACAGAGTTCAACATAGGAATGTCATTTCCGATAAGCAATATGTCGTCGACATATAATACTAGGAAAGCAATTTTGCTCCCACTGACCTTCTTGTATACACAAGATTCGTCCCCGTTTTTGATGAAACCAAAGTCACTGACTGCTTCATCAAAACGTATATTCCAGCTCCTGGATGCCTGCTTCAATCCGTAGATTGACTTCTTTAGCTTGCATACCTTTTTAGCATTCTTTGGATCCTCAAAACCTTCAGGCTGTGTCATAAACACAGTTTCTGTTAAAACGCCGTTTAAGAAAGCAGTTATGACATCCATCTGCCATATTTCGTAATCGTAATATGCAGCGATTGCTAACATTATTCGAATAGACTTTAGCATTGCAACTGGTGAAAAGGTTTCATCGTAATCCACACCGTGGACTTGCCTGTAACCTTTTGCAACCAATCTAGCTTTGAAAACTTCAAGTTTCCCATCCTTGTCCTTTTTCAGTTTGAAAACCCATTTGCTTCCAATGGCTTGGTAGCCATCTGGCAAATCGACCAAATCCCATACTTGGTTTTCAGACATGGAGTCTAATTCAGATTGCATGGCTTCTTGCCATTGCTTGGAGCTAGGGCTCGTCATAGCTTGCTTGTAAGTCGCAGGTTCATCACTTTCAAGTAATAGAACGTCATAGCTCTCGTTCGTCAAAATACCTAAGTACCTTTCCGGTTGAGATCTATATCTTTGCGATCTACGCGGGGTAACATTTCTAGATTGACCATGATTCTCACCAGATTCTTCTAAAGATCTCTGAGTTTCATCCTGAATGTCATCTTGAGCATTCTCTAGAGTTTGTTGTTCGACTCGAATTTCTTCGAGGTCTACTTTTCTCCCACTTGTCATTTTGGAAATGTGATCCTTCTCCAAAAAGACACCATCTCGAGCAACAAACACTTTGTTCTCAGATGTATTGTAGAAGTAATACCCCTTTGTTTCCTTTGGATAGCCCACAAGGATACATTTGTCAGATTTTGGATGAAGTTTGTCTGAAATTAATCGTTTGACGTATACTTCACATCCCCAAATCTTAAGAAAAGACACATTTGGAGGTTTTCCAAACCATAATTCGTATGGAGTCTTTTCGACAGCTTTAGACGGAGCTCTATTTATAGTGAGTGCAGCTGTATTTAGTGCATGTCCCCAAAATTCTAATGGAAGTTCGGCCTGACCCATCATTGACCTGACCATGTCTAGCAAGGTTCTGTTCCTCCGTTCTGACACACCGTTCCATTGTGGTGTTCCAGGAGGTGTCAATTCTGATAGAATTCCACATTCTTTCAGATGGTCATCAAATTCATAGCTCAGATATTCACCGCCTCTATCAGACCGCAGTGCCTTAATCTTCTTGCCTAATTGATTCTCTACTTCACTCTGAAATTCCTTGAATTTGTCAAAGGATTCAGACTTATGCTTCATTAGGTAGACATAACCATACCTACTGAAGTCATCAGTGAAAGTGATAAAGTAGCTGAAACCACCTCTAGCATTTGTACTCATTGGTCCACATACATCTGTATGGATTAAACCCAATAGTTCATTTGCTCTTTCTCCGACTTTAGAGAAAGGTTGCTTTGTCATTTTGCCAAGTAAACATGATTCGCATTTACCATAATCCTCTAAGTCAAATGGTTCTAGAATTCCTTCCCTTTGAAGTCTTTCTAAGCGTTTCAAGTTTATATGGCCTAATCGACAATGCCACAGATAGGTGAGATCTGAATCATCCTTTTTGGCCTTTTTGGTATTTATGTTATATACTTGTTTGTCGTGATCTAATAAATAAAGTCCATTGACTAATCTAGCAGATCCATAAAACATCTCTTTAAAATAAAACGAACAACTATTGTCTTTTATTATAAAGGAAAATCCCTTAGCATCTAAGCAAGAAACTGAAATGATGTTTTTAGTAAGACTTGGAACATGGAAACATTCTTCCAGTTCCAAAACTAGCCCGGAGGGCAACGACAAATAGTAAGTTCCTACGGCTAATGCAGCAATCCGTGCTCCATTTCCCACTCGTAGGTCGACTTCTCCCTTGCTTAACTTTCTACTTCTTCTTAGTCCCTGTGGATTGGAACATAAGTGTGAGCCACAACCTGTATCTAATACCCAAGAAGTTGAATTAGCAAGTATACAGTCTATAACGAAAATACCTGAAGATGGAACGACTGTTCCGTTCTTCTGATCTTCCTTTAGCTTCAAGCAATCTCTCTTCCAATGCCCCTTCTTCTTGCAGTAGAAGCATTCGGATTCAGAAGTGGGTTGACTGACCTTCCTCTTTGCAGATTTGGCGCCAGTTTGCTTAGTTGGGCTGGCCTTGTTGCCACCTTTCTTAGCATTCCTCTTCTTTCCAGATTTCTTGAACTTGCCCCCACGCACCATAAGCACATCCTGCTTATCACTTTTGAGCGTCTTTTGAGCGGTCTTCAGCATACCGTGAAGCTCAGTGAGCGTTTTGTCCAGACTATTCATACTGTAGTTCAGTTTGAACTGATCATACCCGCTATGAAGAGAATGGAGGATGGTGTCTATAGCCATTTCCTGAGAAAATTGCTGATCCAGCCTACTCATATTCTCAATGAGTCCAATCATTTTGAGAACATGTGGACTTACGGGCTCGCCTTTCTTAAGCTTGGTCTCAAGAATTTGCCTATGAGTCTCGAATCTTTCGACTCGAGCCAGATCTTGGAACATGTTCTTCAACTCACTGATGATTGTGAAAGCATCTGAGTTGATGAACGTTTTCTGCAGATCCGCACTCATGGTGGCGAGCATTAGACATTTCACATCCTTGTTGGCATCAATCCAACGATTGAGGGCAGCCTGAGTGACCCCGTCGCCAGGAGCTTCGGGCATCGCCTCATCTAGGACATACTCATTTTCTTCCTGCATAAGAACTATTTGCAAGTTCCTTTGCCAGTCAAGGAAGTTTTTCCCGTTCAACTTCTCCTTTTCGAGAATTGATCGAATGTTGAATGAATTGTTGTTTGCCATATTAAAAACTACAATTGAAAAGAATAAACAAATAAATAACCATTCACAGTTTCTCTTAATAAACTTAAATTCTAGCATACATGCATAATTCAATGTCTATTAAGCATTTTATTCAAGTTATGTGTTCCGGCAGGTGTGAATAAAATGATTCCAAGATCCTAAAATCATTGAAGAACTAAGCACAGTTTGTCGACTTAATCCTAGAACATCTTAGGTAAGCAAAAGCCTTTTGCTAATAGTCTAGAAACTATTCTTGGTTGATAGGTACGTCTAAGAACTTATTAGGTAAACCTATCGAATTTGCCACGACATAAAAGGCTCCTTACTTATATCGTTGAGTTTCACCAAAACTAACATGTACTCACAATTATTTGTGTACCTTGCCCCTTTAGGACCAATAAGTAACACCTCGCTGAGCGAAAAACTATTACTAGATTGATGTAAAGGATATCCAAGCAAGTGTATATTTTGGCATGGCACCTTTTAACTCAATTTTTTAAGTTTGGAACTTAAGGCTCTTACTATGTTGGTTAGATTTTAAGTGAACTAAAATCCTTAATCATGCAACATAATCAAGCTTTTGATCTCATGCATTTTAAGACATATTTAAAGCAATAAATAACTTAAAACATGCATAAGATATTTGTGATCTAGTATGGCCCGACTTCATCTTGAAGCTTTGACTTCAAAGTCCGTCTTGAAAATCTCCGTGGGAGGCACCATTTTCTTCAAATAGGATAAGCTATAACTAATTACAACTATTTGATGGTACGCAGACCATTTTGAATTGAAAAATAACTTTGGTGCTTTAGACCAATTACATTCAAATTAATGGTACGCAGACCATATTTTCTATCCTATTTGGGCCATACTAGTCACTTCATAACCTGCAAAACAGTACATATACAATATATACCATTCACCCATTCATTATCATGAATGGCCCACATAGCTGGTTAGTAAAACACATTATGCATCACGTAAACATTTGCAGCAATTAATCAAGGGCACCAATAATCTACCAATTATTCAGTCCTTATTAATTCTAATCGAGTTGTTTTAACCTTAAGGATTTGTAGACCTAATCAAGAGTTTATGACTAAAAAGCGCTCCCACTCAAACCAATAAATTCATATGCTTTACTAATTTTAAACATAAAATTGTATTTCTAGTCTAACCGGAAACATACAAATTTAATTAAAATTTAAAGCTCATATAAATTTATAATTGAATCCAAAAATTTTAATTTAATTTCAGTCGCATTTAAATTAATTCATGATTTTAATTTTAGTAAAATAATTAGAATAAATTCCATTTATTATAATTATAATATTCAAAATTAAAATCCAAGAAATTAATTCAAATTATTAATTTTAAAATTAATTAAAATTACGTGAACTGAAATTTTCAAATTAAACATTCAAAACGATCTAATCGTAACGCAAACACCCTATGCGTTGCACGCCCATGGGCCGCACGCACACAGCCATTGCTGGCCATGTGCGCGCAGCTCATGCGCTCGTCGCATAGCTGCTGCTGTCCTATCGCAAGCCTCCGCACAGCGCCCCATCGCACGCGAGCTATCGCTCGCAGTGCGCGGGCGCGAGATCGCTCGCTGGGCGCGCTGGCTCGCTCGCTGTGCGCGCGAGCCATCGCTCGCTGGGGCGCGACATCGCTCGCTGGGCGAGCGACATCGCGCGCTGCGCGCGCGAGCAGTGCTGGGCGCAGCGCTCGTGGCACGCGAGCTTGCGCTCGCTGCGCGCGAGGCTGCGCGCACTTGTGCGAGGCAGCGCGCGTTGTGGCGCAGCTCGCTTGCTGCCCACACGCGACTGCCTTGGCTCGCCCTTCGCCCATGCCCATTCGTTCATTGCTCGTGGCACACGACACAAGGCAGGGCTGCTGCCTTGTTCTCGTGCACTACGCCCTTGCTCATTGCATTCGTGCCGCACGGGCGACGAGCTCCCTTGCTCGTCGTCGCATGCCCGCATTATACAACACCCCTTAAGGGTAACACGAAGCGTCCATTGCTTCGTGCGTGCAAGTTATTTGAACGAATCGCATAAAAATTTAAAATTTATATTTAAAATTAATGACAAATTAATAAATATTATTAATTTCATAATTTTAGGGCGAAAAATCGAAAATTTATTATCCAATTGATTTCCGATTGTTATGGATTCAAGTCTAGGTCATAAAAATTTAAAATTTATCGTAAATTTACAATTTTTATGGTGGTTTTTAATCATAGGTTTCTAATTAAATTACAATTAATTATGAAAATCAAATTAATTCTAAATTATTCTAATTTTCAACAAATTAATCATAATTACAAATT
Organism: Spinacia oleracea; assembly: GCF_020520425.1. Classification (NCBI taxonomy): domain Eukaryota; kingdom Viridiplantae; phylum Streptophyta; class Magnoliopsida; order Caryophyllales; family Amaranthaceae; genus Spinacia; species Spinacia oleracea. Next base: position 131,623,191 of record NC_079490.1, on the reverse strand, counting down.
AGATTGCATAATTAACAAGATTAGGCATTCAAACTTGTTAAACATATGCAGTAGGTCAATCAAAAATTCAAGATTTATCAACAGGAATCGCAAATATTTAATTTAACATCTTAAATTTACGAAATTTTGCATTCGAAAAACTAAAACCTTCGAAAAGTCATAGCTAGGCTTCGAATTTGAGAATTCTGGGTTCGGCAGAAAAACACTATTTTTTGTCAAAATTTTAGAATGCCTTTTACATGCGGAATTGACACAAAAATCACTCAATTCGGATGAGTAATGAAGAAACTGCCGAAACACTGCGTACATATAATTAAATAAACGCAATTTGCAATTAATTAACAATTACGAAAATTAATCACCCCTTTTAATTCTTGCAAATTTGTAATATTTAACCATGTTCATGCAATTTAGATTATGAAAATAATAAGGGGCTCGTGATACCACTGTTAGGTTATGATACATATGACATTACATAGATCATGCGGAAACAACCATTAACCCAGGACAACATATTATTTACACATAATCATATAGCATAATTTAGATGCATACTCTTTGTTGCGTGCCCTCCCTAGCTGCGCCCGAACCGAACAAGAACAAGTCTTTAGGACTCCAAGTGTCGTCCCTCCGTAGATAGTCCACAGCACGTCCGGATCCGCCTTAAGATTGACCAACTAGAATCGCCCTTAAGGTACTAGAAAATTTCGGCACTTTATGAGCAAGATGTGTTTTAATTTTCTCTCAAAAAACTCACTTTTGAATACTTTGAAACTTGTATATAAATTATGACCCCTAGGCCTTTATTTATAGAGTTATGGAAAAGGAATCGTAATCCTAGTAGGATGCGAATTAATTGGAATTAGAATCCTACATGAATTCTATTTAATTAATTTATCCAATTAGGAATAGAAATTTAATCATACACTGACTCTTGTAGATTCAGGAATCACGCATGAGCACAAACTCACACACACACGGCAGCCACAAGGGCTGCCCATGCGCGTGCGAGCAGCAGCCCCGCGCAGCACGGCCCACGCATCCGTGGCCCTTGGCGCGCGCTGGGCCTGCCTTGCGGTAGGCCTGGGCGCTGCCTTGGCTGGGCTTGTGGTGCGCATGCTTGCTGGGCGATGGCCCGGCTTCGTGCTGGGCCTTCGTCCGGCAGGCCTCGTCCGATGCTAATTCGTACGATACGCTTCCGATTAAATTTCCATTTCCGGAATCTATTTCCGATACGAACAATATTTAATATTTCCGATTCCGGAATTAATTTCCGTTTCGAACAAATATTTAATATTTCCGTTTCCGGAATTATTTTCCGATTCCGGCAATATTTCCGATTCTGACAATATTTCCGTTTCCGGCAATATTTCCGATTCTGGTAATATTTCCATTTCCAATAATATTTTCCGATACGTACCATGTTTCCGTTTCCGGCAACATCTACGACTTGGATAATATTCATATTTCCGATACGATCCATATTTCCGTTTCCGGCAATATCATCGTTTCCGGAGTATTCATTTCTTGCCTGTGACGATCTTAGCTCCCACTGAAACCAAGATCCGTCGGTTCCGAATATTCATAGATGGAGTATTTAATGCCATTAAATACTTGATCCGTTTACGTACTATTTGTGTGACCCTACGGGTTCAGTCAAGAGTAAGCTGTGGATTAATATCATTAATTCCACTTGAACTGAAGCGGCCTCTAGCTAGGCATTCAGCTCACTTGATCTCACTGAATTATTAACTTGTTAATTAATACTGAACCGCATTTATTAGACTTAACATAGAATGCATACTTGGACCAAGGGCATTATTTCCTTCATTTCTGCCAGGGGTGTACCGCCATATGTGGTATCTGGGGGAGCGAGTGTCCCTTCAACACCATTCAGGGGATAGGCTTGTCCCCAAGGACCCACCGGAGTCCATGTTGGCTCTGGATGAAGATCATGCCCGGCTCTATGCGGAGGCTAGGGGCGAGGCTGTTTGCCACTCTTGGAGGGAGTTTGTACATAGGAAGGGTAGCTATGATGACTTCCTGAGGAGGCTGGCTCCACCAGTACGCTTCGTACTGCCGGTGAGCTTTTGAATCTTGTATCTTGTATTCTTGTATTCTTGTATTCTTGTATTGATTGCATGATTGTATGATTGTATGATTGTATGCAGGAGGAGGAGGTTGATCCTGAGGACATTCCTCATGCTGATAGGATCCTCCGCTATGAGAACTCGGACGGGGAAGAGGTGGTGGAGACCATTCCTTGGGATTCTCCTTGGCACCGGAAATCATATGATGTTGTACCCGAGCATTACGCCTCTGTAAGTACTGTTGCATTTTTGAAACTGTTTGTAACTTTGTATGAGAAAATTGATCTTGAACTTTGTATGCAGGCGCCTCGGGTGAGAGTGCGTCGCTGGATGCTCTTGCTTGATTCTTGGAAGAGGCAGTGCGCCAAGCTGACCCGGAAGCTTTCTGGCCGGAACAGAGAGGTACCTCACTTGATCTTGAAACTTGTATACTGGAAATTCCAACTGCGAAATTGATTCTTGGAATTGTATTTTGTACAGGAGCGCCGTCGAGACCGTAGAGACCGTAGAGACTCTGTTGACAGGGAGCCTCAAGCGGAGACGTCCTTGGGACAGGAGGGACCGAGCTTGGAGCTGGGACAGGGGTCCGGTGCTGGTGCTCATCAGAGGCATTCTGATGCTGAGCGGGGAGCTTCCCCTTTTGTACATGTTGATCCCATCAGGCATTCATTTGGAGGTGCTAGCGGTTCACGGCCCTTTGTTCCTCCTTTCGGTTACTACTTCGGAGGAAGTGGTCCTTATCCTTGGGGTGCAGGTTCATGGGCTTGTTATACGGAGATGGAGAGGATGCGTCAGGCTCAGATGTTTGGGTCGTACCCGTATATGCCGATGCCGCCACCTTATCAGTATTCCTCTTCTCAGCAGGGAGTTCATCCCTCCACTGGCACACTTCGTATCTCGGAGGAGGATCCTAGTACCCCTGGGACGGAGCTGGATCGGGAGCTGGAGCGCCTTAGGAGGCGTAATAGGGACAAGGCGCCTTTGGTTGACGTCACCGCTGATGATGACTCGGACTGACCCTGCATGGTAGCGAGTTCTAGCTTGCCTGGGTTGATTTTGTATAGGCTGAATTGTATTGTATTTGTGTGGATTGAAACTTGAATTTTCGTATGGTTTGTATGGCTTTGAACTTGAATTGTTTTGAAGTTTTTGAAGATTGGCTTTTGTATGTTTGAATGCTTGAAATTGTATGCGTAGTGTGTGCCATGAAATTTTGTAGCTATATGCATGCATGATAAATTTGCAAAAAATTTGAAAAAAATTGCCCATTTTTTCGGGTGTATATACCCACTATAAGCCCCCACTTTGACTGAGGTTTTTTGGTTAGGAAAAGCGCAAGTCAAAGTATATTCAACTTTTGCTAATGCACATGCAGATTCGACTTAGGACACCGATCTAGGACTAGAATGCTTGAATTTTGAAAAAATTGACCCGAAATCTGCCCGAAGCGTTGATCCGGACTGCTAGAAATTGCGCGGCTTGCGGCTTTGGAATCTTGAATAATGGAGGTTGTACTCTGCTGTCTGAAACACTAAAGAGTGTGTACTCGGAGTCATAAGAGAGGACGGTGGCCTCGTCCTTTGGTGCAGGCTCCCGGCGTCTGGCGCGGGCTTGGTGCCTGACGCTTGTGGGCTGACGTACAAGCCGACTCTTGTATAAATAGCGAGCTTGTTGGATCATTTCTTTCATCAATCATTCCCTGCTATCATTGCATACTGCTCCCTCTCGAAAAGAAAAGAAAGTATGGTTGTGTCCTTTGAAAGTGCCTTGAACTCGTGGCTTGGTTCGCTAGGCAAATTGGAGAAAAGGGAGCTTGATGGCATGCATCTTTGGGTGCTCGTCTCTTTTCGGTTTGTAAAATTGGATTTGCACTTCATTCTTGCTGCTCTGGAGGCTTGGGACCCGAATCATCATGTCTTCCGTTTTGGAAATAATGAGGTATGTCCCCTCCCTGAGGAATTTAGTGCTATATTGGGTTGGCCCTTGATGCTGGAGCCATGCATGCCTAGTGTTGAAGAACACTTTTTCTTGAGTTTTGTAAGGTATTTGGGCTTGAAGCCCCCACTTTTGAGTGCTGTTGTATATGGAAGAGGGGTGGATTTGTCCCTCTTTGTCACCTACTTTGCTGGGCTTGATGTTCCCAAAGTATTTCGCCTGAGAGCCTTGAGTTTTTGTATATTCGCTCGCTTTCTCTTTTCGAAGCAGGGGTTTGGCAATGGTGATGCCTCCCTAATAGAGATTGTAGAGCAGTTTGCTAATGGTCGGGAACCAATGCCGCTTGTGATTGGCGAAACATTGATGGGCCTTGATATGCTGAAGTCGGACCCCTCTTCTTTGCCATCGGGTACTCCGGTGTTACTCCAAGTAAGGATCTGGAGCTCTCTTGTATGTTGAATTTTGTACTTGTATTTGAATTTTGAATGTTGAATTTTGGAATGTGCGTCTTGTATAATCCCAAAGGTTTTGGCTTATGGAGAGGCTCATGTTGGTGGCACCACCGGAGAACATGGCGAGCTATAATAGAAAGGGATTCACTATGCGACCCATGCTGCATGGCCGGCTTTCATTGGATGAGTGGCGGTGTACACTCTCTGAGGTTGAATCTTGTATAAGGTGGGTAGTTCCTTGGTGGGGAATTGCTGCTATGAAACATGCCCCTGGTTCTATTGCTTTGAGGGTGCTAAGCCTCACAATGCTGGTCTTCTACTCGCCTGCTCGAGTGATGAGACAGTATGGCTTGAAACAGGAGATCCCGGACTGTATTGAAGAGAACCCGAAACCTGTTGCGCTGAATGCAAATCGACTTGAAGTTTGGAGGCGGTATTAGGTCGCCAAACCATTCTTGAGTATCCAGGTCCCACCTGAGTCAGTTACTCTGTCTGCGGGGTACATTGTATGGATGAGAGGCCTAAGCCAGAGGGACATTTCTTTCTCCGGATCAGCTAGAGTCCGAGGTTCTGGAGCTAGACGTCCTGCATCAACTGACTATGAGGAAGGTGACGGGAGTGTGACCCATCCGGTGCTTGACCGTTCGGAATCCAAAGGAGGTTCGTCGTCCTCCCGTCTTGGAAGGCTTGCAAGTTCCTTCTCCTGCCGCTTGGGCAAGGGGAAAATTGATGATTGATTGCGGGAGGAGCCAGGGGATAGTACTCAAGGTGCCAAGACTCGAGAGCATAGTCGCCTGACCCTAGATCTTTATAGGCTAAATGTGTTTGAAATTGTATTGGAAGGAATTGTGTTTAGAATGTGTTTGTAATGTGTTTAGAAGATGTGTTTAGGAAGTGAAAAGGCTTTTGAACTTTTCTTCACTTGATCCTGACTTTGTATTTGAATTAGCTTTGAAGGCCTTAGGGCCAAATAAGTTATTGTGTTAAATTCCGCTTGAACATGCTTTGCTTTGAATTGACACATTTGGAATAACAACAACAACAATTTTGAATTTTGAAATTTGATTTTTAGGATGCCCTTAATTGAGGAAATTTTGAATTTTTTTTGTATTAAAGTGGCCGGGCCTCGAAATGAGGTTGCCTACGTGTCCCGTTAGGGAATCAGGCCGGACGTAGTTCTGACTACCTTACAAGACCTGAATTTGGATTCTTGAATTTGAACATGGAACTTAGACATAGAACTTCTTGAGTTGATCGAGGTTGGTAAGAGACCAGAATTCTGTTCCATCGATGTCTGTTAGTTCGACTGCTCCCCCTAAGAGGATCTTCTTGAAAATGTATGGGCCTGCCCAGTTGGGTTTGGATTTTCCCCTTGGGTCCATGGTGCTTTTGCGAAGGGCTTTCAGGACAAGCTCGCCTTCCTTGATGTTTCTGGTTCTGACCCTTTTGTTGAAATGTCTGGCCACTCGGCGCTGATAGACTTGTATATGGTGAGCGGCTTGAAGCCGTCGCTCATCGAGCATGACTAGCTCGTCATATCTTGCTTGTACCCATGCAGCTTCTGGGATTTTGCTTTCGAGGACTATCCTTAGAGAAGGTATCTCTAGCTCGATAGGTTGTACTGCTTCCATTCCATAGACCAATGAGAACGGAGTTGCACCAGTTGAAGTTCGAATTGAAGTTCGATATCCCCACAATGCGAAATGCAGCTTTTGGGGCCAGTCCTTGTAATTGGTAGTCATTTTCATGATGATGGTCTTGACATTCTTGTTGGCTGCTTCGACTGCCCCATTGGTTTGTGGGCGATAAGGTGAAGAGCGATGATGTTGAATCTTGTACTCGGTGAATAGGTCTTCACACTCTCCTTGAAAATGGGTTCCCTGGTCACTGATGAATTCGTGAGGAACACCGTATCTGCATATGATGTTTTCTTGTATGAACTGGGCCACTTTCTTGGAACCCAATATTTTGAATGATCTGGCCTCGACCCATTTGGTGAAATAGTCGATGGCAACCAGTATGAACTCATGACCCCCGGTGCCTGTTGGAGTGACTTTGCCGATGACGTCAATACCCGAGGGTGAGAATGGCCATGGTGATGATTGAGAGTAAAGTAATGATGGAGGAATGTGCTTCAGATTCGCACACTTCTGACATGTAGGACACTTCTTGACAAAGGAGTAGCAGTCCCATTCGAGGGTAGTCCAATAGTATCGTGCCCTAATGATCTTGAGGGCTAGCATCTTTCCATTCATGTGGGTGCCACATACTCCTGCATGTATGTTGTCCATGACTCTTTGAGCTTCGTGCTTGTCAACACATCGGAGGTTAGGACCGCTAAGGGACCTTTTGAATAGAATGCCGCCTTCTATGACGAAATTGGCTGATTGTAGTCACAGAGCCCTTCGATTCTTGCTTGAAAAGTGTGGAGGATACTCTGAATTTTGTAGATACCTTTGAATGTCTGTAAACCAAGGTTCACCTTCGTCTTGCTCGACGCTGTCAATAGCATGGACATATGCTGCTTCTTGACGTGTTTCAATTGTAAGTGGCATTTCAGCCATGCTGCTTGCAATGTTGATCATTGAGGCCAGTTTTGCCAGTGCATCGGCGAATGGGTTCTCCTCTCTTGGGAGGTATGTATAGCGAAGCTCTTCTATTTGTTCAGACAGCTGTTCGAGATAGGACTGGTATGGAGCTAAGCTCTCGCTTCTTACTTTCCATTTGCCGGAAATTTGATTGATGATTAGGGAGGAATCCCCATACACTCGAAGTTTCTGGACGCCCAGTGCTAAGGCGGCTTCCAGGCCCATGATACATGCTTCATATTCTGCCGCATTGTTTGTGACGCTGAATTGCAGTTTTGCTGATATAGGAATGTGCGTGCCGTCTGGGGCTACTAGAATTATTACAACACCACATCCGTTCTGATTGGAAGCACCGTCAAAATGCATTGACCAACTGTCATCACTGGTCATTAAGATTTGCTCGTCGGGTAAGTCGTAATCTTCCTCTTCTGCCTCGATAGATCAGTCGGCTAGCAAATCTGAGACTGCTGAACCGTTGATAGACTTTTGTGGAATGTATTTGAGGTCGAATTCTTCTAGCATGACCAACCATCTGGAGAACCTCCCGTTGAGTCTTGGTTTCTCGAATAGATACTTGAGAGGATCCGCTTTGCTGATCACATGGACTGTATGGGAGAGCATGTAGTGCTGTAGTTTCTTTGTGGCCCAAACCAAGGCGATGCTGAGTTTCTCGAGCTGCGTGTATTTGGTTTCGTACTCGATCAACTTTTTGCTTATGTAGTATACGGCGTTCTCCTTGCCTTCAATTTCCTGGGCAAGCATAGCCCCCACTGTTGAATCTGTTGTTGTGAGGTAGAGCCTGAGGGGAATCCTTGGCATTGCTGGTTTTAGTACTGGTGGGTTGGAAAGATAGCTCTTGATTGTTTCGAATGCATGCGGACAATCGTCATCCCACACCTTGGGCTCGCTTTTTCGGAGATTTCGAAATACTGGTTCACAGATCATTGTGAGTCTTGAAATGAACCTGCTAATATATTGTAGTCTTCCGAGAAAACCCCGAATTTCCTTTTCTTTCGTTGGTGGTTGCATCTCGAGAATTGCTTTGATTTTCGAAGGATCAGCCTCTATGCCTCGAGAGCTGATAACATATCCGAGTAACTTGCCTGACGTTACCCCGAATGCGCACTTTTGAGGATTGAGCCTCATGTGGTATTGTCTGAGCCTGTTGAAAAACTGTCGAAGTACTGAGGTATGCTCCTGCCGTTCTTTGGATTTGACAATCATGTCGTCAACATATACCTCAATTTCCCTGTGAATCATATCGCTCATGATAGCCGTGGCTGTTCTTTGATAAGTTGCTCCTGCGTTCTTTAGTCCGAACGGCATAACTGTATAGCAATAGGTGCCCCACTAAGTGATGAAGGTTGTTTTCTCCATGTCTTCCTCTTCCATGGGAATCTGATTGTAGCCTGCATACCTGTCCATAAAAGAGAGTAAGGCGTGATTTGCGGTGTTGTCGACCAAGATGTCGATGCGAGGCAATGGAAAACCATCTTTAGGGCTGGCCCTGTTAAGATCTCTGTAGTCCACACACATTCGTACTTTGCCGTCTTTCTTTTGAACTGGGACGACTTTTGCGATCCATTCTGGATATTTTGCTTCTCGAATAAACCCGGCCTCTAACTGCTTGGAGACCTCTTCTTAAATTTTGAGGGAAACATCCGGTTTCATGCGACAGAGTTTCTGCTTCATGGGTTTTGAACCTGAAATAAGGGGAATTGTATGCTGACCGATGCTTGGATCAACCCCTGGCATATCATGATAGGACCATGCGAAGACGTCTACATACTCTGAAAGTAGCTTGATAAGATCGTCCCGATCTGCTTGAGAAAGAGTTAAACCAATCTGAATTAGTTTTGAATCACTGTTGTTAGAAAGGTTGATTTTTTCAGTTTCCTCAATTATGGGCGTCCTGTTTTCATGATTTTCGATAGCTTTTAAAAATTCAAAGTCTGTTTCTTGTAAAGCAAAGTTGTTTGGATTAGGGTTGTGTTTTGAATTGGGACTCGAAGAGTAAGTAGAAATTGAAGTGTTATTGAAATCAGCAATCATTACATCGACTGTTTTGACTTGAAGCTCGGCCTTTTGAGGCTCTTGATTGATGCAAGACTCTAGTTCTAGACACTTGGACTCATTTCTAGACTCAGATCCAGACTCATCCTCTGACTCGGACTCGCTCATCATAGATCCTTCGCCCATAGTAATCTTGAACATTTTGCCATTTGGAGCAGTTATCTTGAGAGACTTTCTCCAGCCATTGACCATCTTCTCGCTTGGAGTAATTAGTTTAGATGGGTCGAAATCTTCGATTTGAGTGATCATTTGAACCATGGCATCTTCGGAAATGATTGGGGTTATCTCTTGGCCGAACAATAGACCGAAAGATGATGAATCGAGGCATTCAGGGGAGGCCTTGTCTTGTATTGGAGGAGCATCCTCTAGGAAATGACAGTCTTGAAAGATCTCGAATCTGGGGTAAAGGACCCCCTTTGAAGAGTCATAGAAAGGTTCTGGGAAGTCAAAGTATAAGTCATCCTCTCCTTCTTTCACTAATTGCCCATTGAGTGTGAGTTGATGAGGAGGTATCTTAAATTGATCATTGCCAGTTCGACGGGCCCTTAGCTTAGCCTTTTGCTGCTTGTCATCGAACTTACTCGGCTTGTATCCCAGTCCGCAACAGTTAGTCTGTTGGGCCTTGAAAAGAGATTTGGTTGGCGGTGGCAGAGTAGTGCCCAAGAAGCGCCCACACTTGATCATCATGCGCCTTGCCATGGGATTCATTCTGGATTCGATAGCTCCAACTTCAGCATTGAATCTCGAAAGGTCTTCGTCGTTGTCATCATGTTCGATCAATATCAGAGCCTTGTCGGCTATCTTAGTCCTTGGATGGGACGCATGCAGGGTAATGATGTTTCCTTGGACCTCCATTCGAACTTTCTGGTGGAGCGAAGATGGCACTGCTTTGAGGTCATGGATCCAAGGTCTTCCCAACAGGAGATTGAAACTTGCTTTGATGTTAAGCACTTGAAAGCTCACTTTCCGCTCGATTGGCCCTGTGCGGAGTAGTAGAGTGAGAGTTCCCATTGCTTCCCGACGAGTGTTGTCATAGGCACGAACACCTTGGGAGGAACTAGAAAAGTCGCTATGGGTGAAACCCAGATTTTCGGCAGTGCGGAGAGGACACACATTGATGGCCGATCCATTGTCCACTAGAGTCATGGGTATGATCTTGTCTTTGTACCCGGCAGTGAGATAGAGGGCCTTGTGATGGCCTGCCCTCTCAGGTGGGAGGTCTTCATTAGTAAAGGTGATTCCTTCTTCCAGATTTGTAAGCAACCCGATCAATTCGTCAGGAGTGACTTCTGGGGTGACATTCAGTTTGACCAGAGCATTGATAAGAGCAGTGCGGTGCTCCACAGAGGAAGCCATGAGTTGCCAAATATTAACCTCTGCCTTAGTGCGCTTCAATTGCTTGATTAGAGGGTTCTCCTCGGTGGGTAGAGGAACATTAGTTGTCGGTGCCGTTCTGTTGGCTGGCTCTTGAATTCGATCAGACCTAGTCATGACATGAACACTGTTTTCTGCTTTGGGGTCCAAGTACCAGTCGGCGCTCACGATTTCTCGGCATTCATCATCAGAGATGTTTTCGATATGAGGGTCCTGATATTTGTCTTCATCATCGCTGGCCCCGATCCCGCAAATGTCTCCTTGAGGTAACCCAGATTCTGAGTTTTCACTTGGCTGCACCAGGGGTGGCACAGACCCTTGATTATGAAATATTTCCTCTACCTCGAATGGGCCCATAGCATGAAAAAGAGTTTCTTGATTGTCCTCGAGAGCCCTTATGCGAGCCTCCACTTCCTCAACACGTTCATAGAGCTCTGCTACAGCTGCTGCTAGTGAAGTCATCTTGAATAGGATTTTGAGAGGAGGAGTCTGAGCACCTAGTTAGGACATGATTTGATCTTTAGAACTTGAACTTCCCGACACATGATATGATATGCATGCAATGAATATTCGGGAGTTTGGATTTTGTACTTGTATTCGGGATTTGCAACCCGTTGGAAATGTTTGAGAGGAGCGTTCATTCTTTTGTGAAAGTTGGCTCTTGTACTAGAACTTGGAAAAGGAATATTCCAACCTATTGGAAATTGGACTTATTTGAAGGGAATTTCAACCCGCTCGAGAATTTGGAAATTGGACTTGTACTAGGAAATTGAATTTTGTATTATTTAAAGGGAATTTCAACCCGTCAATATTTCAGGGGGATTTCAACCCATTGGACTTCGAATATTTGAAGGGAATTTCAACCCGATTGAAAGGGAATTGATTTAAAGGGAATTTCAACCCGCTTGAGAATTGGAATTTGTATTATTTCAGGGGAGTTTCAACCCGTGGATTTGAACTTGTATTATTTCAGGGGATTTTCAACCCGTAGAATTTGAACTTGTATTATTTCAGGGGATTTTCAACCCGTTGGAAATATTTGGAATGGGGTTTGTATTATTTTAGGGGATTTTCAACCCGTCAATATTTTAGGGGAATCTCAACCCATTGGAATTGGAGTATTTGAAGGGAATTTCAACCCATTGGAATTTGTATTATTTCAGGGGATTTTCAACCCTTAGATGCAATCTTGAACTTGTATTATTTCTGGGGAGTTTCAACCCGTTGGGAATTTGAATTTGACTCGAAGTTTGAATTTTGAAATGGAAAAGGACGCATTTTGTATGTAGAACATGAAGCTTCGTATTTGGAATATCCGGCATTACGTCACCGTGGATTTGAGACATTGAATTTGGGAACTTAAGAGTCCGGCATTATGCCGCCGTGGACTTGGAGTGTAGGATTTGAGATTTGAAGGTTTGGAATTTTTGAACTTCGAGCTTGAGGTTTGAAATACGGAATGGAAAATCGGCATTACGACGGCATGGATTTGGAATTTGAAGCTTTGAGCATATGACTTTGAAATTCGAAAGATTGACATGGAATTTGAGGTTTGAAAGTTGGAGTTGAAAAGTTGGCATTATGCCGGTCATGAACTTTGGCATTTGAACTTTGAGGTTTTGAGACTTGAAATTGGCAACTTGACTTCGATGCTTGAAGACTTGAATGTTTGAAATAGGAAATCTGGCATGACGCCGTTGGATTTGTGGTTTTTTGACTTTGAAGCTTGAAATTTGGACTAGAAAATCCGGCATTAAGGCGCCATTGGGTTGCATTTGAAAATTGAGGTTTTGGACTAGAAAGTTTGAATTTGAACTTGAAGCTTGAAGACTAGGAAGTCCGGCATTATGACGTCGTTGAGTCGAATTTGACTTGAAAATCGAAACTTGAGTTTGGAAAATCCGGCGTTATGGCGCCGTTGGATTTGGACTTGAAAATTGAGACTTTGGATTAGAAGATTTGAACTTGAACTCGAAAATCGAAATTTGGAATGTGTTGGATTTGAACTTTGACTTGGAAGAAGTAGGTTTTGAAGTAGGAAATTATGGCGCCGTTGGATTGCATTTTGAACTTGAAAATTGGAATTTTGGACTCGAAAATCCGGCATTATGACGCCGTTGGATTGAATTTTGACTTGGAAACTTGGAATTTGAACTCGAAAATCCAGCATTATGACGTCGTTGGATTAGATTTTGAATTTGAAACTTGGAATTTGGACTCGAAAATCCGGCATTATGACGCCGTTGGATTTGGAACTTGGAATTTGGACTCGAAAATCCATCATTATGACGCCGTTGGATTGGATTTTGAATTTGAAACTTGGAATTTGGACTCGAAAATCCGACATTATGACGCCGTTGGATTGAATTTTAAATTTGGAACTTGGAATTTGGCATTTGTGCGTGAGGCGTGCTTAAGGGTTTTGAATCAAATGGAGTGACACTCCTGAAGACCCTAAAATCGGCGATTTAGATGCATGAGGTTTGAATGATGCTCCTAGGGGTTTGGTTTCCTAGTTGGAGGCTAATTGGTTTTGGCAAGCTAGAACTCGAGGTTAGCCATTCACGCGTGCAAAGACGCCCACACAATGCACAAGTAGCACGTTGTCACACTAATCATGAATATGAATGCGACATGCAAAGTTCTCAACCTAAGGTCGGTCTAAGTTTTGTATGATGCAAGTGGTCGGCTTTGGGTGTCAAAAGGTACTTGGCTAAGAGACGGATCCGGCGACAAGCATTCACATTCCGCCTAAGGGAAGTGTGCGTCGGCAGACGGCCTCCATACTTGACATCGGGAATGTTAAGCAAATTCCAAGTTTCGGTAGGCGCGGAAATGGTCACACACTTTGGTCGGAAACCGTATGGAGAGCCACCATTTCGTTGCCCCGGGGCTAGCCCGAATGTAGAACACATCCGTTTGGGCAAGGGTAGAAATTCATTTTGCACAATATGGTTGTCGAAGAATCACAAGAAATTTTGAGAATTGCACATCTAAGTTGTGTCTATTAACACTTTGGGGATAGGGGGGAGGAGGAGTTGGGAGAGGAGGAAGAGGAGTCTCCTTCGACTTATCACCATCACTCATATAGTCGACATGAGACTTCTCTTCCGCATCATCACGGTCCGAGGACTCATTTCCCATAGAACTCTTACCCCTAGAGCTAGGAGCTTCAACATGCGTAGCACTATCATCTAAGGTCTTCCCACTCCTTGTCACAATTGCATACAATTGCTTAGGAGGTTGACCTTGGGGTGGGAGACTTGTATGCACTTGTTGCTCTTTGATAGTGCTAGCTAGTTGAGCAAGTTGGGTCTCAATCATCTTCAAGTGAGTGTTGGATTGCTTGAATCCATCCTCAAACTCGACATTCTTCTTGGCTTGCGCCCCCACAAAAGACTCCTTGAGAGCCTCAAGATTAGACTTGAGAGGCGGGAGTGGTGGAGGTGCAACGCCATAACCACTAAGGTTTGCTTGATATTGGTTGCCAAAGGTCCTCGGTCCATTGAATCTGGGAGGTGGCAATTGAGATGTACCATAAGGACCTCCCGAGTTCAAAGGATTACCCCCACTTGAGGTACCCCTAAATTGCCCATAAGAGTAGTTATAACCCCTTCCACCTTGATGGTTGGGATTATAACTCCCTTGGTTGTATTGGCCTTGATTGCCAAAACCTTGAGATTGACCATAGGGCGCTTGGATTTGATAGCCTTGTGCCTTATAGCCACCTCGATTTTGGCTATCATACCCACTTCCTTGGCCATAGCCTTGGTGGGAACCATACATGGGGCCTCTAGGTTGCCTAGCAAAATTTGGATTGTTAGGTTATCATTCCTAGACCTCTCATTTACGGCATTCACATACTTTACATCAAAATCGCCTTCATACGTAGGGCCATAATCCACAAATGACAAGTTATGAACTAAGGGGCATGCATCGGGGGAGTGACTAAAGTCTTGGAAATTTTCGCAAAAGGAGGTGCCCGGAGGCATTGTGCCATAAGAACTAACCTTGCTCTCCCCTTAGAGAGAAGAGTGGCCGAGGGAGGAGGGATTGTAGACGGTGATGGAGGTTGGCTTGGTGAGTTTTCGAGCTTCTCCAATCGCGAGGTAAGATTCTCTATCATCTGTGCTTGCTCTATGGCGTACACCGAACCCTTACCATCTTCACTCCTACCTTTCCCATCATAATTCCTTGTGCCTACATGCCAAGATTGGTAGTTTTGAACTACATCCTCAATGATTTCCTCTATTTGATCCTCAGTTTTATTCATGATGGGGCCTCCCGTGCCCGCATCAAGACTTGTCTTCGAACTTGGACTCAACCCCAACTAAAATGTTTGAAGCAACAACCATTTAGGGATCCCATGGTTAGGGCATTCCCTTTGGTACTCCTTAAAACGATCCCAAGCTTCGAAGAGTGACTCATCTCGCCTTTGCTCAAAGGATTGAATCTTGTGGCGACACTCCGCCGTCTTCCCATGCGAATAGAACTTGTTTAAGAATGCACTCGTCACCTCGGTCCAAGTGCCAAGTGAGTTGGGCTTAACCTCCTTGCCAAGCCAATCACTTGCTCGCCCAAGTAGAGAGAACCGGAACAATGTCAACCTCACATAATCCGATGTGACACCATTGTGCTTGATTGTGTCACAATAGTGCTCGAATTGTTTGAGATGTTCGTGAGGTGATTCATTACTCTTCCCACAAAAGGGGTAGCTTTGGAACAAATTGATCAAGGCGGGCTTGATCTCAAAGTTGTTGGCACCCGTTGTTGGGGCTTGAATACCACATGTAGCTTCGAATGCCCCCGGTATTCCCAAGTTCTTAAACGGGAGCGCCATGTTCTTAAAAACTTGCTCACTCTCTTGTTATTCCTCACCAACACTCAACGATGCGAATCTGTTATTGCTTGATGACCTAGACCGCACACGCCTTATTCTCCTAAGTGTCCTCTCCAATTCAAGGTCAAGAGGATGGAGGGTCCTTTGAAGAGCACGCCCCCTAACAAGCATACAAACTCAAGAAAAACCGTGAGCAATGCCAAGGAAAAAGAAAGCTAAACTAAATTGCAATGTTTTTTTGTATTTTCTAATAATGAACTAGTCTCAACTTAAACTCAAAAACAACAACCGTTCCCCGGCAACGGCGCCATTTTGATAGGACGTTTTTCCGTCGTTGAAAGATCAACGCCACAATCAAACAAAATTTATAGAACCACTAGACCAACCAACTATATGAATTATAGTGGCAAGTAAAGGGATCGTCCCAGAGAAACGATGGTTCTCGAGTTTAAATGTCAAGCTGTAGGGGGTTTTTTTTTGTTTCCCGTTTCCTACAAGGGGGGTGTTGGCCGGCTCGTTTAGAGAACCGTTTGAATTTTTGCACCTCGAAGGAGTCGCCACCAAACTTTATTTATGGTCTTGTTTGGAAAGACCGCAAATGACTCTATTTTTGGATAAGGCCTTGAATCCGTGAAACGGATGGGTGAGATCCGGGCTCGGGAACGAAAATGCTTATTCGGCGAGCTTTAGAAATATTCAAGTACGTTGGCACAACATTAATTCGAAAATAAACCCTAGATTAGACTATGTGGGTTTGATTTTTAGAGCAAAATAGAATTTCTAATTGTATGGTGGTCACTTTGCTTTAAAGATTGATTTAAGGAACCTAAGGCCGGTTTGTCCAAAAATATCTTCGTTAAGCGTGATGTAACCTTTGTATTTTGTTGTATTTAGCATGTTGGTGATGAAAGCGATAAAGCACATAAAGCAACATCACAATACTAAATAAAGTGCGGAATTAGTAAATACAAGACCCCCTAGAAAAGGACTAGGGAGTAGGTCCACATTGCCTAGAAATGGACTAGGCAAGTAAAGATGCGGAATTGAAAGTGCGGAATTGAAATTGCGGTATTGAAATTGCGGTATTGAAAGTGCGATATTGAAAGTGCGATATTGAAAGTGCGATATTGAAAGGTGCGATATTGAAATTGCAATATTGAAAGGTGCATAATTGAAATTTGTACTTGGGCACATGAGATTCGAACGCCAAGCGGCTCCTCAAAAATAAGTGCGCCCGACACGAATTCAAAGCCAAAAATCTCAACTTGGGAGAGGTTGCTCAACCCAAATATCCTAGATTTTGCATATTAAACTTGAAATTGAAAGCTTGAATATTGAAATGTTTGAACTTGAAATGATTGAAATTTGAATTTGAAATGATTGAAATTTGAACTTGAAATGATCCTAGTTTAGGGAAATAACTATGAATAACCCTAAACATGGTAAGATCTTTGAAAATTAAAGACTTGAATTTGTATATTGAAAATAGAGTTTTGAATCTCAAAGACTAAACCATTAAATGTTAAAAGGTGTTTATCTTTGATTACCCCATGTTTGACGGTGATTATAGCCCAAGAGATGATTGTAAACAACTTGGACATCCTTGAATCTTTGAAAATTGTATTTTGTATTTTGAAAAAGTTTGTATTTTTGGAAAACATATCTGATTGTTGCAAGTGGTGTTTTTTATTGATTGAAAAACACCAACTTGCTAATCATTTAGAAATCAAAGCAACATAGTAGATTAGAATTGGATTCGGATTTACCTAGTTAGATTTAGGCAAGAGCTCCCAATTGCTTTTGATTTTAGGAAATTTGTATGTGTATTTGAGGAGTTTTGTGTTGTATTTTGAGACGTAATGTCGAAATTACGACGTTGTATTGTTGTGCCCCCCCTTTTTTCGATGGAAATGAGGGGTATTTATAGGAGGGAATGGTGCAAAAAGCCAGCACACGCCAGCGCCTGGCGCCAGGCCAGCGCTGTGCGCTGCTGACGTGGCTTGAATGCGGCCAAAGCAAGGACGGGGAATCGTCCTTGTTTCGTCTTGTAGCGTTGTACCTGTTGTACGAATAGTACTAGGTTTGGCGTTTTGTATTTTCTTGGAGGTTAAGGCATCGTTTAGCGTCTAAAAACAAGCCTTTCTCGGGTTTTTGAATTCCGGTTTTACGGGACGGGGCCCGGCATGCTCGGTTTTGTGGGTCGGCCCCCGAATTTGACTTGCCTTATATGATTTTGAGTGGAAAAGGCCTAGTAAAACCAATGGGATGGTCTACTAGTTGATTGTACTTGGATTTTGAAATTGGATTTGGAAAGTTGTATTTTGTATCGAGAACCGAAAGGGGAACGGTCTCGGGGGTTGGATTTTGGACCTTGAATTTGGAAATGTTCTTAGCAATTGGGATTTTCGCCTGGAGTTACTCCAATCACCTAACAAGGATAATGGTATCGTCATCATCCTAAAGGGGACACACAAATTAGGTGTCTACACAAGCTAATTCGAACAAGAGGTTGGATTTGAATTATCACTAAGATGCTAAACTAACAATTAAACTAGATTGAATCAAGGAAGCTAAATGTTAGGGAGTTGGGGATAGTCTAGGGAAATCGGGGGAAATGAACTACCATATAGTAATCATGAATGATGCAATGAAATAGCACATAGGGGAATGAAAACTAATGACGTACTCGCCACCTCTCGGATAGAGCACGCGAAGCAACCTAGCCCATGGAAAGCTTTCGCATAATCCTAAGCTAGATTTGCTTGCATATAATAGGAACTATCATTCACTTGCATGAATTAGGCTCACAATGTCTTGCCAAACCTAAATCATACATTCCAATCTAACTCAATCAACTAGCATTTGCAACTACTACTCAATTGATCATGGAAAATCCTAGCACTAAATAAATTTAATCACATCAATCATTAATCAATTAAATCATCAAATTCCCCTAATTAGACCCCTAGATTCTCCCCTTTCCCTAACCTAAATCTACTCACTAGCCATTCTAGAAATCAAGAAATCCATTAATTCTACACTAGCAAGCATGAAATTGAAGGATTAGGAAGAGAGAATCAAAGACTAGAACAATCAATTGAACAATCAACAAGAGAATTAAAGATCAAAGTAACTAAAGTAAAATCAAGAAGAATTCAAGAATTGAAGGAATTAAAGGACAATCCACAATCACAACAAAAGCAAGAATTAAGAAATTGAATTGAATTGCACAAAATTATAAGAAGAGTTTAGAGAACTACAAATTGATGCTTCAATGGAGGAGAGTTTCTCTCTCTAGGAAATGCTGAAAAACTAACTTTGAGAATCTAAAATTATCAACTAAAATTCTACACTTAACAAAATAATCGAAAAATCTATTTATAAGTTTCCCCAAATATAAGCCAAAATTCGAATAAGAGCAGCCCGCGCAGCCATTCGGTTGCACAGACCTTTTGTGCGACCGAACGTAAAAGAATCATTCGAGCACATACTGGGTCCTGTGCGAGCGAAGGCATCGAAGAACATTTCCTTCGTCACGTGCGACCGAACGAAGAACCCTGTTCGGTCGAATGGAGTTTCTTTGGCTCACAATTCCTCTGCAGCATGATTCGCTCGAACGAAAAGCCTTGTGTGGGCGCACAACTCTTGTGCGGTCGAGTTGATGACCTTGTGCGGTCGCATCCCAAATTAGGGACATTCTGCCTCCAAAAACCAAACCTGTGCGACCGAACAACAGAGCACGTCCGGTTGCATAAAACATAAGCTGTCGAATAGTAGGCTCTGCGATCGCATCCCAAATTAGAGACCTTCTTGTTGCGATTAAAGCGAAAATTAGAACAAACTTATCTGATTCGATGAACTGAACGAAAAACAATTGTTGCGTCGTGGACACCCACTGTCCTAAAAGACGATTCCGCGCTACCTCCCGGTGCAGTAGAACAGAATGCGGTCGCCCTCCAGGATTAGCGCAACTCCGACGTTGTGTGCACTCACAAAGCCGGATGGAGTCAGAACGTATGCCCAAAACCGAGAGCAATTTTGTGTGAGAGTAAGAATGTGTTTTCGTATTTTGTGTGTATGATTTTTCTGTGTGAAGGGAACTGAAACTCTGATTTAAATAATTAGAAGGAAAGCATTGCAACAGACAAAAACGGCTGAGGGAATGAATGTTGCAACAGCCAGAAAACGGTCAAAAACATTGATCATAGTAACAGACGTAATTAATGGCATTTAATCCAACGGTTACGTAATCAATACTGATTCCCGTAACAGTGACTTGCGCAAACCGGTCCAGTTACCAAAAAGAACAGGGTTGACCCACAAAACCCACCCCACGCCCGCGAACCGCATTCCCAAGTACCAAGTACCAAGTACCAAGGCCCAAGGCCCAAGGCCCAAGGCCCAAGGCCCACGGCCCACGGCCCACGCCCGTCCCGGCGCGCGCGCGCGTGTGTGTGATGTGTCCACCCATACCATTCTCACACTTTCTTAAACAAGAGTTACACTCATTCCCCAATTAATAAACAAGAGGAATATGAAGAGTTTTTCCAATGTGGGACTCTTGAATTTTCACTCACCCTTTTTTCCTTTGTGTTTCCCAATGAGAATTTCCAACAATCCCCCACAGGTTCGAATATGCGGAAAAGAAAGAAAAGAAAGGAGAAGGATATTGGTTTTGGGCAAAACAAAACAATTGAATAGGTGTCAATGTCTTTCGACTTGAATTAACACTTAGTGACATTTAAGCTATGATCTCTTTCCTACCAAGTGACTTTCGTATTGAACTTGATAGGGAGATAGAAACCCGTCACTTAAAGCACGCAACTGAATATGTATGACATTCTGACTCCGCGAATAAAGTGACGCCTTATATTGGCCATACGTCCGACCTGGATATGCTCATAGGTGCTCTAGAGAATAGCCCACATCGCAATTCTCATAGGAAGCGGCCACACTTTCACACCTACGTAGGTGAATCCCATCAAGTGTGAGCTACATTCATACCACCAAACATATGGTATGGGTTCATTAAGAGCCGTATGCTCAACCTCTTTCCTATTGTAGCAAGCACATTATAACATCTAGGGGATGGACAAAAAATAAAATTTTGTGCTTCCGAATTATAACAATAATGTCGTCCTTTGAACTCTGTGAGTAGGAGTTCATTATTTTACAATTCATTCAACGGGCTTCAGGCCCATCCCTTCCGATGTTTCCAAAACTAGTTTTCTACATAGGCCTTTCGTTAACGGATCCGCAATGTTCATTTCAGACTTTACATAGTCTAGTGATATCACCCCACTTGACAACAATTCTTTGATGGCCTTGTGCCTCAAACGAATGTGCCTTTTCTTCCCATTGTAGGCATGGTTGTTTGCCACAGCAATAGCCGCTTGCGAATCACAATGAAGTGCAACTGAAGGAGCTGGCTTCCCCCACAGCGGAATATCTGCAAGCACATTTCTCAACCATTCTGCCTCATGACCTGCCAATTCAAGAGCAATAAACTCAGATTCCATAGTAGACATAGCAGTACAAGATTGTTTACAAGATTTCCAAGACACAGCTCCACCCCCTAGGGTGAAAACATAACCACTGGTAGAGTTAATTTCATCATTGCCAGAAACCCAGTTAGCATCACAATAGCCTTCCAAAACTCCTGGAAACTTGGAGTAGTGCAAACTCCAATCCATGGTACCCTTAAGGTACCTGAGCAATCTCTTCAAAGCATCCCAATGTTCATGACTTGGGTTATGAGTATACCTGCTTAATCTACTCACAGAATAAGCAATGTCAAGTCTAGTGTAGTTCATCAGAAACATAACACTACCAATAATCTTAGCATATTCAGATTGGCTAACAGGATCACCATTATTTTTCCTTAAGTGGATGCTTGGATCATAGGGAGTCCTAACTGGATCGACGTCAAAAGAGTTAAATTTTTTAAGTAACTTTTCAACATAGTGAGCTTGGCTAAGACAAATGCCATTTGGAGTTCTCTTGATTTTCACTCCTAAAATCACATCTGCCTCACCCATATCTTTCATTTCAAACTTAGAACTTAGAAAACTTTTTGTCTCATTTACTCGATCCAAATTAGTCCCAAAAATTAACATATCATCCACATAAAGACAAATAATCACACAACCATCAGAATCATGCTTAGAGTAAAAACAAGAATCACGTTCATTTACATGGAACCCATTACCTGTCATAGTCTTGTCAAATTTGTCATGCCATTGCTTTGGAGCTTGCTTAAGCCCATACAAGGACTTGACTAATTTACAAACCTTATTCTCTTGACCAGGAACAACAAACCCTTCCGGTTGAACCATGTAAATTTCCTCATCCAAATCACCATTTAAAAATGCAGTTTTAACATCCATTTGATGCACAACAAGATCATGAATGCAAGCAAGAGCAATCAAAGTTCTAATAGTAGCAATTTTAGTGACAGGAGAATAAGTATCAAAATAATCAATACCATGCCTTTGGGTGAATCCCCTTACCACAATTCTAGCCTTATACTTGTCAATGGATCCAGTGGATTTCAATTTTTTCCTAAAGATCCATTTACAAGTAATGGGCTTGCAACCCCTAGGCAGATCAACCAACTCCCAAGTATTGTTACTTAGGATTGACTGAAGTTCACTATCTATTGCCTCTTTCCAAAACACTGCATCAACAGATTTCATAGCCTCTTCATAGGTCCTAGGATCATCTTCCAAAATAAAGACATAAACAAAGTCATCATCAATCAAGTAAGGTTCAGTTAAGAAAGCAGTAATAAAATCATCACCATAACTGGTTTCCTTTCTTGCCCTCTTGCTCCTCCTTGGCTCCAATTCAGAATTCACATCAGAGGTGGGAGGAGCAACAACAGGCATACTAGAAGAAGTGCTAGAAGAAGGCACATCATTGATACAAGATATTTTCAAAGGAAATACTGTTTCAAAAAACTCGGCATCTCTTGCCTCAATGATGTTACCACCTGCATAAGAATTGTTAGCACCTTTAACAAGAAAACGATATGCAGCACTTTGGTAAGCATAACCAATAAAAATACAATCAACCGTTTTAGGACCAATCTTGTCCCTTTTGAAGCTGGGTATAGCCACCTTTGCTAGACACCCCCACACTTTCAAATAACTTAGGTTAGGTGCACGACCCTTCCATATTTCGTATGGAGTCTTGTCTAGCTTCTTGTGAGGTACCCTGTTTAAAACATGACAAGCAGATAATATAGCTTCCCCCCACATGTTATCAGAAAACCCAGAACTAATAAGCATAGAATTCATCATGTTCTTCAATGTTCTGTTCTTCCTTTCAGCAATCCCGTTCTGCTCGGGTGTGTAGGGAGCCGTTGTCTCATGAATGATCCCATTCTGCTCACAAAATGCCTTAAGAGTGTTAGGGTCATATTCACCACCCCTATCACTCCTAAGTCTCTTGATCTTCCTATCAAGTTGGTTCTCCACTTCGGCCTTGTATTTGAGGAACATTTCCTCAGCCTCATCTTTTGACCTGAGAAGATAAACCATGGTGAATCTTGAGCAGTCATCAACAAAAGTAATATAATACCTTTTACCACCCCTGGTCTCATAATTTTTAAAATCCCCCAAGTCACTATGAACAAGCTCTAGTACTTTAGTTTGTCTATCTATTGATTTAAATGGCTTCTTTGCAAACTTGGCCTCAACACATACTTCACATTTTGCAAAATCAGTTTTAGAAAAACTGGGGATCAAGTTAAGTTGTTTAAGCCTTTTAATTGAAGCAATGTTAAGATGACCCAACCTTGCATGCCATAAATCAATAGACTCAGCAATATAAACAGAAGAAGTACTAGCATTCTTATTCATAATTTCAAGTTTGACATCAAGAGTAAATAAACCCCCATTACAGAAACCCTTTCCCACAAACTCCCCATTATGAGTAATAACAAGCCTATCAGAATCAAATGAAAGCTTCAATCCAGCCTTAATTAGCAAGCTACCAGAAATCAGGTTTCTACGCATTTCTGGAACATGCAACACATTGGTAAGAGTAATAAGTTTTCCAGAGGTAAGAGTGAGAACGATCTTCCCTTTGCCTTGAACAGTTGCAGAAGCTGAATTACCCATGAAGACATTTTCACCATCAGTTTTTTCGTAGGTAGTGAACATGTCTTTGTTGGTGCAGATATGTCTCGTTGCTCCAGTATCAACGATCCATTCAGCAACATTACCTGTCAAGTTAGCTTCTGAAACAACAGCAACAAAATGGTTAGGATTAGAAACTTCATTAGCTTCAGCAAGGTTGGCTTGGTTCTGATCCGACTTCTTCTTGGATCTGCAATCTACAGACTTGTGACCAGTTTTCCCACATTCAAAACACTTGCCCTTGAACTTATACTTCATTGGTTTCCCTTGAGGCTTGAAAGGACTTCCCTTTCCCTTAAACTTTTCAGAATATGCATGAGGCTTAGGTTCTACAAGGTTAGCCTTAGCAGACCCGGAAAACACAGATTGACCCTTATCCTTAATACGATTTTCCTCCTCAATTTTCAGGTGACCTACAAGCTCCTCTAAGGCAAGGTCCTTTTTCTTATGCATTAACTGATTACGAAAACCTTTCCAAGAGGGTGGGAGTTTCTCAATTAAAACTATAGCAAGGGTAATATCACAAATACTCAAACCCTCGGCAGCCATAGCAATGCAAATATTTTCATAAGCATGAATCTGATCAATAATTGGTTTATCATCTTGGACTTGAAAAGCTAACCACTTACTAACACAATAACGCTTAGTACCAGCATCATCAGTTCCATATTTCTTTTCTAATGCATCCCAAATATCCCTAGCATGATTAAACCCCATATAGATATCAAGCAAAGTATTCGACATAAGATGCAGCAACATGCCCTTACATGTCCTATCATCTTTAGCAAATTTCAACTCAACAGCATGCAAATCAGTTTCATCATCAGGTTCGACAACATCATCAAGCACATAAGCAATCTCAATTTGTTCTAAATAGAATCGCATCCTAACAGCCCAACGTTTATAATTCTTGCCATCAAGAGGTTCTAACTTAGACATATCAGGAATCATGAATTTGGAAGTCAAAGCCATAATAATCGTCTTTTAGATTGTTGCGATTAAAGCGAAAATTAGAACAAACTTATCTGATTCGATGAACTGAACGAAAAACAATTGTTGCGTCGTGGACACCCACTGTCCTAAAAGACGATTCCGCGCTACCTCCCGGTGCAGTAGAACAGAATGCGGTCGCCCTCCAGGATTAGCGCAACTCCGACGTTGTGTGCACTCACAAAGCCGGATGGAGTCAGAACGTATGCCCAAAACCGAGAGCAATTTTGTGTGAGAGTAAGAATGTGTTTTCGTATTTTGTGTGTATGATTTTTCTGTGTGAAGGGAACTGAAACTCTGATTTAAATAATTAGAAGGAAAGCATTGCAACAGACAAAAACGGCTGAGGGAATGAATGTTGCAACAGCCAGAAAACGGTCAAAAACATTGATCATAGTAACGGACGTAATTAATGGCATTTAATCCAACGGTTACGTAATCAATACTGATTCCCGTAACAGTGACTTGCGCAAACCGGTCCAGTTACCAAAAAGAACAGGGTTGACCCACAAAACCCACCCCACGAACCGCATTCCCAAGTACCAAGTACCAAGTACCAAGGCCCAAGGCCCACGGCCCACGCCCGGCCCGGCGCGCGCGCGTGTGTGTGATGTGTCCACCCATACCATTCTCACACTTTCTTAAACAAGAGTTACACTCATTCCCCAATTAATAAACAAGAGGAATATGAAGAGTTTTTCCAATGTGGGACTCTTGAATTTTCACTCACCCTTTTTTCCTTTGTGTTTCCCAATGAGAATTTCCAACACTTCTGACTCCAAAAATCAATCATGTGCGACCGAACAACAGAGCATGTTCGATCGCACAGAACTGGATATTCCTTGTACTCATTTGCACTCCTCTGTTCGGGCGCACAAACCATTACTCGATCGCACAAGCCCTGTTTTGGCTTGATTCTACTTGTTTTCCATCACTTTTCATCATAATCACCTATAAAGCACAAGATGGAACGAAACTTATAAAATTCACACAAAAAGCTACAAAAACTATAAAAAAGTATAAAAACTAACATAAAATTCTAAGCTAAGAGCGACATTTAAATGTCGCTCATCATTTGTATAATGATATTTACTTTTATATGCAATTCACATTTATCTTCTTTGTATCTTGATTTCCTGCAGCTCACAAAAACCCTGTTAGAATTAGAGGAAGAAAAGGCAGTGTGGTCAGCAAAGTAAAAAACTTCTATTGAAGTCATCAAAGAAAAAGAAAATGTTTATAATGGTGGGATCATTTCATTATCAAGTGATCTTTCACAATGGTGAGATCATTTCATCATAAAGTGATCTTTCAAAGTTAAATTACATATTATAAGTTTTTGCTCTGAACCTTGCATAATCTACATCTTAATAAACTCCCCCATCCCGATTCAATCAAGCTTTTGAACTCGCGTAGCTGATATTATCTTGTAGTGAGCTTATTTTTCAATTATCTGGAGGTTTAGTATATTTTAAGGGGGTGGTGATGGGTAGGTGTGGTGAGGTTGAGGGAAAGTGTTTAAATAATTGAATTGAAAAATGAATTAATTATTCCCTTTCTCTGGCCAATTGGCTACTTACTGCTTACAGAGCTAATTTTTTGTTGCACGTTCTAAAAAGTGGAGCCAGGAGGCTAATGATGAAAGATAGATTAAAAAACATTTACATAGTCAGAAGGCTCTTCTTGGGTCTGATTACTGCAAACGAGACTGCTTTTCTGGTAAAAGAAATGACTAATGTGCTGATCGTCCCAGTTGAAACCAGAAAGATAACAGGTGAAGAAAGCGTTATACACCAGACACTGTAGGTAAAAGAATTCCTACTTGTCAGTTGAACTATGTTGATGTTGTTGAGCTGTTAGTCGGATGAAAATCTATATTGCATAATTCAACATTTTCTACTAAAAACGGAGTCATATTTCCATTACATGATTGAGAAAGGTAATTTTTATAGCACTATTTTTCCTATTTGGCATGACATGCAATCTGATGAGTTTATGACTACCGTCTTTTTGCAAATTTGATGTAATATTAGTGGGTTTACTTGAGTTATTTGTTGTTTTTAGCTGATGTTCTTTGTGAAAGAATAATATACTGCCTTCAGCTCAACAATGTTGTCCATATTTGAAATATGTTGGATTTACTTGGTATTTACTATTTAGGATTATTATAAGGAGCTGGAAGTTCTTGCCTTTGAAATGGAAACAACAATTGCTTCTCTTGATTAGGAGCTTGCTGCAGAAAAAGAAGAATTACTTGCTATAATGAAAGTTTAATTTTTAAATATTGAGATGCTTAAAATTAAGTATATTAAACATATAAAGGGTACGCACTACTACATTTCTTATCAGATGAAACGCCTAAAAACGTTGCATTAGGCATCAAAATCCGTCGCATTCGACCTAATGCGACGACAAATTACCCTTGCATCCGGTGGCGTTGCATTAGGCCTAATGCGACGATCAGTGACCTAATGCAATGGGAAATTAATACCGTCGCATTAGATAAACATCCAATGCGACGGTCCTTAGATGGAGTGTCGCATTAGTTCTTTAGCTAATGCGACGGGCATTTTAGCTAATGCGACGGTTCTTTTAGCTAATTCGGCGGTTATTTTAGCTAATGCGACGGATATCTACAATGGCTTAAAGAATTAATGCAACACGTTTTAGCCTAATGCGACGGTAAATTATTGTCAAAATAAATATGTTGAGCACCTAATGCAACGGGTTAATTTATTCATATTAATAAATAATAATAATAATAATAATAATAATAATAATAACAATTAAAATTATTATTCTAAATTAAGAAAGGATGTCAATAATAAAAGATTTTCATTGACTTAAAGAGTAATATTAGAATGTTAGTGCCCATAGGACACATGCATTACAAAATAGTCGTTCACTAATTAATTTTGTGTTTTTAATGACAAAATGCATAAAATTAAAATCCACATAAATAAATTCAACGTACATTACTAGAAATCACAAAATGACTCAAAAACAAACAAGAGCCTCCACCGTATCATTGCTAAATCTACATTTCTCCATCATTTAGCTCACCATGTTCCTGCAAGTTTAAATCACGAATGGGCACAAGTTAGAGATGGTGCACTAGCTATAACACGATAAATTAAATAATTTAATAAACTTCATGTTTATTCAAATAAAGCATGAAATTTCACAAAAAATTAAGCAATACCTAGATACGACTATTTTTAAATGAAAATCTCAAATCCTTAAAATGACTCCAATCAAATACAACTTATTGTTTTGGGACGGAGGAAGTAGAAATTGTGTTTAAAGTTTGAACCAAGCTGAGCAGGAACAATAATACAACGAGGGTGATGATGCACACCTTGAGGCTGCTGTTCAAATCCTGAGGGTGTTAGACAAGCATGTGCAAAACCCAATAAGTACGGCAGAAATGGCAGTGTACTGGGGTTTGCAGCTTTGCACCAACATTAAAAGAGGAAAAAAACCAATGTGCCTAAACAAGCCCAAAAACATATTGTCCTATAGTGTCTTATTTTGGTGCAATAAGCTCAAGCTGTACTAAGGCCATCCCATGTTGGGAGAAACAGTTGAAAGAGAAAAAGCTCCACATCAGAGGTTACAATAGGGTTACCGTATATATGTGCAATGTACAAGGAGAGTGACCCCCATCCTTATCCAACATCAAGAGCTGTATTACCATCTTGTATTCCTGACCTCTCACAATATAAATCTAACATTTTTTTCTCCACACCATCTAGATTTGGCTGGTTGTGAGAAAAATAACAGCAACTGCAACCAGGAGGCAGAACAAATGAATGCAGAACACAAAAGTTAATTATTGATAATCAGCAGTTCAACAATGCACATTTTCGTAGTTCTATTAGCATGCTACATTGTCAAAAAGAACACACCGATGTTTTTACCTGTACGTGAGATGTTTTCCTAGAACTAGCTTGAAAAAGGAAGTAGGGAGTTCATAGTGTTGCGATTTTGCCGTATCAGTTTGAATAGCTATAGGCATTTCTGTCAAAGCTACAGGAGAAGATGTAGTTAACTAGTGCATGATTGACCAGCAGTCTCTCATCATTTTACCAAGACTATCTCAAGTTCATTGACATTAAATCGGATCACAAACATGAATATCTAAGATATAAGTAGTTATGTTCTTTCATCACCTCCCTAGTCCCTACCAGGCTACCACTCAAATCAATTGAAGGTTGGAATTTTAGGAAATACAATCATAAACCATTACTATTTGTGCCTACTCTATTCTTAACATCATAAACCAATTATTGCCAAAAATATCCTTAAGCAAGAGGAAAAATAGGGCCCTGTAAGAGATCGAGGGGATTAAAGGTACTAAGTGAAATGTTAATTAGGAAACTAATTTATAGTCCTCCATAAATTTTCACCCTTCGCATAAAGTACTAATCCATAATCCTTCATACTAATTGCAAAAGTATCTG
This sequence comes from Spinacia oleracea, assembly GCF_020520425.1. Taxonomy (NCBI): domain Eukaryota; kingdom Viridiplantae; phylum Streptophyta; class Magnoliopsida; order Caryophyllales; family Amaranthaceae; genus Spinacia; species Spinacia oleracea. The sequence continues at coordinate 131,594,245 of NC_079490.1, read as the reverse complement.
AAGAAAGCACACCAAAATTTAGTAAAACAAAAAGGAAAAAGTGCATAAACTTATTACTCTATTTAATTCTTTAGCCCTTTCTAACTGACTAAGAAAGGTATTGTAAGAGTTAAGCACCACAAGATACCTTCACAAAATGATAACATCAACAAGGAAATTGAAACCTATGATTTAAGCTAATCAATTACTTTACCGTGTAGTTTTTCGCAAGATCGAGAACATGACAACGCTCAACAAACATCCAAACAAAAGTAACTCACACTTCAGTTATAATGTCGAAGCTTGCTCAATATACTACATACTCTAGTCTGCACACGCTTTATATCACCTCATTCAAACTCACATTTCTAAACAATTTGATGGTTTACCTCTAAACCCCAAAAGTAAAACTAACTACATTATTTGCTAAATCACCACAGTCCAGTGCGCTCGCAAATTACCACACAAAAAAAATTTAATAAAAATTGAAACAAAATATCAATACCATTTACCACTCACAATATATCAACAAATTAAATATATCATGATGATTTCTTGACCAAAATAACAAAACTCTTTGATGATTTTTTTACTTCACATATAGACAAGACTAACAGCTTACTAATTTGTATAGTTTGTTTTTCTAAACTAGATTATAACAAAAAATAATAATTATACTTCGTATTAAAAACTAAAATAAAAGTTAACAATACCTTACAGCCTATCCCATGGAACATTTTGAAAATTGTATTGACCCTTATTTAAACGGAAAATAGAACACAACACGGCCTTAAATAGGTTCATATCAGGGCCACTCAAATTGGAGAAGGGCTAATAAGTTTAGATCAATGGAGATAATAGAAGTTAAAAAAGAAGGAAGTCTATCCTGAAAATCGAAGAAAACTAAAACAAGAGGAAGACATGAAACTGTTTAACTAAATACATCAGATGCTAAATCCCTAGTATCTCCTCACATATAAGCAGTGGCATCTTTAAAACCGACAACGGCGACAAGTGACAGTGAATTGCCACAAACTATTAAAACATTACCGCCAATTGAAATCAATGTATTAATGTATTGTAGGTAAGTGATCAGAATGTTCATGCTAGGACAGCATCTACTTACACATATCTTGAGTTAATCTCTAGTGAGCCCCCTTCCAGTTCAAGAGCAGCAACACGATTCAGTACATATAAGTGTGATCGGTATACATGTGGGCAGTAATGTTCAGAGAATGGAGCATAGCTTCTCCCGTTTTATTGAAGATGAAAACACAAATTCCACCATTGTTCACATCAATTGCTCGAAATATGAATTACCAAGATAACAATAGTGTGTTATTTCTAGAGAATAAAATAAGCAGCCAGAATATACCAAACTTTGGCCAACAAATGACATAGCGCTCATACCTTTCTGGGCCTAGACTTGGATGAGTCCTACGGAATGCGATCTAACAACAAAAAAAATTCACTTTAATAATGGAATATCAAGTAATAAATTGACTTCCCGGAGATCTCAAGACAAAAAAAATGGTAAACCTTAAACGTAATTCAAGAAATTTGGCCATAAATTTAATCGAAATAGCAAACCTTGTGAGAGTTTATGAATCTGTTTTACAGGATTACAACTTGATTGGGATGGCCCACTCCATCCTTCGCCGTCCTCTTCCTTCTTCGTGGTGGTGTTGCGGACCCTCTAAACCCTCGAACTCTAAATTGCAGACCCTCTAAACCCTCCACTTGCGAATTACAGACCCTCTAAACCCTAAATCTGCGAATTGGTGTTTGCGATTTGCAAATTGAAGCGAAAATCATTAATTTCTCTCAGTCTCTCTCCTCTCTTGTGTTTTTAATTTCTGTTGTCATCTCTTCTTTTTTTAGGGTAAAAAATCGAGCAGGTAGGGCTTGAAAATTTTGGGGAATGGGGTTTGAAATTTTGCGAAATAATGGGAGGGAAAATAGTGAAAGGCCACGCGCGCACTTAGATATTTTATTTTCACCATCGTTACATTAGCCTAGCAAGGTGTTGCATTAGATAATCTAATGCGACGGTTTATCACTACCGTTATATTAGCCCAACTTTCAGGTGTGTTATAGAGGAAATCGTTGCATTAGCTCTATCTAATGCAACGGTTCTATGTGAGGTGTCGCATTAGGTTTTTTATAACCGTCGCATTTCATTAAAAATGTAGTAGTGGGTTGATAATACCTATTTAGGTTCATTATTTAAGAGTTGGGAGTTAAAACGACCATTTTAGTCTAAATATGATATATAATGATCAAACGAGCCTTAAATGTGCATAAATTAGCTAAAGTAGGTGAGAATGAGTCTTAGAAACATAAAACTAAGTATATTAAACATGCAAAAGATTTAGAATACATATTTAGTTTCATTAGTTGAGTGTTGGGAGTGAAAACGCCCATTTTATTCAAAATAAGACATATAGCGGTCAATGAGCCTTAAATGTGGCCAAAGTAGGTGAGAGTGAGTCTTGTAAAACTAAGTATAGTAATCATGTAAAGGGTTTAGAAAATCAGAGTAACATAACTGATCAGAAGATAGCAGAAAGCATATCAAAAGTTCAACAATAAGCAACAATAAGCTGATCAACAATAAGCATATAAGTAACTCATCAGAATAAAAACAGCAACAACAGTGCTAAAGACTTTGTGTAGAATCAAATTACAGTCTACTACAGATTTCCGCATATTTGCTGCTTCATTATATATTTCATTCTGATTTCATGCCCTTTCAGCATTATAATACTGCTCATAAGAATTCAAGATTCCCTGCTTATTGTTTCAAACTCTGTGCAGTAACTGTTAGCTATATCACTAGTAGAAAAAACCTCTATTGCACCCCCCCTTGTTGCAGCGTACATGTCTTCATTCGCTTCAACAAGTAGTCAGTCAACGCGGGTCAAATCCTATAAAGGGTTGTTGCAGCGTACATTTTAAATGTTCTCTGCAATTAGTGTTTTTGCAGGGGGCTTTTACTGTTCGCTGTAATAAGTTATAACCTATTGCAGAGTACATCTCATTGTACGCTGCAACAGGTCAGCTCTCAAAACCAATTCTCGCTTCTAATTAACAATACTGGCTCGCGTTTTAATTTGCAGCAGCTGGTACTTGGAACTTTTTTCCCCTTTCAAAATTTCTCATCGCGCGCATCACCTTCTTCTTCGATCTTCCTGGCCTCAACTCTACCGGAAACACCGCAGCACCTGGCCCCTTCTTCTTCTTCAATCTTCCTCGCTGGCCCCCTTCTTCTTCCCTCTGCGTTTTTTCTCTCTCCTCTGCTTCTCAGTCACATCCGAAAATTAGGGTTTGTGAATTGAAATTGGGGATTTGGGTGTTAGGGCTTTTCGTAAGCAGTGGTGGTCGACACATCTGAACCTTCTTCCGACACATCAGAGGCAGAGCAGTGGTGGTCGACACATCCGAACCTTCTTCGTCTGTTAAGGATAGCAATCTTCGATTCACGCGTTTCCGCCGTTGGTAATTTAATTTTCTTCTTGAATTTGTGTTATTTTACTTTAATTCTTATTCAATTTGATGATTAATCAACTTTATTGGTTTAATTTGATTTGATTGATGATTCTATGCGATTCCTTAGAAGTCTTTGATTTTGCTGATTGAAGGATTGAATTATCTGTGTGCCCATGTTCTTTGTTTAATGTTATGTGAGTACTATGTTGTGTATGGTTGAGGGGGTTGGTGTTCTGTTTGTGATACATACCAATTTTTTTGTGTATCTAATCTTGTTTTATGGTTGATTGGCCTTATGGAAACATCTGATAGGACGTTTGAGGTCGCCTAGTCCCTATATTGGAATTGCACATTCTTCAATGGGATGTTTCCACGTCCTATCATATGTTTCCACGTGCTTCAATTGTGTTTGAGCAAAATATAAGAGCAAATGATTGATGTTGTTTAAATATAAGAGGTTGTGGTAACTTGTATTGATGAAGCTTTGGGGTGATCCATTACTTTTGATGAGTGAGAGAGGAGATTTCCATATATTGATGATATCTAGACTATTCTAGCTGAGCTTTCCATATATGCAGACATCTAAACAACTATATTATCTGCATACAAAACGCTAACGAGTAATTTCCAATGTTAATAGCAATGTTGAAATTGGTTTATTGAGATTTTTTTTGGATGAATTAAAATATCAAGGTTGTTTCGAGAAAGATTTTGTACTGGAGGAGTGGAGGGTGTCTAAAAGAGATCCCTAATTTTATTCACATTTTTACTTTCTTTTTTGTTTCACTTTGTATCCCCAATTACACACGTACACTCACGCATAGAAGACCGTCATTCAAGGGTTTGTACATGGGTAATCAGAGTCTTGATTCTCTTCCTAATAGTATCCATCTGGAAATAATTGTCTGTCATTCTATTTTGGGGTATTACTCAGTACCATCTTCAGTTAGACATAATAAATCATTTGGTCAAAATTTCACCAGTTAGAGTTGTACTAGCATGTATCTTCGGAGCAGTATATTATACAGTAGTAATGAGCTAGTCATCCATCCTCAGTCCCTTGAACAAAGAGTTGTTGCATTCACCTGATACTGACATGATATTCTTTGAATTCTCTCTTGATCAGTCAGAGAGATATGCAATGTTGTTGTACATGTCATGATAACTGACACAGTTTGTTTAGGGTTAATAATTGACTATTTTTGTTTGCAGATTTCCAACTTTGAATCGATGGTTTCAGATGCAGACTAATCTTGACCGAGTTTCTGAGATTGTTGTAACACCCAAGGATACAAATGATGCTGGTGGGATACAGAACAACAGGAAATCATCCATTAAACGATCTCGAGAGAATGAAATTGCGAACAACAGAGAATGATTTTGATTTTCGAATGGATCTAAGTGACGAAAAAGAGAACACAACATTCATAACCCTGATTCCTGTTAGTTAGCTCTGGTTAATATTTCAGACCGGTTACCCAGTTCTGGTTAATATTTTACCTCAATCCCCATTTTTGCATGAATCTAACTTGATTTTTTTGTTAATTTTCAGAAACTCGAAGCTTATGCACATGCTGCAGAGCTCTTTAGGTGAGATACTTTAGCCCAATATTTATCCCTTAAGAAGGATCACATAACAACTAAGCCTTGTTGAACCGAGATGTGGCTGTAAGTTATCTATCTTATGTATCCAGATTAGTCCTAGCGCTGCAGACTTGGGGGAGACTTTATGCTCCCTGAACTTTGCTAGTCGAGTCAAGGGAATCGAATACGGTCCAGCTCGCAAGCAGACAGATTTTTCTGAGCTCCTCAAGTATAAGCATCTGGTATGTTCTATGAGAATTTTTTAGAATAATATTGTTGTTGAGTTTTGCCTGCTGTTTAAGCTCGTATTTCTTTTAACAGGCTAAGAAATCAAAGCATGATGAAAAAGAAGCAAAGAAACTGCAGGACATTGTACAATCTTTGCAGCTAAGACTTTCTGCCAGAGAGCATATCAGACAGTAGTGCCTAACTCCTTCTCATTTAGATAGTGCTCGCGAAAATCTTCGAATTCTCAATTCTTTCTTTGTCATCTTACACTCACAAATTTCTTTCTTTGGGGCTTAAAGCTGCTAACTGTATTTTTGTCGTCTTCTCTTTCCTTCTGTTTGACCGTCACTTTACCTCTCAAAGTTAGCTTATTAAATTTTCTAGGATTATTGTACTGGAACTGAAATAACCATTTGACTCCTTGTCACAGGATTGAAGGACGCTATTGACCGTAAAACAAAATGGTTGAAGTACTTTTTCTTGTCACATTCTGTTATGGTGCTGTCAACAAAACTTGTTATTAAATGAATATAGATTCTGAATTGGCAGCTTTGCCTTTTACTACCAAGTTTAGACTTTAGAGTCTGTTTTGTCTAATTTGATTGATGGATTTGATGATGATGGTGATTTCATGGTATATAGTAGCTGGCCAACAACAAGAACAACCGTTAAAACTTCATGATACCGAATAAAACTCGATCCGTTAAAACTTACACGCCACTGTCATTTTGCAGTGTGATTCGTACCTGGGGTGTGATCAGGAGTATAATTTTACAATCGATGTCAAAGAGTCCGAAACTGTTGAAGATGGCAGTTGAAAGGAGGAGCTCTGTATTCCTTTTAATGGATGCCTGACCAGTAATGCAGACTGATCTTGTTGTAGTCGTATAATCTGCTTCTTGTTTAGAATCACTACTTAGTACGTCTCTTTTTGAACACTTTGTGGCTTTTGAAGATTATGACTGTCTGAAGTATTATGCAGTTTCTGATGATATATCTTGAAAATATTTGGTGGTTGTATTTTCAGGGAAATTCTACGCTTTTGCTGCATGTTAAGTCTAATATGCAGCTGTTGTTGCTGTTAATGGTGGCTGCGTTCTGATTCTAGGATCTGGCTGTTGCTAAGGTTTGTGCTTGCGTTGCTTTCTAAGAACAGGCACTTAATATCATGTAATTCTAGGATTTGGCGTTGTTATTTACTGAATATGAATTTCTCTTTGATTTGGAGTTATGTTTCTGATTATGTGCGTGATATTGTGTTATGGGTTATTTTGATGCGCTGCCACATGTCACTATTGAAACAGTGGTGACAATGGAGGTTATCCTTTGGACAGTTCTTTGGAATGAATTTGAGGTTGAATTTGATAATGAGAAGAATTTGCTTGGAGGTTCGTTAGGCGAGAAAGCTGCTGAAGATCTTAAACAAAGAGTTATTGAACATGTAAGCTTTATCTATATTTTCTTCAATCCTTCAGAAAATAATGATAATACTTAGTTTTATAATTTATTTGTTTGCTCTCTTGGCAGAACATACTTGTTATTTCAAAGTACAACTCAAAGATCACCTTGAAGAGACTGTCGGACTTATTATGCCTCAGTATTCAGGTTTGCTGCTTTCACGAGCTAGAGTACTTGCACTATCTTTTCTATGTTGAACAGTTTCCAAACACAGTAGGCAACTTATTGGATGTATCTTCTGGAAATTCTTGCCTAAATCATCATTCCAGCTAGCAATTCACATTAATTCTGATGGCAATTATATCTAGTATGTTGAATATGCATGAGCATTTATTTCCTTGTGATAGATGTACACTAATTTAGGTTGGTTGAGCTAGAAGATGTCCACTCAATTGGCCAAGCTTGCTCCTTGACAGCAAGTATGGTGTTATAGCAGCTTTTTGTAAAATAGAGGAATGGGTTAAATAAAATTGAGAAACTATCTATGTTTTTGCATCTTTCTCAAAATGATTCTTGGATTTTAGAAATGTACATTCCCTTCCTGTTCTTTGTAGTGCAAAATGACCCATAGTGTTACCTCAAGGTTTTTACGTTTGGACACTTGCCCACTTTAATTTTCTATAAATCTAAATCCTTTACATGATTAAAATGCTTAGTTTTAAGTTTCCAAGACGCATTCCAATCTAATTACTCAAATTTTCTAGCACGCACACATTTTCGCTCACAACTTTGAACTAACGAATTTAAGAACTCATTTCAAACTTACTACATGATTCATATGATTAGTTTTAAGTTTCCAAGATTCAATCCAATCGATTTATGCACATTAGAGACTTGTTTGGTCGTTATAGGTCATATTTAGGCTAAAATGAGGCATTTTCGCTCCCAACTTTGAACAAACGAACCTAAAAACTCATTTCAAACTTACTACATGATTCATATGATTAGTGTTAAGTTTCCAAGATTCAATCCAATCGATTTATGCACATTAGAGACTTGTTTGGTCGTTATAGGTCATATTTAGGCTAAAATGAGGCATTTTCGCTCCCAACTTTGAACAAACGAACCTAAAAACTCATTTCAAACTTACTACATGATTCATATGATTAGTGTTAACTTTCGAAGACTCAATCCAATCTATTTATGCACATTTAAGACTTGTTTGGCTGTTATAGGTCATATTTAGGCTAAAATGACATTTTCGCTCATAACTTTGAACTAACGAACTTAAGAACTCATTTCAAACTTATTATATGATTCATATGATTCGTTTTAACTTTCTAAAACTAAATCCAATCTGTTTATGCACATTTCAGACTTGTTTGGTCGTTACAGGTCATATTTATGCTAAAATGAGACATTTTTGCTCCCAACTTTGAACCTAAAGACTCATTTTAAACCCTTTACATGATTAATATGCTTAGTTTTAAGTTTCCAATACTCCTTCCGATCTATTTACGCACATTTAAGGCTTATTGGGTCCTTATAGGTCATATTTAGACTAATTCGTTCCCCACTTTGAACTAAAGAACCTAAGGACTCATTTCAAACTTATTACAAGATTAATATGCTTAGTTTTAAAGATTTCAATACTCATTCCAATATATTTATGCATATTTAAGCTCATTAAGTCGTTATAGGTCATATTTAGACTAAAATGACATTTAATCTAATACTCCCATCAAATTTTTGTTTTTGAAGGTCTATACTCCGAGGAATGCGCCTTATGCTAGTGAAGAAATCGATGTGTTTCGTGAGCAATGGGCTAAGTTTTATTATTCGCCTGAGGGCGCTTGATCGATTTGGTTTAGATGTTATAGAACAATTTTTTTATATTAAAATGTATGTGTACGTTGAAATTGGAACATACATATACTTAAATGTAGTACGTGCACTTTGGTTTTGGGATATATAGTATATAAAACACCAGTTATTGTTTTTATATTTATTATACAGGTTGCGATATTCTATTATTGTTGTTAACAGGTTTCTATTTGGTAAAGACACTCTAGGTATAGCTAAATAAAACTAAATTTTCCCGCCAAAAGTACTTTGTTACAGCGTACATATATATGTATGTTGCAACAAGGGTGTAAAATTAGGCCAAAATCATGACCTGTTGCAGCGTACAAATAGTTGTTCGCTACAACAGGTTATGTCTTTTACAGCATACACCCATTTGTACACTGCAACAAGTCATGATTTTGGCCTAATTTTACATACTTGTTGCAGCGTACATATATATGGACGCGGAAACAAAGCACTTTTCGCAGCGAACAATGTACGCTGCAACAAGTTAGGCCCCCCAATTGCAGCATACGATGTACGCTGCAACAGGGGTCTAAAAGCCCGCGGCAACAAGGGTTTTTTCTACTAGTGTATGGAGTATTCAGACTTGGGTAACAATAAGTGGAGTAGTTCAGTAGCTAGGATTATCTCTTTTATACGCATATTGTGTACCATAAAGAACAGTGTCGTGAATCCTAAGTTTTTTTTTTCAAGATTGTCATGAAGTACTGCACTAGAATGGTTCAGCATGTTCCCGTTGAAATCATTTTGTCCCCAGAGCCAATTTCGATATCCATTCAAGTTTCTCACTATATGATGCTTTCTGCTGTATAGATTCTTGCTTTTGAAATCGTGTATAGCTAAATTGGTCTTTTTTTGTTGTTAATTTTTTTTATTTTGTTCAGTAGGAGTTTTCATTGTACAAGGCATTCATAAGTCCTAAAATTAGAGTTTGGCTTGAGGAATATTTGTATACTTTTCTCATATGTCTGATTTTTTTATGAAAGTATTTCCTCAAAGAAAATAGTGCTATAATTCTTTTTACATTACATATATATGACATAATTTTTTGATGTGTAGATTAATGACGATCCATGTGGCAAAGGTAACAATTAGATCAAGATATTGAAGCTCCGATCTCAATCTCGGGGATTCAGGAATAAATGTTATTTTAGTTGGATAGTCCTAAGAAGTTACTTTATTTCTAGTGTGATTTGTTAACGCAAAAATTTAATGTATGGATATATAATATAAGATCCTATTGTTATTTTGGTCTATTCTTAACTAGTTTGATTATTAGTGCAAATATGCACATAGATGTGTTTTAATTAAAATTAAGTATGTTTTCAAATTATATAGTTATTTTAATTTATAGCTAAATATATATAGATCAACTTGTAATTTTAATAGATTACAGGTAAGTTTGATTATAATTAGATATATTATTTAATTTCGTATATTTGATTCTTCTTGGTTTCAACATAATTGTTAATTCAAGTATTAAAAAAGATTGGGAGGTAAATTGTGAAGCTTTTTTGCATCAAATGTGTTTTGGTGGAAAATTTGTGGAGGTAAATTGTGACGCTTTTTTGCATCAAAAGCATTTTAGTGGGAAATATGGGGAGGTAAATTGTGACGCTTTGTTGCATCACAATCGATTTGGCTCAAATGTAGTTCGGCAAAAATCCACCACTAAAAGCGTCCTTATATTGAAGGAGTGATTTTAAAAAGCGTCACAAAAGTTGATATTTGTGGCTACTAAAAGCGTCATTATATAGTGGCCCAAAATATAATGACGCTTTTCTGAAGCGTCATTTTTGAAAATTATGACGCTTTTTGGCGCCACTTTTAGACCAAAAAAGCGTCACTATGAGTCATGTTTTTTTGTAGTGGCTACAAAATTCTCCCAAGGGAGACAAATAGACTCGCCTCCAGCCTCCCTAGCATCCGAATAGAGCTGGGCAACATCCTCAGCCTTCGTCAGCATGGCCTCCAGAGGATCCGTAGGGACGAGCCTACCTCTTGTACTATGCTGAAGAGACACCCGCTCCCCCAAATACCACATATGGCGACTAGTATTTTATGCACTCGATGCGTGCGTGGATTTTAGAATGCATGTAAACCAACATTAATAAATTAATATTTATTATCGTAGAATGATTACGTCTTTATTTTTCTTCAGAAAATATTTTAACCAATTGTTTAATACCTATTGGAAGATTTCATCACAAAAGCATGGTCGAAAAGTTAAGAAAATTGTTAAAAATATCTATACAATCCGGCCAATTTGTACGTGATTTTTGTTGTGAAATAAACGTTATACATGTTATTCGTCACGATTTTGATTTAAAAAAACATTAATTTTTTTTTTATAAAAAGCGTAATTTCTTTTGTCATATACTTTTTCTGGTTTTATAGATGATAGATTGACACTATCAAAGAAAAAAAAAATGTAAGATAAGGCCTTTCTTGTAGTAATAAGTCATAACAATTTAGTACTACATAGTACTTGATTTTTTTTTAACAATTTCATGCATTATGATGGATGCGAATGATAGAATTTCTCTTGCATCGGTGCTTTAACAATAACATATGATTGAAAAAAATGTAGTAGATATGTCGATTATAATATGAAAAATGTTATACATACCAGAGTAGAAAATGATATATGCACATCATTTTCATTTATCTCTTTAGTTTCTACAAAAAAATTACAACATAAAAATAAAGAACTAAACAATTTAAAAATATTAAGCAATATAAGGGATATGTTGAAAACATTAAAATGAAATGATATATTGAGATCCACCAAGTGTGAGATAATTGTAAAATCGTAAATATGAAAGAAAGTGATATTGTATTTGAATGATTAGTAGTTATTCAGTTACAACCAATAATAATGCTCAAACATGGTCATACATTAGAGATCACATAAAGGAAGAGCGAAACATATATTGTGTTTTGATTGATTAGGATGCGGAGGAGGTTAAATTTATATAGTAAACAAATACTACTTATTTTTGGCTTCTTGAGAGGTGATTGACACAAATTATGGGTTAATTGATGTTATACTCAAATTTAGCTTAATCATAAATCATAATTACAATAATCATAAAGATGATTGAATTTATTTAATTTATTTCCAAATTGACCATTATGATATAATTATTCTTGATTTAATTCAATTATGAGCAACGGTATATAATAGACTATTTTATAGGGGGACACCAAAAGTGCAATTACTAATTGACACCAAGAGTTCCCTTATAGAATAGATATTCGAAAAAAAATATTTCAAAATTAAAAATGAAAAATGAACCTCGAAAACGAAATATATAAAAAAAATAAAAAGGAGAGGAGAGAGTAAATACGTCATAGGTGGAACAATAAATTACGCGCACAAATATAATCTCCAAACTGCCGTAAAATTTGCCCAAAAGCCTGAATCAAGTTCCCCTATCAAAACAACTTCAAAAATCTCAAAGAAATACGTACCGAGCACTAGTAGAAAAAATCACATTTGCAGCGCGAGTAAAACGGGCTTTTTGCAGCGTTTTCGCGCGTTTTTTTGCAGCGATCATAGACGCTGCAAATAATAGGTTAATTGCAGCGCGGGTAGACCTGTATAAGTTGTAAATAGTGTATTAGTTGCAGCGCGGTTCGACCCCTATAAGTTGTAAATAAAAAGTAGTTACAACGCCTTGTTGAGACATACGCGCTGCGGTTAGTTGTCATTTTGCAGCTCAGTGCTAGTACACGCGCTGCAATTAATTCTTTTTTTAAAAAATAAATAAATAAATATAATAGCTTCAATCAGATGCATATTTATATATTTATCCCTGGACAATCTTATTATTTTGACAAAAAATTATAATAAAAACATTTTAAATAGTTTAATAGGTTGTAAAAAATTTGCCATAGTATCCCTTGTAATTTGAGAAACCCGGACAGAACGGGAATTTATAAAGACTTGTATATAAGACATAACATACATATATGTTCCAAAACAATATATATGCTCCAAGTAGCATCCAACGTCATATCCAACACATAACAAAAACATAAAACATAACATTACTAGACAACAAACTCATTCGCCTGCATCCATCAAATAGTTGTCCTTAAAATACTTTGCCCATTGTTCTCGAGTTTCTTCTAACTCCTCATCAGAATATGGCATTTCTCTTTGTACATAACCCTTCAAAAAACAAAAACTTGGCATTAATTACTCGAAAACTAATTTAAGAGAAAATTAAATCTTATACCTAATTACATGTTTTATATGCTATGTTTAAACTTTCTAAGACTCATTCCAATATGGTTATGCCACGTTTTAGGCTTGTTGGGTCGTTATGGACATATTTAGGCTAAAATGAGACATTTTCGCTCCCATTTTCGAACTCATGAACCTATGAACTCATTTTAAACTAATTAAATGTTTTATATGCCATGTTTAAACTTTCTAATGCTCATTCCAATATGGTTATGCACGTTTTAGGCTTGTTGGGTCGTTATGGACATATTTAGGCTAAAATGAGACATTTTCGCTCCCATTTTTAAACTAATGAACCTAATGATTCATTCTAAACTAATTACATATTTTATATGCTTTGTATAAACTTTCTAAGACTCATTCCAATATGGTTATGCACGTTTTAGGTTTGTTGGGTCGTTATGGACATATTTAGGCTAAAATGAGACATTTTCGCTCCCATTTTCGAACTAATGAACCTATGGACTCATTTTAAACTAATTACATGTTTTATATGCTATGTTTAAACTTTATAAGACTCATTCCAATCTAGTTATGCACGTTTTAGGCTTGTTGGGTCGTTATGGACATATTTAGGCTAAAATGAGACATTTTCGCTCCCATTTTCGAACTAATGAACCTAATGATTCATTTTAAACTAATTACATATTTCATATGCTATGTTTAAACTTTCTAAGGCTCATTCCTATATGGTTATGCACGTTTTAGGCTTGTTGGGTCGTTATGGACATATTTAGGCTAAAATGAGACATTTTCGCTCCCATTTTTAAACTAATGAACCTATGATTCATTTTAAAATAATTACATATTTTATATGCTTTGTATAAACTTTCTAAGACTCATTCCAATATGGTTATGCACGTTTTAGGCTTGTTGGGTCGTTATGGACATATTTAGGCTAAAATGAGACATTTTCGCTCCCATTTTCGTACTAATGAACCTATGGACTCATTTTAAACTAATTACATGTTTTATATGCTATGTTTAAACTTTAATACTTTGTATTCCATTAGTGGCAATTTTAGATTTTAGTAGTGTGTAATAAATATTGATTCCGAGTTCGTTGCTGCCTAGGTTAATTCAAGGGGCAGGGAGCCGTTAGGGATATTCCATTGTGTAAAAAAAATAATAAAGGAAAAGAAAAGAAAAAAGTACCTGCAACAGGGATCTCAACAGCAAACTAGGTGTAACATAAAACAGAGAGCATAGCAGAGACACCGGAAACAGTAAAAGATAAAATAACAGCAGGACCAGCATCTTGATTAGCCTCTTGACCAGTAAGTACAAAGATACCAGCACCAATACCGAACCAAGTAAGATCCCACCAAGTTAATGATTTCTTCATATCATGGTTGCTTTCAGCCTTCACTTGGTTGAGTTCTGTATCATCCAAAGACCGTTTCGTAAGCCTATTCAAAACAAACTAAACAGACTAAGAAACAGACTGCACACTATTGTACAACAGAAAAACAGACTGCAGCAAAACAGCGTGCAACGAAACAGAATCCACACTGTATTGTACAACAACAAAACAGACTGCACCTGGACACCAGCAAAACAGACTGCACACCACATAACAAATTGCACACCAACACGCAACACACCCGCACACTAAACAAGTTGCATACTAACCAGCAAACACAGAAACTGCAGGACGCCACGGCTGGACAAGAACACCAGCAAGTTCAACAATCCAACAATTTCAATCATCAAGTAATAAGGAAATTTAAAGTACGCCTATATGAGATTGATTTTACATAATCCATCCAAATCTATCTTTTTATACTACATGAACATCATCATTACCAGTTCCTATTTATTTAAGCATAATAGTAAGCTAGATGACGTTGGTTGTATGACTGGCTTGACTGCCATGTGACAATTCCTGGCTCAATATTTAAACCATATGGTTTTCTTACTATTTACTTCGTATATGACCATATTTTACAGAAAACAAGGATTTTAGAATTCTAAAACATGATTTAATATCATACATTCATACCAAGTATAAGAAACCCATCGGCCATCCTAAATGTAACCATGGAAAGGCTTAACCTGCTCAAATATGTTTGGACAATGCGCCTTAATTTTCCCTTCTCAGGAAACAAAATTGAAAAAGTGGAAGGTACAAGAAAAGGCATGAAAACAATAACTTTCCAGAAAGGGGATACCAGAGGAAAATACTATGTAATATAGGAAGAATAGCTTGTAATAAACTGATAATTTCTGTCAAGTTACAGGAAGCTCGCTATTTTTAGATAGTCATCATCCGAATAGCCAAGGCCCTAGCAAGATATATAACAGAAGGCCAGAGAAAGATAACAACGGCCACAGAAATCATAACAGAAGAACTGCATATTGGTACTATGAGAGAATAGCACAATAAGTCAATAACCAAAGGACAATGAAATGATTGAATTTTAACAAGGGGGCGCAATAGAGTCTGAGATACATATTCCAAAACTAACGATTGAATCAAGAACCATCTAGTTTATAGTTTAAGATGATACTACCTCCGTTTCAAAAAGATCTTCACGGTTACTATTTGCACGGACTCCAATGCAATATTTAACTACTTATATATCAAATTTTGTGTATGAAAAAATTATAAAAATTTGATATTATGAAAATATATACCGAGACCAATCTAACAAGATCTTACCAGTAACGTTTTGATGTATATAATGGTGAGAATTTACTGTCAAAGTTTTTATACTTTGGACACATTTTCCTAAGCGTAAAGAACTTTCTGAAATGGAGGTAGTAACAAGGATGAAATAGCTCTGGCTTCTCCGAATATCTTTGAAAACCCTTAGCATATCACCAATGCACAAATCCCAAGTTCATTATACTTTGCACGACCGTCTGATATGCATCATACATCATCATTGCAATCTGAATGCATATTACGTATTAGTGTGACTCTTATATCATATGGCAATAAAGATTAACAATCAACAAGTTCAAGTTGACATATGTTTGGAGCCAGCATTGGAGTATTGACATGCTAAAACTACCTACAGACACAGGATCTACATCCCTGGAAAGTAAAATTTATTTTATCTCCTTGTAAGTTGTTAATGAATGTAGTGTTGTTCATGTAAGATGATGTGAGCGGAGATCCCGATTGCAAACCTCAAAATCTCACTTATCCATTAGTTTCAATGTACCATACACATGAATGTAGTTAGCTAGCAGATAAACCACATTTCATGCAAGCAATATAATGATCTCTTTTATATATTTAAGATTCGAAACACCTATTTGAAGGAATCAGATATAATCATTGTGAACAGAAAGGTAACTGAATTATTAAAGAACACCCACATCATTAAGACCTGACCTACATCTTTACATGACACAGTGTTAAACAAGGAAAAATTGATAATTGCCATTTGAGATCAATTCGTATACTCTAGTGATTCATCTTCTCAGTCTATAACAAATTATTTCACTCCACTAATTTAGAAGGACCAAACTCACAAAATTCAACCAAAAAATCCGAGTTTCTCCATCAGTGCTAGCTTGCCCTTCATCTAGTCTTGTCTTTCCCTACAAGAGGAAAGAGGGTATGGTTCCTTTAGTGAAAGATGGTAGAACGAAGGTGACCTACATAAGTAAAAGCTATAAAAAAACTAAAGTATGATCATATATATTGAATCAAACAAGACCTGATTAATCTGTTGAGAGTAACGCCAAAGTTGTTTACGACAAAATAAGTCCTACCATCATAAGTGAAAACATGGGTGACTATCATAACTAAATGGCAGTCATATGAGGGAGCTTAAGCTCGAGCATCACAATGCAAAGCCCATATTCCTCTGAAACACTAATTCAAGAACACAACTATAGCGAACATATAATACAAAACAACACAGAGAGCTAATAATTCCATGGTTATGACAAGAACTCAGTGATCCAATCACTTAACACAATCTAATTACTCTACAATCGTACTATCTCCAGACCCTAACTACATGTCAAAGAAGTAAAAGCACTATCCATCATTAGCCTTTGCAAAAAATCATAATGCCAGTCTTCAAATGCTGCAATTCATCCTACATTTTGGTCTCAAATATAATTCAGAAACATCTCCACACGCCTAAATATTCCACTATAATGAAACCGGAAGATTAGGGATTGTAAATTGTTTACTCCTCAGCATAATTTGTTAGTTCCATCACTCAGGCAGTCGGGCATTACCCCGATAGTTCACAAAAGAATAAATACCCCAATAATTCATAAAATGCGAAAATAAAACGAGGGAGAAAGAGGTAGACCTCAATTTCGGATATTTGCAGGGAAAGCCTAGATAAATCCATCTTTCTCCCTCCAATTTTCTACAACAGGGTTCACGGAGTTGAGAGCAAGAAACTTTTCCGATGGCCGCGCGGCGAAGGAGCAGACCAAAGATGAAGAAGGGAGTTAATGGGGGTAAGATTTGTGTAGAAGGGGGAAGAAATTGCCTATGGAGAATCGCAAAACATAGGTTTCACTGGTTTTTTTTTTTTTTTGAATGCGATCTAAATCTGCATAATTGGGTGAGAATTGAAGGTGAGTGAATTGCGTACAACCTAATTCGAGAATAGAAGGTGAGTGAATGTTTCAACCTAATTGCAGCAATCTCATAGGGCCAAAGTTGCGACTATTTAGAATTTCAGCAAACGACAAGGGCGGGAGTTGCAAATTATTCTCCTAATTGCAACTTGTACTGTATCTGCGCGCTGCGAATTATCCTTTTTTTAAAAAAAAATCGATTTTTTTGCAACTCGGGGTCAATGAATTCGCTGCGAGTAGTTCATTTAACAATTGACCCGCGTTGACCAAACCTCAGTTACAACGCGTATGACTTGCGTGAGTTGCAATTGATGAGTTGCAAATGACATTTTTTCTACTAGTGGAGGAATTAAAAAAAAAAAAAAAAATTAATTTTCCATAATGAAAAGAACAAAAGGGAGAAGATGAAATAAAAAAGAATCTTTATTTCTATTGGGTAGATTGTCATTATATTTTCTATTCTATAAGTGTGGAGGGTATTTTAGTAATCTAAGGGGGACACCAAAAGTAAATTTACTTAAATAACCTCGGCTCTTCACTTATATAATAGAGATACACCCCCGGGAGCAGGACCCGCCGTCCAGACAAGTAATAGGCCCGTATGGTGTAGGCGCATCATCAAAGGGATGCCAAACCACCAACAAGATAGACAGCTCAGACAAGTATACAAATACAACAAATACAAAGATCCAGAATAGTACAAAGGCATACCTGTCCGACAGGCAAGACCCGCAAAGCTCTGCGGAAGGTAGCTAAAGACACATCGTTGCGCACTGCTCCTTCCCAAGAGGCAGCAAACGGATAAGCCGCACCCCTAGGGCGAGCCGGCGCCAAGCTCGGAAAGTGCTCGTACGCCCAAATCTTCAAAAGCAAGCAAAGGCATCACTCAAGCCTTATGCATACAAAATTCAAGATACAAACATGCAAGTACAAAATGCAAAATACAAGGAGTCCCAAATACCTCCAGCACGCTCCACAAAGAAGCCACACTCGCCTTGCTCTCCGATGTAGTCCGGGAGGCGTTCTTCATCTCGTACAAAATGTGGCTATTTGCCAGACCACACCAATTAAGGCCTGAAACTCCCCTCAAGCCGCTCAAAGACCCCAGGAAGCCAACCAGCAAGCGGCTATTCCTTCCCGGAGCCATCAATCTACTTACAAGGGCCAGGAGAAAGAGCTGAACCCTCTGCTCCGCGGATATGTCCGTCCTGCGAATCCCAGCCATAATCACCGTCACAGAAACGTGGGTATCCTCCGCAATCAAATCATCAACAGGGCCGATCAAGTCCCGGACGCCCACCGACTGCAATTTCAAGCCGGAATCAAAAGTCACCTCCCTCTCGGGAAAAGGGAGGTCTGTGATCATAGCAAACCCGAAAAGGGAGATGGTTGTCTCCCCCCGGACCATATGAAAAGTGTTGGTGGTATCCCAACACCACTCCAGCAGGGCCTGCAGCCGGGCTTTGACGCCCGTCTTCCCTTGGACGCCCCTCAAAGCTTCCTAGAAAGGAACCAAACCTGTCTGAGTCCAGATCGCTCGAGTCTCCTCGGCATCGTAGCCAGTCGGTTAAACGGTACAAAGATCCCTCAAAGACCAATAGGTACGCATCGCCTCCCCGTCAGCCTACAAATGGGTGGATCAGTTCATATCTATACAAGTTCAAAAAAACAAGTTCAAAACACAGTACAAAACTCACCAAACCAGCGCGTGGCCGCTGGGACAAATGAAACTCTGGTCGAAATACGAGATCCGAGGGCTGCCAGCCGGTGCCCTCGAAGGTGGGTATTGCTCGTGGTACCATGCCCGGCGTTGGCACGTCCGTCGCTGCTGCTTCATTATCCGAAGCATCCTCCATAGCCGCTCGAACTGTCGAGCGTTCGGCGAGCTTCCTCCGAGTATGAAGAGGCATGCTAAAGCATTCGGAATAAAAAAATCAACATTCAAGCCTGGGGGCTATCTTGTACTAGCCCGTACAAAAATCAAGGTTCATAAAATCCCTAATGGCAATACAAGTTTAGCCAAGGACCTCTACGTTTATTGAGAATTCTACACCAACGCCTAGGCTATCCACGCCGAAGCAGGTATTCAAGTTCTACAAAAACGCCTAGGCTATCCATGCCGAAGCAGGTATTCAAGTTCTACACCAACGCCTAGGCTATCCATGCCGAAGCATGTATTCAAGTTCTACACCAACGCCTAGGCTATCCACGCCGAAGCAGGTATTCAAGTTCTACATCAACGCCTAGGCTATCCATGCCGAAGCAAATATTCAAAATTCTACAAGAGACACGACAAAATCACCAATGGGGTCACTATCTACAAATGCCAAGTACAAAATTCGAAGAAAGGTTCAAATTCTAGAAGTTCCAACATTTCAAGTTTAAGTGGCTACCAAACAATTTTTCTTCGTAAAAGATACAAGAAGCCTACTACCATACAAGCATCATATCAACAAACATTTCAAGTACAAAAACCAAAACTACATGCAACCCTAGAAGTTATTTCATAAACAAAACATGAAATACTTACATGGACAAGGCAAGAGCAACAAGATCAAGGGGAGAGTAGTCGACCTTTGAGAGAGAAAGAAAGAAAAACAAAGGAAGGTGCTCTTCCAAGGGCACGGCAATGGAGGGTATTTATAACCCAGCCCTGTGCTGAACGCGGGCCCCTGTGCCGAACACATCGCCTCTCCTAATGCGCGGAAGATTCTCCGCGCGGTCCTCCGTGATGATTGCACGTACTTTTGCTGCTACGGTTTTCTGCACCAGGCATCAAACATCAAATCATGCTACCTTCCGATAAATACAGGTATACATCTGTTTCTCCAACATCAACAGATAAATATGTAAAGAATGCAAAGTACGAAAAATACAAGAATTCAGGCGTTCGACTCCAAACGGACCCAAGCTCCAGGAAAGTCAGCCGAAATTTCAAGATCTTAAGAGTAAATAAAAAACTCTTCCCCCCAGTGGACATATCCCCAGCGGATCAACTTCGGGTATTCAAAATTCAAAATTCAAAATTCAAGATTCAAAAATTCAAAATTTTTGATGCCAAGTTTCGTTCTAAACCAAAGGCGGAAAAGCAGTACAAGTACAAATCAGAGTCGT
This sequence comes from Spinacia oleracea, assembly GCF_020520425.1. NCBI lineage: Eukaryota > Viridiplantae > Streptophyta > Magnoliopsida > Caryophyllales > Amaranthaceae > Spinacia > Spinacia oleracea. Next base: position 131,573,775 of record NC_079490.1, on the reverse strand, counting down.
CACAACCGCATAGAGGTAGACTCTATCCTTTTTTTTTTTCTAACGCTTGTCTTGTTCAGGTACCGGCGTACAAAGAATGGTCTTGATTGCAGAACATCTTGACCGTTCTTCGTCCCTATTTCGAAAACTTTGACTATCGCTTTCCTAACCGAACTCTCAGTCAAAGTGGGGGCTTCTGTAGACACCTAAATCGTGTCTCGCCTATGGGATGATGACGATACTTGTAACACCCTAATAATTCCTTGCTTTTATAAAACCATTTTTCAACTTAAAATAAAGGAATTACTAAAGTATTACCGCCACCGTGATAACGGTTAAGGCTATTACCAGAATTACGCAGCGGAATTTAATGTCAACTAACTTTTAAAAAACATAATAAATGAAATATCGAGGCCTCCTACAATTTGGCACCATAATGGCCCAAAACCAAAACATAAATAGTTCAAACATTTCAAACATAATTAAAGTATAATTAAATAGTTTTCAAAGTACGAAAACATGCAACTCTCTCGATCATCCCAAGCCACATGATTCCGATCTACCAACCTGCTATATTATTCTACTCCCGATCAATGCAAGTGCAAATGATAGATCATCATAGGGTCATTAAGGCAAAGGCCATGACCAAAACACATAAAGCACGTAGTCAGCAAAAGCTGAGTACTTACAAGCATAGAGTGAATGAAACTAAAACATGCATCACTCACTAAGTACTAATCAACATGCAAAAGCCATATAATAATAAACAATCAATCATGGATACAATACTCGACTCTTGACTCACAATTCAATTAGAATAAGCTTCGAACGGGCCAAAGGAAATATTCCATAAAGGAAAAGGTGATGGGAGCCAACCATACACCAAATAATAAATAATAAAATATGGCCATACCGAGTGTCGGGCCATACCGACGGAATTCCTGCGCATATTATAAATGAAACAACTTCTTGTATCATTAGTAGGAGTACGAGCTTTCCGGCAAGACTCCCCCCATTGTTCATACTCAAGGTATATACGTTCCAAGAATTTTAAAGCTTGTTCTGGTTGCACTTTAAGTTTATTAATATTTTATTTGAAGGTGAACTCAAGACTCAAAAATGTACATACAATTAATAAACAACAACCAACCAATCTTATTTTAATGCTTTAAGACTTGTGATCAACCAAGCAAGACTCTTGTGAAATTACTACCATGTTCCTCCTCACCAAAGTGAGACTCCACATCATGCACATTAACATGAGGGTTGTGCCCTTGCATGACAAATCCTAATTCATTCCATACATAATATTCCCAACTGAACCCTACATGTGTGTTGGCTTACACGAGCTAACCCTTCACATGTGGTAAAATAAATAGTACAACGAGGTACGAATAATTGGCTCAAAGTATGCTAGACATCCCGTACAATAGCATACAATTAAATCATCATCCCTTGCATGTGAAACAAACCATACATGCATAAATATTGAACAACATGATTGACAATGAAATCCACACTCATAATATTATCAACATGCTTGTTCAACCAACAATTCAATAATTCCAATAATATTAATCCACATGATCGTTCACCAAAGCATATATGAATCCACATAATATAATTCACATCATCAACAATCATGTAATGTCATTGACAAAAGGTGTGGTCGCCCTAGACTTGTACGTACCTTGAATACTTAAGCGTAGGGGCCACTTTGCAATAACGAGCACTCAACTAGAAATCACCTCCTATCATCAAAATAATGAAACTTAAATTATTTTTATGTTCATTAAATTTCCAGCAACTTTATAAAATCTAAAACCTTATTTAAACTTTAGAATTCGATCGTTTTTCAATAATATAAACGTCTCAATTTGCAAAACCAATCCTTAGTACGAAAACATACTTTTTTCGTCTTTAAAATCAATAAAAATCAACACTTTAAGCCTTTATTCAAATTCTAAAAATATAATTGATTATCATAATTAAAATCATCATCTAATTATGCTAATCAATTGACTCATTAGGTTTAGGTTAAAACCCTAACTTGAAAATCCCATTAAAACAAATTTAACATCATAAAAATCAATTCTTTATCCAATAAACAAATCTGAAAATTCGTCCTTAAATAATTAAAACAAGCCTAATGAATCACAACACGCAAATCCTCAAACCACGGTATTCATAACCGGTTCCCAGCATTTTAATTACTCAAAACAATATTAATATTATAATTTAAAATACGGAATTGAAACAGAATAGGTAAGGAAGAAGAGAATTATACCAATCCGGCCTATAGCACGGAACAATCACGAATTAGGGTGATTGGGCGAAAAAGAATTTAATTACGAACACGAACAACACACACACACGCACGTCCGTGTGTGGGTGCGCGCACGGCAAGGCGACAAACAAAGGGGTAGGGCAGCGCGCGCGGGCTGGCGCAGCGTGCGAGTGAGAGGGGCGAGCAAGGGTGTGCGCTGAGCACACGAGCAAGGGGACGAGCAAGGTGTGCGCGAGCACACGAGCAACAACAAGGGACGGCAGCAGCGCAGGGCACGAGTGCTCGCTGCGGGCAAGAGAAGAGAGACGAGAGGGAGTGTGGGCGAGAGACAAGCACGAGGGCACGAGGCCGAGGGCGTGCAGCACGAGGGCACAAGGTCGTGCGGTGCAGCACGAGTGGGCGTGAGGCCGAGTGGGCGTGAGGCCGAGCAAAGAGAGGGAGAGGAGAGAGGAAGAGTGATGGGCAAGCAAAGCAAAAATAGGGTTTATGAATTTTAGGGGCTCATTTAATGATGAGGAGTCTTATTTATAGGCTCCTTATTTTTAATGGGCTAGGCTTAGGAAAATAGGATTGGGCTTAGCAATTAAATGACAGGGCTAGCCAAGAGTTTGGAATTAAATTCTTTTGATTGGGCTCGTTTAATAAAACGAATTGGACTTTTCATTTAAAACCCGAAGCCTTTAAAAATCATTTGCAACCCATTTAATTTCCCGACTCCAGAATTAAATTCGTTTCGTAATTAATTAAAATAATAAATATTCTAATTAATTAAAATACATTTAAATAAGATACATTTAAATATTATTTAAATGCTAATTAATCGTAAAATGCTTTATAAATATAATAAAATATACTCATAAATATTATAAAAATACGAGGTATTACAATACTATTATCCTTTTTAGGTGGTTGGTACAACTCCTTGCGGAAGTCCTGATCGCTAAAATATATTCCAAAGTCCAAGATCCAAAGTCCAAGATCCAAAGTCCAATTCCGGAGCCCGTTCCCATCACGGAACTAGGTGCAAAATTCAATTTCCCAAAATCAATTTCAAAATCCAAACACAATCTCACCCAATGGACCTCTCCATTGGTTTTACAAGGTCTTTTCCAGTCAAAATTACACTAAGCAATCCAAATTCGGGCGCCGACCCACAAAACCGAGCAAGTCGGGCCCATCCCGTAAAACCGAATTCAAAAACCCGAAAACGGCTAGTTTTTAGTCGCAAAATCAAAGAGTTAATCATTAAGCATTCACTACGTGCCAACTTTGTAAAATTCGTACAAAGGTACATCCATAAGAGACAAATGCACGGACGGTGTCATCATCCTTGCTTTGGCGTTTCCTGAGCCACGTCACCTGCGGCCAGACGCAGGGCCCTGCGCTGGGCGCAACTGGCTTTTGGAATTTAGCCGTATAATCTTCTATTTAAGCCCTCATTTTTGAGCATTTATGGCAGTAAATCAAAAACACAACGTCGTAATTTCGAAATCTGCTCTCAAAATCAAAACACAAAAATCAATTTTCAACCTACAAATTCCTATACAATTTCTAATATTCAAGCAATTGGAGCACTAATCGGAAATCCAACGTAACCCTAACTAGGTAATTCCGAATCCCTACTTAAATATACAATGCATTCTATTCTTCTACCTTCCTAAATACAAAAATCCTATGATGTTATCATTATGGTTCATACCCTTGATTAACTCGGAAAATCATACAAAATGTGTCATCTTTGGGAGGTTTCATTCTTGAAACCCTCTCCAAATGATTGTCCAAAACACCATTTCCATCATGCCACACAAGATTCAATTTTTCTTCCAAAAATGATTAGTAAAGTTGACACTTTTGCTCTCAAAAGTGTTACTTACAACAATCACATATTTTTACAAAATCAACGCTTTTTAAGATTCAAGTACAAGTTACGGATTCTATGATGTTCAAGGTTGTTTGTAATCACTTCCTTGAACTAGAATCATTTTTAACCTATGGAGCAAATTAATGGTGAGGCCTTTTTAACACTAAAAGGTCTAATCTTTGAGATTCAAGACTCCTAATTTCAATGTTCAAATACAAGTCCCATTTTCGAGATTCTATGATGTTTAAGATTGTTTGTAATCACTTCCTTAAACTATAATCATTTTCAAGTTACGGAGCACATTAAAGGTGAGGCATTTTTAACATTAAAAGGTCTAATCTTTGAGATTCAAGACTCCTAATTTCAATGTTCAAGTTCAATATCCAAGATTCAATATTCAAAGTTCAATTTCAATTACCAAAATCTAAGACACTTTTGGATAAGCAACTTGTCCTAAAGTTGAGATTTTTAGAATTGAATCCGTGTCGGACGCACTTATTATTAAGTAGTCGTTTGGCGTTCGGATCTCAAATACACTAGTACAATTTCAATATCGCACCTTTTCAATAACGTATTTCAATATCGCAATTTAAATATCGCACCTTTCAATATCGCATTTCAATATTGCACCTTTCAATATCGAATATCAATATCGCACCTTTACTATTGCAATTTCAATTCCGCACTCTTTACTCACCTTATTTTAGGGTGATGTGTTTTGTACGCACTTTCAATAATTCCTTTTCTTATTGTGATGTTGCTTTACTTGTTTATTGCTTTCATCACCTCACATGCGAAATCCAACAAAATTCAAAGTTACATCACGCTTAACAAAGATAATTTCTTGGACAAACCGGCCTTAGGTTCCTTCAAATTAACTTTAAAGCGAAGTGGTCACGATGCAAGTAGAAATTCTATGTTTTAAATTCAAAGTTCAAACCAACATAGTGTCATGACTAGCGTTATTCGAAAATGCTTCTTGTCATGTGCTCGAATACAATTTTTAAAGCTCGCGGAATAATCACTTCGTTCCCTTGCCCGGATCTCACCCATCCCGTTTCTAAGATTCAATGCCTTATCCACAAAAGAGTCAACTTTGGTCTTTCCAAACGCGACCCTTAAATTTTTTGGTGGCGACTGTTTCGAAATTCAAAAGCTTTCAAAACCCCGGAGGAAAAATACAAAAAAAGTACGAAAAAAAACCCTACGAAGACTAAACAAAAAAAATGTATCACTTAATAAAATAAACGAAGGATTACAAATTTCAATATCCCTTTCCCCAAAACATAATTTCTCCCACTAACTATACTGTACACTTTATATACCGCCAACATCCATTTTTACTGATCTAATTTTTCGTTTTAATTAGCAGGAGGTTTTTTGTTTACTTGCTCTGTTTCTTTTATGTAACTTTTTTTCTTGAGTTGGATACCACCCTCATCACTTACCTATTTCTTTTCTCCACTTCTAATATATTCTCACTCTCTCAAATTCGATCTTTTGTAAAATTACGTGGACCAAGTAAAGAGAGACTGATGGAGTGTTATAAAATCCCATTTTATGACTCTTTAACTTTCCATTATACATTTTCTTAGTATAAGTACTTAACTCTATGCAAAAGCAAGTGTTGCCACTACAAAATAATCATTTTATAGAGATGAGGAATTTCGTCTCTATATAGTCCAAATCCGTCTCAAAATAATGCTTAGAGACAGATTTGAGACGGAAATAGGGCGTCCCTATAGAGGGTGTCTCAAAAAAATTTGAGACGGAATTTTTGCAAATTCATTACAAACTTGAGACGGAATTTTTGAAACTCCATATGAAATTCCATCTCAATTTTAATTTAGAGACCAAATTTAGTAACTCGTCTCAAGTTTGAGACGTTTATTGTATCCGTCTCAAAATCCATCTCTAATTGATGCATAATTTTATAGTGTGCCATGAAAACAAATCCAAGGAACAAGTCTCCATTTCATTTGACTGCTTTTCTTAACGCGCAGATGGTGTGGGGGCGTGCACATAAATCACTGTGCACCTACATCAAAACGCAAAAACATTAAAAAAAAACGCAAAAAACAAAAATAACGCAAAAAACGAAAAAGAACGTAATAAACTAAACAAAAAGAACATAATAGAGTAAACGAAAAGAACATTAACCAAAACCTGAAAAACACACTAATATTAAAAAACCAAAGAAAATGTAAAAAAAATGAAAATAACATATTCTCTCTCCTGATAAACTTTAAAAAGAACCACTATTTTAAAAAAGAACATCATGTGAAAAATGCAACAGAAAAACAACAAAAAAATCATGCAATAAGTATCGATTATATTATAAAAAAAGTTAAAAAGAACACAAAATAATTAAAAAAAAGAACAACAACATTTGTTTTATAAAACACAAAGAACAAAAGAAAAAGAAAAATAAAATAACAAAAACTCAAAAATAAAATAAAATAAAAATAAAGGAAAATATAAAGGAAAAAATAACAAAATCCATGAAAAATAACAAAAAATTCTTTTTCCTTATCAAACGAAAGAACATAATGAAAGTGACGTGTATTTGTTCATTTCAAACCATTTAGTGTTCTAATTATAAAAAAGTTAATAATTTAAAAAGAACAAAAAACTAATTTTAAAAACAACATAAGCAACGTAAATATTATAAGAGAACAAAATACGATTTTGATGGACTTAAAAGAAAATCTATGTTCTTTTATAAATATTATTTTTTCTTTTCCCACGCATCATGTGTTCTATTAAGAAAAGAAGATTAAACAACGTTGATTTAATTTGTTGGACTTAAAACCAGATCTATGTTGTTTCTAAAACTGTAAATTTAAAGAATTGTGTTAATGATGTTAGACTTAAAACCATATCTATGTTATTTTAGAAAGTGCAATTTGTTCTTTAATAAATTGTGTTCCAATTTATTTATTTTTTTAAAATAAACTCATTAATGGTTTTGGACTAAACAAGATCTCTGTTCTTTTTAAAACTGTTATTTGTTATTTTTTAAAAAGTACGATAATTGTGTTAAGAGTTAAAATGAGATCTATGTTCTTTTTAAACGTAGTGTTTGTTCTTTTCGTATAACTTATCCTTTTAATAAAAAGTGTGTTATAATTTAATAAATAAAACTTTAATCATGTTAGACTTAAAACGAGATTAATGTTCTTTTAAAACGTATATTTGTTATTTTTAAACTTAATTACGTTAATAATTCAGTCACACAAAGATTTATTATTATTATTATTATTATTATTATTATTATTATTATTATTATTATTATTATTATTACTTGTATAAAAAAGAACTCTTTATAGATTTAAAAGAACATCATATGAACAAATTATATAGAGTGAGACAGAAAAAATCAACTTATGAAAAAGAACATTACAATTTGATAAAAATAGTATATGTAAGCACATGGAAGTGTACCTTAAATACTCGACCAAAACTCATCAGTAGCATGAATATCTTACATTATTCAAAAACTGATTTCGATCAGAAAAATTATCGAAAACTATCATGCACTCTTGCGATTCTCTTGATGTTGATCAGATTTTTTTTTCGAAAATTACATAATTCGAAGTAGAATTTTGCTTATTTCACTCATTTTCAACTAAGGCGAAACAATTCAAAAGGAATTTTAGAGAGAGAATAAGGAGAAAATATATTTTTTTACTCTTTCACTCACTATATCACACTTTCTCTCTCAAAATATCTCTCTTCTGTTGCGAGAATATAAATCCTCTCCTCTTTCTCTCTCTAGAATGTATTTCTAAAATTCTACAATGACTACTGATTTTGATTCACAAGTACAATATTATATATATAGTTGCTGAAAATGGAAAATGACAAAATTGGAATTAGAATGAAAGAAGAAATGAGAAGGAGAAGTGAAAATTTCTCAAAGAGTGCATAATGAGAACCGTCGTGTTTTTATTTTGTTCTTTTAACAAAATATTGTAAAAAGAACAAATGAAAAGACTAAAAAAACAAATAGAGACACTAAAAGAAGACCCACAACAGCATGTGATTCTGAATCATCATTAGCATCATTCTGTTCTGAATTATCAAGCACATCTATATAATATATTAAAAGGCGTTGTGAAAAATGTATATGTGGCACGTAGTACTCTTCCCTTTACGCCACATCATTCACTCACCGAGTGTTATGCCATGTCATAGACAACCAAAACTAATGCAATGAGATTCGAACACAAGACCTCATGTGTAGATGATAAGTTTCATTACCATCTTAACCAACCACTAATTGTTGTTTATTTATTCACATTAATTTATAAATAAATGTTAACATAAGTCTAAACACAACTAAATTTTTACATGACATTTTATTTTCTTTGGACTATTTTGAAAAAAGTAATAATAATTATAGCATTAAAACAAGAAAAACATGTTGACGTAAATTTTATATAATATATAATTTGGTGTTTAATAATTTGAAGAACTTGTTCCACTGGAAAACAAATTACACAAATGGTAAAATGATCTAATTGAAAAATTACTTAGCATGATAAATGATGTAGTGTGTCTTTGTAATTGACGAACTTCATGGATGTTTTTACTTTATGAAATACATGTATTTTGGTCAAATATTGAGCTCAGGAAAAATCTAAAATTTTAAGTATTGAATGTAGCAACCGGGGCATCGCCCGGGCTACACACTAGTTATTCATAATATCTGGAAAAATAATAAGTTAACATGTATAATAACAACAAAAAGAACACAATCAAAAGAAAAAATGATAAATAGACAATAATATAAAAAATAACACCATAAAATAAAAAGAAAAAATTATGAAACACAAATGAAATTAAAAAAATAGGAAAAAGAACACAATAATAAAGTAAAAGAACAAATTATGAAACGCAAATGGTCTATTTTTCTACTATAATGAAATTGTTCTTTTAATACGAACATATGTTCTTTAATTACGTGAAACTGTTCTTTTCTGGAAAAAAGAAGTGTAATTACATAATCAAAATCTTCAAAATGAACGAAATCAATGAAATCAACGTATAAGGATAAATAGAAAATAATACGAAAAATAACACAATAAAGTAAAAAGAACAAATTATGAAGCGCAAATGAAATTGAAAATAGTAAGAAAAAGAACACAATAAAAAAAAAGAACAAATTATGAAACGCAAATGGTCTATTTTTCTACTATAATGAAATTATTCTTTTAATACGAGCATATGTTCTTTAAATACGTGAAACTGTTATTTTATGGAAAAAAACGTAATTATATTATCAAAATCTTCAAAATCTTCGAAATCAACGAAATCAACGTGTTATTACATAATCAAATCCATTAAAATCATCAAAACACGATTATTACAAAATCCATCAAAATAGTCAAAATCTTCAAAACCCCGATTATTACAAAATCAAAATCATCAAAAACAAACAATTTATTATTATAAAATTGAAAAAATTACCTCCCAGAATCTGATTATCAACTGTATAATTCAAATTTGAAAAAGAAGAATCAACTGAATTTGATATTGAAGCAGAAAAATCAACGAATTTTAAGAATTTTTTTATAATTACTTTCTCTCTCTAAATACCATTTTAGAATACCTAGTTGGCGCTTTCTCTCACCTCTTCACATTTTGAATTCAAAAACATAAAAACCCAGGAAAATATATATACTCGAAAGAAGAACAACGAATCAAATAAAAACGCGAAAAACAGAACCTTTATTGTTCTTTTGTTCAAGGGAATTGTTCTTTTTATTCTTTTTTTCTCGGGATTTAATGAAATACGTTAGAATTGTTTATGTCGTTTTGTTCCCAATACACCTATATCTATGTACACACGTCTGCACCATCAAATTATCCTGGTCATTCCTAAATAATACAGTGCATTTTTTTCCAGATTACTTGAGAATTTGTGCTAGTATGGTGGTTGGAGGGCTTGGTGTATCTATCTTAACTAAAACAACAGATTAAAGGCATCTATAAAGTAAAGATTCGTCAAAATGGAATGTCGTTATTTTGTCATGTATTTTTTTTTTATTTTTTTAATTTGATAATCTTTATCTAGCTAGTAGCAAATTCATTTATTTGGTAATACGGAATAGAAGATAATGTGTTGCGTTTTTAGGAATAAAATAACTTTTGACTTTAATTTATTTATTTATACTTTTTTTTAATCTAGCTAGTAGCTAACTCATTTATTTGGTATTAGCACACTACAAGAATTTGTATCTTTTATGACAACCTAATAACGATGGGTAAATATCCCGTCGCAAAAGGGCTTCTGCGACGGGGATAACAAGCCAATAAAGACGGGAACAACCGTCGCAAATGTCTTTTACGACGGGTTAACGACGAGATTTTCCATTAACGACGGCCCCCTTTTATTACCGATTCGCGACGGAAAATCCCGTCGTTAATCAACAATTATTGGCCTTTAGCGAAGGGATTTCCCGTCGTTAATAGTACAATTTCTTGTAGTGTAGAAGATAATTTGTTGGGTTTTTAGGAATAAAATAACTTTTGACTTTAATTTATTTATTTATACTTTGTACGAAGTATATATATTTATTTATACAGTAATTACTTAGAAGTCACAACAAATAAATGGTTTAATAGTACTCCCTCTGTATTTATTTAAGGGATACACTTGCCTTTTCCGATCGTATTTATTTAAGAGATACACTTGCCATTTTAAGTAACTTATCAACCTCACCATCTAATTAAATAATCTATCTACATCCCACTCTCACCCCCCACCTCCTAAAATGACATGGTCCCCACTTGTTTTACCTATTAAAATATCTAACCAACCCCACTTGTTTTATTACTTTATTTCATTTAATTCTTCTTCTTAATCCCCGTGCTCGATCAAGTGTATCTTTTAAATAAATAAGGAGGGAATATTATGTAAATAATGCAAAACTCAAATATTACGATAGGACTTTTTTTATGTATAAACTACACAAGAGCATGCCCAATCTCGGGCAGCTCGGGGGTGTCTTGTTGAGAAAATCTTCTAAGAAGGCTCTATTGATCAAACACAAGTACGTCCTTAATACTCGTAAGAAGCTAGCTACCAAATTAAGCAAAGACAACTAATAAAAAAGACCATGTAAGAAAACTCATATTAAAAATACTACGAGTAAAATTTAAAAGAGTGTATAAACATGGAAGGACTTTTAAGTTGTTATAGATGGACATTAAAACTGAATTCTCAAGTTTTGACTTAGGTAGTCATAGAGATTTCCAGTACAAAAAAATACTATTTTGTGTACATAATATCTAATCTAGATTGCATCTAAAATGATAAGTACGTTGAATTGTTATATTAAATAAAATTAAATAGAAAAACAAAAGATATGATAATTTCTATTAAAATAACACACGTACACCAAGATTCATGTCGTTTACTTTAATTCTTGATAGATCTCATGTTACAACATTTTTACCATGCATATTATTAAAGTATCACCTCTTTTACAAACAGTCGGATCCAAGAAAGATACTTACATAGTAGGATAATATTTTTTTAGGAAGGTCTTGCATAGCAGGGTACAATGTTAAATGTTTTTTGAAAAAATGAAAAATAAGCTAATAACAGGATAGTATTCTCTTAGGACGGTATTACATAACGTATAATGTATCACCCGTTATCTCTCGAAGAAGTTACATACCTTTTCTTTTGGATGTGAACTTACAAGACAAAATCTAGTTTGATAAAATTTCTTCTCATACACCACAAAATTGTGAAAAAAAAATGGGTGGAGAGGATGGAGATAAATTTAGAACATGAAGGATTATTTTTCATATATTTACCATTAATTGGTTTAATGTATAGAAGGGGACTGAGCAGCGTGGTGTTGCGAGTCGGGTCCTGCGGGAGATAAGCGCTCTGGTACGATCCCGTTGATCCACATCGGATGTTGTTGTTGATATTTAAGGACATCATGGAACCCAAGCTCATGCAGAATTTGGTTGCTACTAATATTTTTTCTATCCTTGTCGTAAAGGATACGTGCATGGCTGCCTAAGAAGAAGGTTGAAGAAATTATCAACATCACAAACATCGCCAATACGGGCATCCGAAAGCACATAGATTTAGCCATTTTTAAAATACAAAGAGGGGATTTTCGAATAAAGCAATTAAGAGTTGAAAGCTAATATAATTAAAGTTCAGCAAGTATTGTAGTTGGTTGAAGAAGATTAAGGCATTTGGGTGACTATATATAGGGCTTAAAAGAATGGGTGTTCTAATTATTAATCTAATGAAATTATAAGGAATAATAAAATATTACGTACTAATACCCAATTATGTAAGTAGGTTTTTGATTGGACAAATTTGATATAAAATATGGTGTTTAAATATTTTAATGAATGTGTACGAGCTCCTAGCTAAAAGAAAGTATGATTTAAAATGAGCTTGCATGATCTCTTGTTACTCATCACATGGGAGGTGCATGGTCACTTTATTAATCTATGTATATATTCCACATAATTTACCTGAGAATATACAGTTAGTTTAAAAGGAAGTAATCACACTTAATTATGAAATATATAATGTTTTTATCATTCTATAGTTCTATATATGCATTTTGAATGCACATGCCTTTTTTCATATATTGTTATGGAAGTTAATAGCAATTAGGAAGTCTTACTTAATAGGCTTAGTATTTTGGATATATATATAGGAACAGGTTCTGGTGAGAACCTCTTTTAAGATGAGAACCTCCCTTTAATGGGAACCTTTGAGAATAGTAGGATTTAGATAGAATGGACAGCTGAGGTTTAATCTCACAAAATCTAATTTTCTCCCAAACACGTGTTTCTCTCTCTAGTATCTACTTCTCAAAACATCTCAGAGTTTCTCTATCTTCCTCAGAAAAGTGACGCGCGATTTTTGGCTCTTCGAAAGCCTTTCTTCATCAAATTCCAGAAAATTGCTTTGATTTTGAACTCAGGTATAACTCGATTCAATTTCACTCAATTTTGCGCAAAATCTAATTCGACGATGCTAAATTTTTCACTTGGATCTGCATAATTTATCTTGAACTCATGTATTACTAGCAATTTCTTTTGGTTTTAGCTAAATCTTTTTATATTATTCAACAATTAGCTGCGAAGTATGGTTTTGTATGATTTATTGAGTTATTAGCTGGTTTTTTAGTGAATTGTGTAGCACGATTTTGTGCTAATTTTGGAGCTCGATTTTGTGCTAACATTGAGAGATGATGCTGAACGATTTTTGAGTCATTTAAGATTTTTCACGCTTGATTTTATTGAATTTTGGAGCAAATTCGGTCAAAATCAATTTCTAGGTATAAGGATTGGTCTAGTTTTATGTGTTTTATGCTTCATCGAGTTTTAGATAATTTTATTCATCTTTAAATTATCCAAAACTGTTGCTTATAAATTCTGCTGAAGTTGAAGAATAATTGTTTCTGCAGTTCTATCATTGTTGAAAATTGGATAGAAATCTAGTAGAAGTAAACCAATTAGACTCCAAACATTGATATTGATATTGATATGTTAGGTGTGATCAAACTTTATGAAGTAAACGAAATCTTTATGAAAGTAAGCAAAATCTTTATGAAAGTAAACAAAATCTCTCTAAAAGTACATCGATAACAAACTACTGCCAGTGTTGCCTTGTGTTTGTTGGTGGATACTTGATTTTTTCTTGTAGTGGACCTAATTTCATTTCGACTGGAGTTCTTCTGCATCCTTTTTTAGGTGCTTTGTTAGGTTCGATTTCAAGGTATGCATTCGATTTGGTTTTGGCTGAGATATCTGAAATTCGGGTTTAAATTGGTTCATGTAGGAGTTCTCAAGGTCATTTAAGAGCATGCATCATCATCAAGGTTCTCTAACTTCAATTTAGCTCAGAATGGTTAGTTTATTTCAGATTTGGGTTCAGTTTCGGGTGGGTATTTTTTTCCAAAATCGAGTCTTGATACTAGGGATTCTGTTGAGTTATTCTTAGTCTAGTACTAACCAGTGCTGGCTGTATGATTTGCATCAAAGACAGTACAATACAATCAAGACAATCTCAACTCCTTTGACTTGGTCTGCTTGCATAAATTTCAGAGTCTGAAGCTCCCAGACTAACTAGTAAACGTCAGTTCAAATGCAGTTGAGGTTGCCCCATTTATAAATTCAAAACACAGGCCAACGTTTTTCCAACAAATATTGAGCATTTTGTGCAGATATTGGTCCTTTGATCGATCTCCATCACTTGGTTGACATACCAACTAAAACATTGTGCAAATAAATGCAGCAACAAAGGAGAATTATAGGCGTTTCTCTGAAACATATGCACACCTGATCAACAGGGTTGATAGTGTGTCTGATCCTCAGTTTTTTACAATTCAACAAAAACAATAATGCTCCTGAGCGCTCTGTTTATGCTTCTTTCACTGTAATTTTGTACTTCCATTGACACTACAACTCCTACCAGTCCGCTAAAAGCCTGTGATGTATTGACATTGAAATCAGGAAAGATTGATTGTTATATTATCATGTTCTGGTCTATTAAATGTGTTACTTAGCTTTAATGTGTCACAGTTTTAGCTTAGGCTGCTAAATGATTACTGTGCTATTCAAATAATTGATTGAAATTTTGGATTTTCATATGCTTCTTATCAGTTATTTACATTGTCTGAAATCGGGACTTTGATTGTTATATTTTCCTTGAATATTAAATCGAAACATATTAGCTCTAATGGGAGAGCAATGTGTTATGGCACATGGACGTAGGTTCAAATCCTACATAGGTTGGTGATTTACATGCGTAAAGAGACTCAAAAGTAGATAATAAACTCAAAAGTAAATTAAAGAAACTCAAAAGTAAATAAGTAAATCTTAAAAGTAAATCAACTCAAAAGTAAATTAAAGAAACTCATAAGTAAATAAGAAAATCTAAAAAGTAAATCATAATAACTAAAAAGTAAATTTATCTCTAAAATACAACACAATTATTATACATTAAACTAAATCAAGGAGTTTTGAAGTTTAATGTCGCAAATGATCGAGGAAAGATTCATTAACTTTCATCTCTCGATCCACAATATGAGATAACTATAAGAAATAAATATATGGTTGTCAGAGGTCAGAGTAATTTTTTTCAACATAGAAGTAAATCAACCAATCCAAAAAGTAAATAAAAGTAGAAAGCTATTTATAGGTTGGTTATTTACCCGTGTAAAATAGTCTATCGTTTTATTTGAGATAGAATCAGTCTAACTGTGTATGTGAATCAAATTTTATATGAACTACATTTTCTAGTATCATGTAAGTTTGATAAAAAAAAAGTAAATGAAAATTTTCAAAAGTAATTAAAAAAATCTCAAAAGTAAATCAGAAAATTTTCAAAAGTATTTGCACGACATAAAAACTGTGAGTATTGGAGTATATGGAGGTCAAAGAAAAATGAACCTACGTGGGATTCGAACCCACATCTTTTGTGCATTTGCACAATGTTCTACCTATTGAGATAGTAGGTTAGTGTTTTTAATAGGATAAATAAAAGTAAAGCAAAAACAAAAAAAGTAAATCAAAACAATTCAAAAGTAAAGGTAAATAAAAGTAAATAAAATAATACAAAAAGTAAAGATGAACCTATGTGAGATTTGAACTCACATCTTTATGCATTTTCACAATGCTCTACCAATTCAGCTAGTAGGCTATTGTGTTCATATAGAATAAATAAAAGAAATAAAATATTTCGACTGTAAATCAAAGTATCTCAAAAGTAAATCAGAACGTCTCAAAAGTAAATTAATATTGCTCAAAAGTGAATTAGAAAATACCAAAAGTAGTATATTGAACAACGCGGTGATAAATGAGAGCAATAAATAAGCATAAAAGCCCGAAGTCATTGCCTTTTTTCAACCCACAGGATGAGTCAATTATAAGAAAGAACAGCAATTATCACATTTTTTATTGCAAAGTTTGGATGAGTTACAAAATGCACAACTGTCTGACAAAACCAGTCCGACATTCAAGACCTGGAACATCCACCACTTTGTTGCAGTTTCCAAGTCGTAGTTCTTGTAATCTCCCAAGATTAAAGAGGTCGTGTATACTCACTAGTTCATGACAATCTGCAACATATAGTTCCACTAAAGTTGAAGAACTAGAGGCAGATACCTCAGCTCTGCGCATTGGCATAGTATTAGCTTCAATATCTGCAGATTGGATAACTTGTCAAAATCATCATTTATCTGACCACATATTCCGCATGCCTAAGCATCAAATTCTTCCAAATTAGACATCTTGCTGAAAGAAGTAGGAAGCTAACTAAGCCTTGCAAGTTCATTAGACTACTTCTTCATTTTCAATACCCTTAATTCATGAAGCGACCAAATAAATTAAGCTAAAGAGAATAATACTCTAACCTGAACCATAATAAGCTTGAGAAGACACCAACCAAAAATCTATAGAGCTCTCATTTCATAGCAGGAAAAGGAGATTGATTCTCAAAATGTTACTCATTTTCCATAGGTGCCACACGGAAACCATAAAAACATTTCAAGGGGAAAATCATAGATAAAATTTATAACAAACCAATCATCACAATACAACCACACAAAGGAGGAAGGAATACAAATTTAGGTAACTCAAATTTCTGGAAAATCTGGTTGCATCAGATGGAAGAAGAAAATATAGATACATAACATAATTTGTCCTTCATTTGTTAGATAAAGAACTCGGAAAAGTAAATAATACCTATTAAAAAGTAAAGAATCATAAAATAGGAGAATGTACAAATAACACGCCACACTCCATTCTCCCCATCGCAACCTTGTAAAACTAAAGTAACAACATCAACCACTTCAAATCTAACTCAATTTGAGGAAAACACCTAGTTAATTCCAGAAAATCAAAAACATCAAAAGTAATACCCTAAATCGGAAGATTGAATCGAATGAACTCCATACAAGGAAACTACACAACGGAATCAATCGAATTCCAATAAATAAACCTAATTCCACAAAATCAAAAGAAAACACCTAATTCGAGCAAAATCAACTTGAAAGGTTTAATCAAATGCATAAATTTCAATCGAAAATTGAATTGAAGCAAAAATACAAAACTAACTGAATAAATTCAACTTACCAGACTACAAATTTGTGATGACGATGAATAAATTGGTTCTTCCATGATTGGCACGAGAGATGTAGAAGAACAAGAGGATCAGGGAGAAAATGAGATAGTCCGCAGGAGGAGAGAGAAAGTTGATTAAGGAAATAATACCCTTGGTCCAAGTATGCATTCAATGTTAAATATAATAAATGTGGTTCAGTATTAATTAATTATACAAGTTAATAATTCAGTGAGATCAAGTGAACTGCATGTATGCCTAGCCAGAGGCCGCTTCAGTTCAAGTGGAATTAATAATATTAATCCACAGCTTACTCTTGACTGAACCCGTAGGCTCACACAAATAGTACGTGAACGGATCAAGTATTTAAGTGAATTAAATACTCTATTTATGGATATTCGGAACCGACAGATCTCGGTTCCGGTGGGAGCTGAAATCGTCAAAAGGAAAATTATGAATACTCCGGAAACGATGATATTGTCAGAAACGGAAATATGGATCGTATCGGAAATATAAATATTATCCAAGTCGTAGATGTTGCCGGAAACGGAAACATGGTACGTATCGGAAAATATTATCGGAAATGGAAATATTGCCGGAATTGGAAATATTGCCAGAAACGGAAATATTGTCGGAATCGGAAATATTATCGAAATCGGAAATATTAAATATTAGTTCGAAACGGAAATTAATTCCGGAACCGGAAATATTAAATATTGTTCGAATCGGAAATGAATTCCGGAATCGGAAAATTAATCGGAAGCGCGTCGTACGAAATAAACATCGGACGAGCTTGCTAGACGCAAGGCCCAGCACCAAGCCAGGCCTGCTCCTAGCGAGGCCCGCGCACAGCAAGGCGAGCCAGCAGCCCGCCAAGGCACGCAAGGCCCAGCCAAGCAGCACGCAAGTCCAGGCCTAGCGAGCAAGGCAAGGCCAGCAGGCTGGCGCGCCCAAGCATGGGCTGCGAGCCAGCGCTGCTGGGCCGAGCTTCGCGCGCGCGCGCCCAGCGCCCTTCATGGGTTGTGCGTGTGTGTGCTTTGAGTTCGTGCATGCATCGAATCCTTAAGCGTTTAGGATTAGTTCGATTAAAGATTATTTTCCTAAAACTACTAGAGTTAGTTGTTGAGTTAAACACTAACTTAATAGATTTAATTGGTATCTAATTCTAATAAGATTAGATAGTTGAATCCTAGTAGGTTTCTAGTTCCGATAATCCTACCCTATAAATAAGTGATGGCAATCACAATTGATAATACATCAATTCAAGTATTCATATAGTTTTAAGTTAAAAACTAAAGTTAATAATTTGCCACAAAATTATAACCGAATAACATAAAACCTTAGGCTAAATTCTAGTTCATTGAATCTAAGGCGGATCCGAACGTGTTGTGGACGACTATCTACGGAGGGACTACTCTTGGAGTCTTAAACTTGTTCTTGTTCGGTTCGGGAGCAGCTAGGGAAGGCACGATTCGAATGTATGCATCCTAAATTATGCTAATTGTTATGTGGCAATTAATTTGGATTCTTGGCTTTATGGTTTTTCCGCATGAAATATATGTTTTATATTTGTCATAACCTAACAGTGGTATCACGAGCCTCTAATTAATTCCATAATCAATTATAGTTAACATGGTTAAATTTTATAAATTTGCAATGAATTAAAGGGGTGATTAATTTCGATTTTTGTAATTAATTGCAAATTCGTGCGATTATTTAATTATATGTTCGCAGGATTTTCGGCAGTTTAGTAAATAATGGTCGGAATCGTATAATTTTATAGTGAATTTCGCATGTAAACGGCGTTTTAAAATTTTGACTAAAATCAAAGATTTGATGCCGAACCCAGAATTCCCAAATTCGAAGCCTAACTATGACTTTTCGGTGGTTTTAGTTTTTCGATCGCAAAATTTATAATTTTTAAGATGTCAAATTAAATATTTGCGATTCTTGTTTGTAAATCTTGAATCTATGATTGACCTATTGTATATGTTTAACAATTTTAATGCCTAAGCTTGTTAATTATACAACCTAATTTGTAATTGTAATTAATTTGTTGAAATTCGAATAATTTAGAATTTGATTTTCATAATTAATTAGCAATTTAATTAGGAATCCATGATTAAAAACCACCATAAAATTTGTTAAATTTGAAAAAATTTAAAATTTTATGACCTAGATTTGAATCCATAAAAATAAACTTGATCGGAAATTAATTTGAATAATAAATTTTCGATTTTTCGCCCTAACTTTATGAAATTAATATGATTTATTAATTCGTCTATAAATTTAAATAATAAAGTTTTGATTTTTATAAAATCCGTTCACGAATCTTGCACGAAGCAATGGACGTTAAGTGTTACCCTTAAGGGGTGTTGTATAGTGCGGGCATGCGACGACGAGCAAGGGAGCTCGTCGCCCATGCGGTACATATGCAGCGAGCAAGGGCGTGGCACGAGAGTGCAAGGCAGCAGCCTGCCTTGCGTCGAGTGCTGCGAGCAGTGGGAGGGTGGGGCGAGAAGCAAGGCACCAAGCGAGCAAAGGCTGCGCGCGCGGGCAGCGAGCGTTGCCCCGCACCAGCGAGTGCTGCCTCGCCTAGCGAGGGATGCTTCGCCAATGCGAGCGAGCTGCTGCTGCGCGTAGGCGTGGCTGGCTCGGCTTGCTGCGTCTACGCGTGGCTGCTCGTGCCTTGCTATGCGATCAGTCGAGTGGCAGCCCAATGGGCGTTGCTGCTACGTGTACTCGACGGGGCATGGGCGGGAGCCCATGGCCTCGTCTTGACCCGATTATTTCGTTTTGATTTAATTTTGATTTTCAGTTGGAAAAACGATTTTAATTAAATTTAAAATTCGTAATTTAATTTTTTTCTCGGAATTTAATTATGAATAATTTAATTATAATTAATTTTATTTATACTACTTATTTTACTAAAATTAAAACCTTGATTAAGTTTAAATTAATTAATTTAAGAAACTGAAAATAATCTAAAGGATTTAAATAATAATTTATACGAGCTTTAAATTTTAATTAAATTTTTATGTTTCCGGTTGGACTAGGAAATACAATTTTATGTTTAAAATTAGTAAAACATGTAAATTTCTTGGTTTTAGTGGGAGCGTTTTAATCATAAACTCTTGATTAGGTCTATATTCCTTTAAGGTTAAAACAACTTGATTAGAATTAATAAGGATTGAATAATTTGTAGATTATTGGAAGCCTTGATTAATTGCTGCAAATATTTATGTGATGCATAATATGTTCTACAAACCAGCTATGTGGGTCATTCATTGATAAATGAATGGGTGAATGGCATATTGTAAATGTACTATTTTGCAGGTTATGAAAAGTGACTAGTATGGCCCAAATAGGACAGTAAATATGGTCTGTGTACCATTAATTTGAATGTAATATTGGTCTAAAGTACCAAGTTTTATTGCTTTAAATATGGTCTGCATACCATCAAATAGTTGTAATTAGTTTCAATTATAGCATATCCTATTTGAAGAAAATGGCGCCTCCCGTGGTGAAATTCAAGATGGAGTTTCCAATTCATTTTCAAGATGGAGTTTGAAGTTGAAGCTTCAAGATGAAGTCGGGCCATACTAGATCACATTTATATCTTATGCATGCTTTAAGTTATTTATTGCTTTAAATATGTCTTAATTATGCATGAGATTGTGGCTTGATTATGTTGCATGTTTAAGAATTTTAGTTCACTTAAAATCTAACCAACATAGTAAGAGCCTTAAGTTCCAAACTTTAAAAATTGAGTTAAAAGGTGCCATGCCAAAATAACACTTACTTGGATAACCTTTACATCAATTTTAGTAATAGTTTTCCGCCATAGCGAGGTGTTACTTATTGATCCTAAAGGGGTAAGGTACACAAATATTCGTGAGTACATGTTAGTTTTGGAGAAACTCGACGATATAAGTAAGGAGTACACTAGTAGAAAAAACCCCTGTTGCAGCCCCCTTGTTGCAGCGTACATGTATTAATACGCTTCAACAACCAGTAGGTCAACGTGGGTCAAACCCTTTAAAGGGTTGTTGCAGCGTACAAATTAATTGCCCTCTGCAAAAGAGTTTTTTGCAGCGTACAAAGTAAAAGCCCCCTGCAATAACCCCTTTATTTTGCAGCATACGTGTAAAAGCCCCCTGCAATAACATGTTAGTAATTTTCTTCGGCTTCAAAGTTAATTCAGACCAAATATTTCATCTCAAACGCGCCCACTCCCTTCTTCTTCCCTCAGCGTTCCCTGCATCTCGCCCGTCGCTGGTGGTTCTCGCCAGTCACCGTCGCCTCTGGGTCTCTCCCGTTGCCGGTGGTACTCCAGCAAGGGTCTGTTTCCTCGCCTCCTCACCGGTGGTCCCTTTCTCAAAAAACCACCTTCCCTGCTCGAAAAACCACCAATGAAGTCCATCCTTGCTCGAAAAACGAAGCTACTTTCCTCGGCCGGTGGTTCCAAGTGATATTGTTGCTCGCGAACCCTCTTCTCCGTCAATCCTCGCCGCTGCAAGTAACTTTCTTCCCTTTCCCT